>NW_008824542.1:4458592-4465726 GCF_000699105.1 Pygoscelis adeliae
AATTCCCGGGACAGTTTTTCGGACAGTTTCTTGGACAGTTTCTCCACAGCTGAGACAAGGGAGGAAGAGAGACTTTCCTCATATTGCCGGAGTTGACTAACCAATTCATCAACTGTTTGTTCCTCTCCATCTTTCCAGGTTATCTCTGCCAATGAATCGGCATATGACGATGGTGAGCTCCTTATAAACTTCCGCCACATGGGTTGTGTGCACTTGACTTCATCTGGATCTTTGGATAGTTGTTCTAGGTACTTGCAAGTTCTAAAAAGTCCTTGGCTAGTGTAAGCATTACCTAGCAACAACTAAAACATCGGTGCCTTATCAATTTTGTTCCCATCCTAAATCCAAAACACAGCACTGTACCAGCTCCTAGGAAGGAAATTAACTCTATCCCTGCCGAAACCAGGACATATGGAAATCAATAGACTCTGCAGATAATGTGACATGAAGCAGAATATAACTTTTGATCTCTGATGCAGTGTGACACAGAATGGAGAAATGAAAATACAAGAAAGTACAAAAGTTCAGCAGAGTAAAATAAATAATAAAAAGATCAAACATAATGTAATAAAGGAAGAGATAACAGCAGTCACTAGGAGCCAAAGCTGTAGATAAGAAATATCACCAGCTTCTTAAGTGGTCAAGATATTTCAAAACTAAGTTAATTTTAAATAACTTTTCTTTTTAAGAGGCAGGAAAACTGACTGTCTATAGCCTTTATGTTGCTTGAGAATATCATGCTTGGTTTACTCTATATCAATATCTTCCCTCTTGTGTTCTTTCTTTGCATCACATACCCAAGAAAAATGGAAACTTCCTTAGGTAATTTCTCCACAAACAAGGAAATCTTTTTCTAAATTACTTCCCAGTTTTATTTAGTTATTAAAAATGGTCTCCTTGAACAATCCCTGCCTTGTTCTGTATGTCAATGACAGTTTTACATTATCTTTCAGTAATTTCTAGATAGTTTCCAGTTTCTATGCCTTATTTTAGAGGCCAAGAATATAAATGGCCTTCCACCACTGCATTGTAATTCTAATGCCCAACATTTTTGCAGGTTTCATAGAGCTAGTTCACACCCATGCACACACAAATGGGTTTTATACAACATGGTTGTCATTGGGGAAAGAAACTAACAAGGACAACACTCCTTGTCTTCATTGTACAGCAAGGAAAACTTTTCATTTTATTGACAAATGCCATCTTTAAAGCAGGAAAGCTAATGTCTCTATACTCCCTCAGAGCATCTTCTGAGAGTTTGATTTCCTTCCATTCAGCATACAAGGACACTAGGAGATTAACCTTCATCAGATAAAGTTAACATCTTTGAAGTTTCTTTATATGACTCCTCAGGGAGAAAAAAGAAAAAAACAAAAGACTTTACAAGTAATTTGACTTCATACAGGTTAACATTGGGGGGGGGGGGAAGGAAAGTAGTTCAAGCTACACAATGATTCCTTCTGCATTAATTCAATGAATCTGTGATGTGTTCCTTAGCTATTTCTTCTTTCTACTTAAGCAATATGAATATATTACATATATATTATGAACAATGGAAAAGGCACAAATGGAATTAAAAGTCTGTGATAAAAGCAAGTAGTTATTACGATGTTGTTTTGTTATCCTTAAGACAAAGTTGTTTTCTGAACTTTTATCAAAGAAATAAAAGTTGTTTGTCTATTATACAGAGTGCAATCTATGAAACTTTTGGTAAAATCATGATAAATGATATTTGACATAGTGTAAGAGAGGTAATGGATTTTGAAGTCAAGTAATCAAAATAAAAAGATTTTCAAGCATGTGGAAATGAAATAATGTGCAGCTAATGTAAAATGTAATGTTAGAATTCTGTTTATTTATGGCAAGTCATGCAGTTTTAAATTTTACAGTAATATGAGTAGTTTAAAATAATATAAACAATGCTGAAGACTTCTGTATTAAGTGTAAATTTTACGTTCTTTGAATCAAGGGAAGGAGAATACATGTTATTTTTGTCAGCTGCTACTCAATTTAAAAAGTTACATGAATTAGATAAACTCATTTCATTCATTTTTAAAAGAGGTACTACTATTATTATATAGAAACAATTCTGAATGGTTCTTTACTGCTACTGGAACATTTTTCTGTCTAATCTTTTTACTCAATTCATAGAATTGCTGGGTTGGAAGAGAGCTCATGAATATCTGATTCACCCTCTGTTTAAATAGCTTTAAGTCATTTTTGGCAGATGTTCTTTCTACTCTGCTTTTAATAGTGGTGGTGGAGGCTCCACAGCCTTCCCAATCTAGTGCAATACTGTTCTATCCTTACCACCAGATGTCTCATCTCTTGACTGTCTTTGCTACAATTATTATTCATGCTATACATGCATTCAGAGAAAATAAGAAAACCAGAAAACATAGTTGGTTTGTTTATTTGTTCCAATATTTTTCCAGGAACTGATTTAACCAGGTATATCTATATTTACTGATTCCTCCTTTCTGACTTTATAAAAATAGGAACCATAGAGCTTTTTCCAGTCTTTCAATATCTCACCAAGTTTCCCTGAGTTCTCAAGAGATAAAGGGTTTTGGCTCTGTGATTTCATTAGCCAAAGTCTAAGTATCTTTATATGAAATTAACTTACAAAATGAAAATGTGCAAATTGCCTGAGTAATTTTTAAGTTGTTCTTTCTTGTTCCTGACTAAGATTTTATCTTTCATTGCAATTACCACCTGGTCTGTGTTCATCAATTTAGTTGGTCCAATTTACTTAATTTTTGTTGACATTGCTACCAATTTCATAGGCTCCATCTTGCTATTAACATTCTTACAAAATAATTGCTCGTGTATCTTCCTTCCTTAGTGCATTTCATTTGTTCGTTGGCTTTTCTGATTTTGCTCATGTCAAATTATTCTTAGTACCTTGTCCTAGGCTTCACTTTTTCTATGCAACTTTGTGTTTGAGATTCATGAAGAAACATCCTGGTTTAGCCAAGCTGATTTTTTAAAACATGCCCAAGCTTTCTTGCAGTAGGACATTTTGTATGTGTATTTTCAATACCATTCATTAAAAATGAACAATTTTGTGAGACTTTTTTACCATTTTTGACTTACTTCTTAGGATGTCTTATATACTCTCAGAGTGTATTACTTCAATCTAATGTAATATAATGCAATATAAAGTATTTATCTTTCTATATTTCTAATAAAATAATGTAACTGAAAATACGTAATTCCTTCATACATTGCATTTTGATGTTATTTTTGCTTCTTAACACCAGAATGAGGAACATTCATTCTATGACCACTCTGATCTAAATTAATTTCCTTCTTGATATTCTTAGTCTTCCTAGTTTTTGAATGAAATGTAGGACAACCTGTTCTGGAAGTGTTACATATCATTATGTATTAAAAAAAATTCACTGGGATTCAGTTCACAAAACATTACCTCCTTGCCAATGGTTACTACACCTTCACCAATCACCTAGATTCTCTTCATAGTCACTAAAGAAACAAAAACACAATTCTAGTGTTGTGAGCGATGTGATCTAAGCTAGGGTTTTATTCCCCCAGAGGTAGTTTAGCTGATAAGCACTCATGTAGCTACCCAGAAATAGGTGAGGTAAGATTCTACCATATGTGTCATGTTGTCCTACCTCCCACAGTAGCTTACCAGGTAGTTAAAGTATCCTGAAACCAATAATTCCAAACTTTTACATGATTCTGCCAGTTTCTCAATTGCCTGAATGCAGTAGATTGGTATCTGTCTACATCTCTTACTTTATGCTTCATATATATGTATAAATATATGAAGCATAAAGTGTTATATCATATCACATCATAACATTATATATTTTCATATGTGTGTGCACATATATATACACACACACATGCTTTTTGCCTTACCTTTACTTTTTTCACCCTTTTTCCCTGTTTTTCTAAAATTTCATGTCACGTTCATTCATTCTTTCACATCTTAAAATTTGGATTTCATGAACAGGCCATTCTATGCCTCTTTTAGACACTGAAAATAGTAAGAATGAATTGGAGATTTATATTATTTTTTCCATAAGCCTGTTTAGTGTTAAGTACTCTGAATGTGAAGAACTAGTTTATGAATTAAATATTTTCATGCACCTTTGAAATAAAACATAGTCTGATTTCAGGCAACTAAAGCATAATTGTTCAGAAATAAGCCTATATTGTGAGGTAATGCTTCAACTCATGGTAAAAGTTGAAGTGGTTTGGTGTGATTCCACTGGTGACATTAATATATGTCATTGTTCAGAAGTCATCAAAGCTGTTAAATTTAAATGGAAAAGTCAGAGACATGAGAACTTTTCCTGCCTTAAGTATAATCCTTTTGATTTTGAAGTTAAAACTCTTAAAAGCTTAAAGCTATTTTAAAACATGATTCCTGACTTAATGCTGTGCCCCCAAGGAGCTTTTGACAAAAGCTTGCAAGATATCCTCTGAAGATCTCACTGTATAATCTAAGATTAGACATTTTTAATGCATTTTCACAAATTGGTCACAAAAGAAAACAAAATGCTGTCTTTTACAAGTACTGATTCATCCATAATGTTTTTTTTTTTTAAAACTAGCATCAACATGGAATGGCACTTTTCTGAAAAACGGGAACTTTTTCAGTTTTTAGGGCAAAAATTATTTTTTTTTTCCAGCTAGTAGGTTTATGTAACTGTCTTTTTCCTAAAGAACAAATGTATTGCATCAGTAAAATCTGTGTCCTAATTCCTCATCACAGGTAGCTTAAAAAACTGCTATAAATAAAGGAAATGTTAAACAGAATGTAAAAGAGATGCTAGCTTCTATTATGCACTGCATTCAGAATATATATGAGGCACATGATAAAAGATTCATATTAGTATGTTCTGCAAATGGCTCTGTTAGCAGCTTTACAACAGGTAACACTTTCATCCATATAGCATGAAAGTGTTTCATTTTCCCCAACTAGTCACAGTACATTAATTTGCTCGATTATAATTTTCTGACCTCATTTGGTAGTTCCTGACATTTAATGCTGAGAATTTTTAGCAGAGAATACTATATTAAACCAGAATTTGTTTACTGTATACCTTGATATTTGGATTTGATAATGTAAGTCAATTGTTCATCTGAGTATACACAAATTTCCTTTGATCAAAATCTAATATACATTTTAATCTGAAACTGTAACATCAGCCAATATGTCTACAAGCATATATATGTACATGCACATATACCTATGATGACTTTAAACCCCCAAATTCTATTCTTTAAATTCTTAGCTTCACAAATTAAGCTGTCAAAAGTTAAAAAACGAGAAATGTCATGTGTATAGTTTTCATTTCATCTGTGTATTCCTTAATTCTTTAATTTGTTTACATATATTCTTTGCAATACTGTCTTTATGATACCATAAATTTCATATTTTCTGCATGATCTCTGCCTTTTTCTATACCTATTATCTGGAAGAACAAAGTACCCCTGACGTGCAGAATCAAACTTCACAACTCAAAAGAGTTATAAAGCAGGTATGTTTATTACGGCGCCGGGTGCAAGGGGGATAGCTCCTCCTAGCTTGCACACTGTATGTTGCATCAGCTGTCCTTTATACGGTTCTGCAGTGTACATATTCATTACCATAGGCTGGGTTAGTACAACTAGTTCTAAGAAAAGGTGGGGATATTTTAATTATTTCCAAGAACCTATCATCATAGGCTCCCTCCTCCTGGCGCACACGTACTGCCGTCTGGTGGTCATCTATTGGGGTCTTTTGGAGGAAGATTCACAGTCTTCTTCATAGGGTACCTTCACCTTTGGCCCAGAATGCTGAGTTGGCTGAGCTTCAGACTGCAAGGCTGGCTTCAACCAGATGGTCACTGAGTGTATACATTCAAGTTTCTGTTATCTACCCAATTTTTGTAACTTCTGCTAACATTAGGGTTACAGTGTCTTTGCCAAACATTCTATTACGCTTGCAACAGCATCTATGCTATCGGAGTTGCTAGCTACAATAGTTTATGCTAACAATTACCCATTTGTTCCCTAATTCACCCCTTTGTTACTGAATCTTAAAATTAAGTTGTTAGAGTGAGGAGCTTATAGTACTATAAATGGTCTTTTATACTTAGTCGAATATTATCTTTGGAACTGTATATTAAGCTTGCATTTCCTGCACAGTTTGCACATAATGTTGGACAAAGTAGTTGTAACACACTTGACATTTGTCTTTGATAATTTCATGTATAATTTCTTGAAAACTTATTAAAGAGAAGACAGCCAAAATATTTGTTGAAATGCTATATTCATAGCTTCCTCTGAAGTGAATCTGAATTGGCTGGACACCAGCCCACATTTCTAATAGAACACTAAACGACATCAGATAAAATTTCCAGACACTGGAACTTGATTGTCTTTAAGTTGGGAGAATATTCCCTGTTAGAATATAGACTTAAAACTCACACTTTAGCTTTGACTTGGATTCGCAAAACCTTCCTGAAGTCAGTACTGTATTGGCTTGAAAATGTAGTTCATTGTAGAGATGGAGAAAGAGATACCGTCAACTTTTTATAATGACCCAACACTTAGAACCTCCATTCAAGAAATAGGAGAGCAGAAAATTCAGTGCCCTTCCTGGCTTCAGACCTCTCCAGTTTCCTACAACATCTTTATAAGCACTTCCCTGGGTATGTTTTGTTTGCTTGTTGTAATTCTAGATTTAAAGGCTTTTAATCCAAAGGCAAGGGCAACCCAGGGTCTGGAAACTCTAAAATTTGTGGTCTACCTGGACTTCAGTAAGGCCTTTGACACCGTCTCCCACAGCATTCTCCTAGAGAAGCTTGTGGCTCACGGCTTAGACAGGTCTACTCTGCGCTGGGTAAAAAACTGGCTAGACAGCTGGGCCCAGAGAGTTGTGGTGAATGGAGTTCAATCCAGTTGGCAGACGGTCATGAGTGGTGTTCCCCAGGGCTCAGTATTGGGGCCAGTTCTGTTCAATATCTTTATCAATGATCTGGATGAGGGGATCGAGTGCACCCTCAGTAAGTTTGCAGACGACGCCAAGTTGGGCGGGAGTGTTGATCTGCTCGAGGGTAGGAAGGCTCTGCAGAGGGACCTGGATAGGCTGGATCGATGGGCCGAGGCCAACTG
>NW_008824542.1:4466314-4471456 GCF_000699105.1 Pygoscelis adeliae
ATTGGAACAGGCTGCCCAGGGAAGTGGTTGAGTCACCATCCCTGGAAGTATTTAAAAGACGGGTAGATGAGGCGCTTAGGGACACGGTTTAGTGGGCATGGTGGTGTTGGGTTGACGGTTGGACTCGATGATCTTGGAGGTCTCTTCCAACCTTTATGATTCTATGATTCTATGACTTCTCTGAACACATGGATACTCTGACTACTACTACATTAAAGAGTCATGTTGCCTTTTGCTTGTTCAACATTTCACCCCATGAACCATTCATATTTTTTTTTGTTTTCCTATATAATGGCACAGCTTCAGAAAGGTATGGAAGAAGAATCAGGGGGTCACTTATGAAAATGGGCTAATATTTAATGTATGCCTCTTGGGAACTGCCTGATTAACTTTACTTCAACTAGCAGAAGTTTTAAAACCAATTTGTCATGGATGACTCTTTAGCTCCTGGGTTGTTAGATATGAGACAGGAACCATCCTTAGCTCCTGCAGCTGTGTTATTTTGAAGGCTGCAACAACTGAATATTTGTGTTATGCATTAAATGAACTGTCTGAAAACCTACTGGGCTGAACCCCAGAGATTACTTAGATTTTCTTAAGGTTTTGAGAATGTTTAGGATTACATGAAAGTTAGTCCCTGTCTCAACAGAAGCCTAAACGTAGTCTACTCATCTGTCTTCTTTTGATGAAGCTTTTGAATGAGATGCAGTTGAAAAGATGTAAACTTAAAGACTGTCTCATGAATTTAAAAAAAAAAAACCCAAAACCAAAACCAATGGCTTGATATTGTCACTCATCATATGACATCTCAGTTTGAAAAGTTAATGTTTGGAAAAGTAACAATCAATGGAAAACAGGATCTTACAATGGGAAATTTGGGTTTCCCTCAGTATTATGTGATGCTGCCAATGCCACAGTCAACACATGGGATTCTACACATAATTTGATAGCAAAAAGTACATTCATAATACTGACCTAATGAATATTGCACATATACTTTGGAATAAAAAACTGAGTAAAAATAAATAAAATGCACTCCTTTGCTGAAGGGAACTGGTTAGATAATAGTTTTTGAATTTGTTTTTAAAATATTTCATCTAAAAAATGAACAATATCTCTAGTACTTCACAACATTTTTTTTAAACTGGCAATCATAAATGAAAATTAAATCTGTTCATTAAAGAACAGAAAACAAGAACATAAGTTATTTATATTGTTGCACTATAATTTTGCCAGCTAAACTGCTTAGAGAACTGTTGCTTCAGACTGTACTGAACCAATAAATTATAATTTCATATTTGCATTTTTAGTACCTTGGAGACTTTCCAACGAACACATGTTAATTACTGTGCTGTACAAATAAGAAATCAGAACATGAATTTTCCTTCCAATTTCCTTACAATTCTGACATGAATAAAGAAACAGTAGATGAGGCAGAAAGATAGGTGGGGGGAAGAGAAGTTTGGACCCTGATGTTAGAACATGAGCACTGTCAGAGTTGTCAAACTCCTTCTAGGAAATGCTGCATAGTAGAGTATTTTGAAGAGAACAAAAAGAGCAAAAGCTTCTTTTCCTATAGCCTTCATGGCATACACCAAGAAAAAATCTTTAAAAAATAGATTGCAAATAAGGCAAAAGGCAAGATTCACTGCCACATCTCTCAGGATTGTAGTATTAAGACCTCTGGATGTTATGAGTCACAAACTCAAATCTTCAGAAGCCAAGTGATTGTGATATGCATACCTTAAAAAGCCAAAGAGTTGCAGAGTCTGTACTAGGTTTTCGTAAGTCCAACTACTGTACTCTAGGATTGCACTGGTGTCATTAAGCAACTAGATCAATGAGAAACTCAGCAATGTCAGCTCTGGTAGCTCCTAGTCACTTGGTTCTTCACACAGCTGGAGATGTGGGTTGTTAAACCATTTCAGTCAGCTCTGCCACGCTAACAGCCACATGGTGTAATCTTGACTCTAGGAATCCATGTGAGATATTTAGGATTTTGAGATATTCAAAAGCAAATAAAAAACTCTCCGTAAGATAGACATCAGGATTTAACACAAGGCTAGCATCATATTTTTTTCATAACCTCAACCTGAGAACTGCCATCTGGGGCAAGTTATATCTTGGAAACCTTGAAATTTATAAGAAATAAAAATAGGCTCTAGTACTAAAAATTGCTGAGCAACTGCTTCATGTGCTGCTTTTGTTATCTGTCTTTGACTGGCTTCTGCCTTTCTCATCTCATGCAGTTCCTTTATCCCTTGCTGTGTCTAGCCCTGAATTCACACCTCACAAGTTTATTAATCCCTTATGGAAATTACTGGAAGTTTGGTTATATGCCACCCTGAAAGTCATGTTCAATGTTAAAGTTTCACTTCCATTGAAGATAGCAGCAACATTTTCCAGATGCAAAGGGTGTGGGTAAAAAAGAAAGTAAGCATTTGAATGAAATGGGGGGGACTATGACTACTTAAAAATAGGCAAAATGAGTATGCTGTAGCCAAATAGAGAGTGTTAATAAGTCTGTGACCAGGCTAAATTATTACAGAGGTTTTATCTCTCAGGCATTAAATGAATATTTGTCTGTATAATGTTGATTCCCTTTCTTTACCAAAGAAGATTCAGTAAAGATCCAGATAAAGCTTTTTAAAGAATATTTGTCAGCATCAGTTTTCATACATATATTTTCTGTTGACTTTTCTTTTTTAGTTCTCTTTAACAAAAGTAATATTCTTTATACAGTTCAAGTAATGCAGGTGACATTGAACTGTCATAAAACTGAATAAGAAAATCTCAAAATTTTATGGCTGAAGAACAGTCCTGTTCATTCAGATCCACAGCAATTTGTTACTGACTTCATGTAAGGGAAGGACTAAAACATATAGGAAAGAAGTGACAAACCTTGTACAATATTTATAATGTCTTTGTAGAGTTAATAAATTATTCATAAAATATGTGTAAGGGAAGGGTTTCCTTCATTCTACCAGCTTATCCTACAAAAAAGCTCAATGGGATGTGAACCTAAACAAAACAATTCCCTAGATATTATTTCACATTTGCATTTCAACATTCATTAATCCTCTTTGTACTTTAATTATGGTTCATTCCTGTGCCTGATGCCATTATGCACCTTTCCCTCTTTTCTGTTAGATCTTTCTCCTCTTAGAATACTTATTTTATTTAATTTTTATATTGGTTTGACTATATTTCTATAACTACTTCCAAACTTCCATTTTTTTCTCCTAAATGAAGAAAGGTTTTATGAGACTAATCACTGACATATCTGAACATTCAACAAGCAGGTCACTGTTTTCAGACCAATATTCTTTTTATATATTCTTCCTCCTTCCATATTTCTGAAATGTACCTTTCTGTAAACTTTCAAGATACTTTAATAGATGTCAGGAATCTTCTTAACAGTTGATAGTTAAATCAAAATAATTAATAAAATGATCAGCTTCTACTTATTCATACCAAATAGTTAATTTTTTAAAGTCTTGTCACTAAAAGCCTCTGGTTTTGAAGATTTCTCAGAAATCTATGAAAGCGTATCATACATCCAGAAATACACATTCTTCCAGAGTACTCAATGTCACATTAATTGAAATCCCTAATGGTTCATGTTTCAAGCCTTGTTAAAGGCCTTTCTCATATGTATAAAATATTTCTTGTTCTTTCTTTTCAGGAAACCCAAGGTTCCTACAGCAGTTACCTTAACATTGCTTCATCTCACACTTCAATTCATCCTCTCTCCAGATACATTTTTATCTTATCTGGCCACAACGTGTTTATTTGCTCTCATAAACAAAAAATTATAACTCCTGTTTTTGTCATCTTCTCTTTTTAAAATATCTTGGTGCATCAAAATCAGAATTCTATCAATTGTCTGTTTCTTTTAATATGCACAGTGCTGTGCATATTGCATAAGTAACTCAAGCAGCTGTTGGAGTTTGAGATTATATTTATAGTCATTTTCAGTAAGGATGAAGAAATAGTATAGTAGTGTGTGTGAGACAAAAAGGCAGGTGCTCAGACATATGATCCAGCGACTAAAACTTAAACTATCATGCATTACCTGATTTGCAAAACTGCCTGTCTCTTATTCATAAGAAATAAAAAACCGCTACAACCTCTTATTTTGGGCCACACTGGAAAAGTTTTATGTAATTTTAAACTGGACTAAGAGAGAGTATGTGGTGAACTCAGCTAATTCCTAAAGCTGAAATGGCACAAACATTTCTGAGTTCTAAAAAATTATATACTTGGAAAATTAAATTTGGAAAACCTAATTAATTTTCTCTGCTGGAAATATTTTGTGAGGATTTTTAAATCTCTTTGGTAATCAAAAAATTACATATATGCCTATTATCCAGTTGCTAAAGATATTTACACTCTTAGATCCTGTTTAAATCAATGGGAACTTTTGTTCTTAAATTGCTTGGAAGTTACGATTACATAAATCTCATTAAATAGCTACTTTTTATGCAGTTTAGTCTCAAGTCCTCATGAACTTTCCTGTCATTCCTGAAATTTATTTCCACCTTTTCAGTCCCACTGAACTGTGATCAGCTGGTTTTCTATGCTTAGTCACTGATGTTCACTGATGAATATATATTAGTTTTCTCTATTAGAAATATTTATTATTGTACTGTTAGAAATTGATCCAGAGTCAGGCAATGAGAAAAAATAATCTAGCTTCATTTATTTACAACGTGGCAATTTCACTCCATGATAAAGTTAAGCTAAATTTGTCATGAGAAGTCTACCTTTCAATTCAGACCTTGCTCCTCTATTCACATTTTAGTAGTTTGTGCTTTAGTGTTCCTCCAGAGCCAGAGGGTCAAATCCATATACCCAACAGCATCAACAATGGAGATGAACATTTGTCCAAGGATGTCATTTCAGATGTCTGTTTCAAATCAGTCAGAAAACCTAGTGACACAACTACTAAACATTGGCCTGACCATTCTCATATTCTTTCTTTCCCAATTACCTTTTTGGCTCAGCAAGCCTACCAAGATTAGCCTCATTGTTGAAACAGCTGAGAGGATATCTGATTTCTAAATACTCCTTTAGATCTTCTGGGATATTGATTTGAGCTTGGGAGTTTTAGCAGACTACAAGGTCTTCCTAAGTTCTGTA
>NW_008824542.1:4471479-4495709 GCF_000699105.1 Pygoscelis adeliae
AAGGAACATAGTGGTGAAATTAAAAAAAATGGTGGTGAGCACTAGGTAAATTTACACAAATATCAATCTTAAGCATCTGAGTAGGTTTGGAAATATAAGTTTAAGAATAAAGTGATCTTTGAAAGCAGATCTTTTAACATTTCATTTAAATAATTTAATACTTATTCATATATAAAGTACTGCAAAACTAATCACTGCAAAACCTATCAGTGCTAATTATGGACCAGAGGTTACTGACGTCTCTGGATATGGGAGACAAGTGTTCAGGGACCATTTCCACCTGAAAGATTGGAATCTGTATTCATACCTCCTTTGTCAATACTTGTTCCATCAGATTGTTGGACTTTCTGTTCTGGAGCTATCTTAATGTCTCCTGATGAAGAGATTTAAGTTCTTATGTAATGAATGCCATTTTCTAAGTTAGACAAATAATGTAAAGATGATTCAAGAAGGAAAAACTATTTTAAATATAATTTAGTTTTGGTTTGGTGGGGTTTTTTTTTTTTGTAAATTTGTATTGGAAGGTTGTGATCCTGGATGCTTATGACCTTGAGTAGGTTGTGGCTTAATTTTGTGACACCTTGATACATCAAAATATATTGACAGTAATTATTTTGTTTATTATCCTGAACTCACTACACCTTACCTAGGCCTTACCCTTTTTGATTTTTTCCTATTGGCTGGGGTTTGTATCTCTTTCTTATGGTCTACTGGCTTTTTCACCCACCTATTGTTTTCTATGAAATGGACTCAGTTCCTAATGCTGGCTGCTTCAAATGTAGATACTGCTGTTGTTGTACAGCTAAAATTTTGATGAAGTATAGGATTAAATTCCTTTTATATTCTCCAAGAATTCAGGCTGTATTAGATATCTATTTTTATCTTCAGCTCTTCTTTCAAAACTTAGATTTCCAGAAACACATTAGACCTGCCCATTA
Source organism: Pygoscelis adeliae (assembly GCF_000699105.1). Taxonomy (NCBI): domain Eukaryota; kingdom Metazoa; phylum Chordata; class Aves; order Sphenisciformes; family Spheniscidae; genus Pygoscelis; species Pygoscelis adeliae. The sequence continues at coordinate 4,472,418 of NW_008824542.1, forward strand.
AAATTAAACTGAATATCCACCTTTATTTTTCTAAGTTACATCTTTAAAAAAAGATATTAATATAAATAGAATTGAAAAATACAAGATTTAGCAAAGTATATTTATACTATACTCTAGAATTTTTTTTCAGTTAAAACCCTCATTTCTTTTAAATACTGTCTTCAGAAAGACCAATCATTTACTTCAGAAAGTAAAACTGAAGCTGGTGTGAATATTATCACTGAGCAACTTGAAACTGAATTAGCTGAATGACTGTAAATTCTGTAGTTACAGATCTTACACATTCATGAATATAAAAATACAAGTTATCTTAAGCTATGTTTATATTACAACTGAAGTTGAGACTGGAACATGGAGGTAGCCTGAGATTGTTATTTTTTTCCTAAAACTAAGTAGAAGGAGTTGTTCTGAAAAATTCTCAGTATAGTTGAGGTTCGGGCTTATTAGAGAAAAGTACAAGCTAAAGACTGACCTGTAATTGCTTTGACAAAATCCAGTCTCACGTCTTCACTGAAGAGGCTACCTGTGCTTTCCAAATCAAAACATAGAAATGCTTATGCCTCCTGTGGTCACAAGTTCTCATCACATACATATTTGGTGAACTGCATGCATTCAGATCAAATTAGGTATATCTGAAAATGTAATGTAATGTGCTACACTCGAGTGTTAGCCACTGAGTAAAGGAGATTTTTATAGCCTAAGATGATGTGTTATATAAAAAGAAAGCAAATATTATGCAAATCAGAATTATTACAGGAACTTTTAATAATGATAATGAACAGATTTTGATAACACTCATTGTCACCTTTACTTTGATATGGCTGTATTAACTTCCAAATTATCACCTTGTGGTTTCCAAATTATCACCTGCTTACCCAACATGTTCAATTTACTCCAGACAGAATCTACCTTCTTCAGTGTGTCCATTTTTGTTGCATAATCATCAAACTTAAGAGCCATTAAATGACAATGAATACTATATTTTATGTTGTTTATACAATCCAGAACATTTTTGCAGAGTACAGTAAAGATCCTATAAATTCTACATATGCTTTTTGGAGCATCTTAGTGTAAATGCTATGGCAAACATGAGCTTTCATATTTTCTCTTTTATGTCAGAAATCTTATAGTCATTGCAACGGCCTCAGGAAGCTCACCTTTATAATAGCTCTGTGCCCTTCTTCACTGCTGTACTGGTTTAACTCATATGTATTTAAATATAAATATACTGAAACTAATCCTTGAAAGGTAAAGGGAGAGTATTCTAAATTCTTTCTTCGAGCTTGTAGAGATAGACAAAGACTGCACAGGCCACCCGAGCCTGGAACAGCCAGGAACTGAGGCCAAAGTCCTAGATCAGTGTATTCACTAGAGACCACAGCTGGAAGTGGGGTTTTATCAGATACATTTGCTACAAAATGCAACTGTTTCAGGCTCTTCTTACTGAATATGGCCAAGATTCAGCTGGAGAAAAACAAAAGCAAAACCTGCAAAGTTGAAAAACTTCCATTTTTGGGTGGTTTGGGGTTTTTTTGTTTTGGTTTTGGTTTTGGTTTTTTTTTGTAAATAATATTTCAGGACCAAATTTGCTTGAATTGCAGTAAAAAACACAATCTTTTTAGTCTGGGTTTTCTTTTGTTCAATATGAAATTAGAAGCTGCTTCCATTTTTTTTTTTTTCATTGGGCCAGTAAGCTGAAAAATATAGTATTCACAAAAGTATATTTTCCATACAATTTTTCTTCTGTCAATTACAATAAAGATCTGAAAGTAAAATTGTGCAGGTTTATTTAACTGGGATGTACAATGGAATTTGGTTTAATTTTCAAATTTGTCAATTTGTCAAACCCAGTAAAGTGTGTAAAGTTCACAACAATAAACATATTTTCATTTATTTCTTCTGGTAAACATCTGTAGAACACATACTCCTGAGGTTTTATTTAAAATTTTTCATATGTGTATGTAACAACAGAGCTTTTAAAAGTTGGTCCAAAAGTGAAGGAATATTGACCTTTTCAAATTTTAGCCCTCTTTATTTATTCACTTAGTTACTATCTGCTAGCAGTCATTCCAGGGGTCCTCTGTCACTGGTATTGCACTTGACTGGGAGAATATTGAAAGCAATAGAATACCTAGTTACCAGATCTAATTCTCATAATAAATACATACATGAATAAACATAAAAATCTTATGTTTTCCTATATATATTAAAATTTCTGTAAGTTTTTTTAATTCACTATTAACTAATTTATGTTTAGGGACTTATCAGTTATTCGTTGACATTTCCACCTCCACAAATTGATTCAATGGTTGCATTTATACTACTGTCAAACCAAGGATTAGCTTCAAGTGTTGAACTACTGCCTGTTCTGAAGTCTTTTTCCTCCAAAATAAGAGGACTATTTCCAACCAATGTACTGGGAAGAGTCTCTGAAAGGTGTCCAGACACATCCTGATACACCCTTTTTCAAACAGCTCCTGTTTAGGAGCCTAAACCCCTCTTTTTCTCTACAAATTAAAAGACAATTTGGAGTAGGGTAAAGAACTAGGAGAGGGAAGAATAAATTAAATTAAAATATTCAGATGCTTTATATCAGACTACCTATGTGAACAACTCTTAAATCACCATTTATTAACAAGTCACCAGTATCCCATCTGATATTAAAAAATATACGTACAACTGTTTAAAGATAAACACCCATAATTTTCACCTCATCAGAATTTTTTAAGCATGTGAAGCCTAGAAAAAATTCATTTTACTATGAAAAATTAATTTGAAAACTTCTGCTTCTTATCAAACCATTGTATTTTGCAATGTGTTTTATTGCAAACAGCAGTCAATTAATTTTGAACAAGACAGAAATGTGCATAGGCATAATCAATGTAAATGTAACTGATTGATTGGTTACATTATTGTCAGTTTTTGTTACCAGATAAAATTTTGATACTAAAACCTGGAGAAAAAAAAATGCTAAGAATCATAGAATCGTAAAATTATTTGGGTTGGAAGGGACCTTTAAAGATCCTCTAGTCCAACCCCTCTGCCATGGGAGGGAGAATATATGATGTATATTAATAATATTAACTTAAGTCATCAGAGAACTTGATTCAAAGACCTGAAAAGTCAACAACCAGGGTTTCATTGATACCAGTGGATTTTGGATGCAATTATAAATATTTTTCCTCTTTTTGTCGTGCTTATTCCCTTCTATATTCATGATTGTCAAAAAAATGTGTCCATCCTAATATGCGTGACTACACATACATATATTGGAGATCTGCAGAGCAAAGGGGAGTATATTTTCTGAATTTAATTCTATGTACAGAAGCCAGTAGATAGTATATTTTCTAATCAGGTTAGCTACTGTGACTGAGGACCAAATAAGAACCCAGACATATAAGGTTAGGCCCGTTTACTTGCCTGTATCTGAACCTTTAGGAAAAAAAATTTCTTGCTCATCCACAATATAAAACAAGGAAGCACTTAGAATGCAACATCATCTAGAATTTTCTTTATTTAAATTAACTTGGGACATAAAATTCTGTTTATTGGCAGTTTTAAGTGACATGATGCTTTCATAGTAAGTAAGGGTATATTGGAATCAACAAATTAGGTGGTCCTCTGCCCAACCCACCAGAGAATGTTTGCGGTACCGGAAGCTGCAGAAAATATGACTATGGCTGCCATATGCCTTTGCAATGCACTTACAGTGGATGCAACTGCCACAGTTTCAAAACTAGTGAAGCAAAATCCCATCTTCCTTAGGACTGCTTGAAGCAAATAGCAGGCCCTTTCCCTTGTTTAAACTCCATTACTGTGCATGAAAGACAAGTTATATATTTTAACACTGCACAGTCATTGTAAAACAACTTAAGACTATAAACAGTACCTGGAGCAAACTGGAACCTCTGCCTCCTACTCCCAGGTGACTCTCTGAACAGCCTGCTGGAATACCAGATACTCTCTGCCTCTTTCTTTCCTTGTCTTTAATTATGGCATGGAAATGGAACTGCTTCCACGGGAAAGAGATGATAGCAGAGTGCCTTGTAACATTATAATTAGTAAAGAATCTACGAGGAGATATGAAAACTGGCTCAGAGTTCATTCAGAGAGAGGAAAAAACAAAATACTTACTCTAATAATACTGTAAACCCCATCTAGCAGTACCTTGAAGAAAAAGAGTTAGCTGTTTAATTATTTCAAATGTGGTGTAAGTGTGTGTATTTAGGAGAAGGTACTGAAATATGAATATAGAGGTGTATGACTAGGACTCTGATGTGTTTAACTCTTGCCTCCACATTGTTTAGGTACCTAACTCATGGTTTGAAAGTCCACTAAGGGGTTTGGCTGCTAAAGAAATTATATTTTTAGAATTTCAGCTTTATTTTCTTTTACTTTCTAAAACCATGTTCCTAAGACTTTGTTTATAGAAAGTATTGGAAAAAAATTCATATCACTATGAATTCATTGTTGTGTTTCTATAGCACATCCAAGAGATCCACAGGAACCTAGTCGCTATCAAGCTATTGAAAATACCCGGTTAATAATTCATTTCTTTCTTCATGAGGCAGAAAATTTTAGTTGCAATTATTTGCTAACATACTTGTAAAGTTGCTTAATTAACCAGCACAAATGTGTAATGATATGATCAAGAATGTTAATAATGCTGATAATTTTTGTGAATACTCACATCTGATAGCATGTCTTTGTGCAGCTTTTTTCATCACCAAAAGGAATGAAGCTTTGTTATTATCCCTGCAATTTATACTGTGACCAATTTAGGAATCTAAATCAGTTAGCTGATTTCCACAGTGTTTTTGAACTTACTTTATCACAGCTAATGTTTCTCATGATGCAGCAGGCAGACAGCAAAGAGCAGAGCAGGGAAAATGGCATCAATTACAAGAATAGAGTACAACAGAAAAACAGATCTCATGACTTAGCCGTTTATAAAGAATTTTCATTAGCTGCAGACATTTTATAAGCTGACATAGAATCATAGAATCATAGAATAGTTTGGGTTGGAAGGGACCTCTAAAGGTCATCTAGTCCAACCCCTCTGCCGTGGGCAGGGACATCTTCAACTAGGTCAGGTTGCTCAGAGCCTCGTCCAACCTGACCTTGACTGTTTCCAGGGATGGGGCATCCACCACCTCTCTGGGCAACCTGTGCCAGTGCTTCACCACCCTCAGCATAAAAAATTTCTTCCTTATATCTAGTCTAAATCTACCCCCCTTTAGTTTAAAGCCATTTCCCCTTGTCCTGTCACAACAGGCCCTGCTAAAAAGTTTGCTGCCATCTTTTTTATAAGCCCCCTTTAAATACTGGTATTCTGCAGTTCTTCCAATATGTTGTAGCTCTTCTCACTGTTTTGGACTGGGACCAATAATCTTATCTTTCTTTTATTTTTTTAAAATGTTTTTGTGGTCTTTACATGAGAACAAATGTAGACAATGACAGATGGATTCTACATTTCTCTATCTATTTAAGAAGCAGTGAGACTACACGATCCCTTCCAAGTAGAAAAAAGGAAACCCTTAATCAAAAGTAAATAATGTAAAAAATATTAGTAGCTTACTTTCTTAGGGGACACAGACACATCCAATTATATCACATATCAGCTGCTGATGTCCTTCCAAAAAACCACAAAGTATAAGCCAGAACAAGAACTGCAAGCTGTATCTGTTAATACATAGCCTTGTCATATAGCATTGTCATTACTTATAGCAGTCTGAACTTTATGCCGAGGTTGCAAGGCTCAGGACTGGAGTTTGTCAGGCTTGCTCTCTCTGAATCTACCAGTATCCCCAAGTCCTTCTCCACAGGGCTGCTCTCAACACATTCATCCCCCAGTGTGTATTGATACCGGGGATTGCCCCGACCCAGGTGCAGGACCTTGCACTTGACCTTGTTGAACTTTATGAGGTTCAGATTGGCCCACTCCTCAAGCTTGTCAAGGCCTCTCTGGATGGCATTCCTTCCCTCAAGTGTATTGACTTCACTACTCAGCTTAGTGTCATCCGCAAACTTGTGGAAAGTGCACTCAATCCCACCATCTATGTCATTAATGAAGATATTAAATGGTATTTGTCCCAGTATGGACTCTTGAAGGATACAACTCTGTGGTTTCCATTTGGACTCTAAGCCATTGACTGTAACTTTGGATGCAGCCATCCAGCCAATTCCTTCTCCATCAAACAGTCCATCCTTCCAACCCATATGTCTCCAATTTAGAGGTAAGAATGTTGTGGATGACCATTATCAAAGGTCTTACAGAAGTCAAGATAGATAACATCAGTTGCTCTTCCCTTGTCCACTGATGCAATTACTCCATTGTAGAATTGATGTAGGGTGGAGAAATACAGGCCTGATATGATAGCAGAGTCCTTGAAAAGTGCAGAAACAGGTTGCAGCATAGAGGAGTATAGGCATAGGATAATTAAAGATGGGAGATAGGCTTTTCACTAGACACCCCTTGGCTAGAAACAACTTACCCGTGATGAGTTAAAGAAATGCAGACCTGGAGCTGGACAAAACTGAATCTTACTGGTAAGAAAGAAAACAGAGAATATGTACCTAACTTATATAAAAAGTACCGTATATAGCCAATTTAGATGTAACTTGGAGTTGCAGGCCACTAAAGAAAGAGCATGCTGCCAAACATATGAAAATGACTCCAGTTGGACTGTAGAGAAAGGAGGAAGACTCTATCAACATGAACATCATATCTGTCTGTCTTGGCAAAGGACTCCAGATGCTAGCAATTCATGGTAACACTCTACCACACACACCAACACCAGAAAAAGCTTAGGATACAGGAGCAGGGGAAGGGTGAGCATAACACCAGGAGAAGGAGTAGAAGCTGAGAATTGGGTATTTAACAATTTTAAGTGTATTATTATTTTTTCTTTTCCTGTAATAATTATCTAGCTAACAATTATTAGATTTCAATTATACTAACAATAAAATCTTTGCTTTATATGTATATGAAGTGTTCTTTCTCTTTGCCCATAAACAAGATTTTGAGTGTAACAAACTATGGAAAAGATATCCATAAACCTTTCTCATTCTGGCATTAAAATTCTTGGGGATATTTTTAGAGACCTTTTTCAGCATCTCTGTTCCTTACAAGGCACACAAGCGTAGTAGAAAATCTGAGAGTGGGAGAATGACTGGATGAGTCAGGAGCACAGGAAAAAATAGCTTTGTTGTTTGCAGGAGGAAGAACCAACATACATGCTGTAGAGATATTGGATAGCTATATAAAGGTTTTTCAGGGGTAATTTCACATGTTCCTCTGTGCCAGAAAAGACTTTTAAACAAATTCACAGCATGTATTTGGTGAGTTTCTTTCTGAACTGAGTTTAGCCTTATACCATGTCACTCCAGTGCCTGCACTGGAGTTACTCTTGATTTACACTGTGGTAACTGAGATAACAGTTTGCTCCAGTGCTTAAAGCAAACATTTAAGCAGAGTTGAGCACGCAGGAATAGATTCAAGTGGCATCCAAAATATCATCAATGTTACGCAGCTGGAAAAAGCAATAGTTAACAAGCCCAGTGAAGCAATAATAAACTGGGACTTGACATTCCTCCCTTGTCTCCAGGCTGTTGGCTTGTGCACTACAGAGCACTAACTGTCCATTCACTGAATTTTGTCAGTCTGATTATCTTTTTTCACCTGCAGGGACTATCCAGTGTAACAAGGCCTTAGAAAAAGATCATCATTCTTTTAGCCTTTTAAAGTAATTGAAGAGACAGCTTCTAGATGGTTTAACCCCAGTGCCCTTTTTATGAAATGAATATATGGATGCTAGTGGGCCTCTGGAGTTGTTTGTTGCTCTTTTTTTCTGTAGCCATGTTATAACTCAAAGACCCAAGCTCCCTGAAAAAATCATTACTTCATTGTTCTTTTCCCTGATGGTAATTTTAGTGGTTCTATTATTCCCTTCAGTCTCTGTTCCGCTCTACACCTATTGCACAAGATGGAAGGTATAAACACATAATTTAACGACACTCACTTCCCAGTCATCATCTAGCATGGAACATTTATGTTTCTTAAATTACAAAGTGCCTGTGCCTTGCAATCATATTCTGAAATCTAGACCATAGACCTGATCATAAATATCTTGACAGACAAAACATTTGCCTATAGGCCCTAGTCAGAGTGGCCTTATCAGTTTCCAATTAACAGTGATTCATCCAGGGTTCGCCAAGCGATATAGCTTTAGCCTGACTTTGGTCTCAGTGAATATCTAGTTAACAAGTAATGTCTCCCTTGCAGCTTCTGAAGTAATTTATTTACTTGCATTTTTGTGCTGTTGCTTACCAGGACCTTGGCCTCTTGATTTCCTTGCCTACATTTTGCCCTGTCTTAGTTTTCTGTAGATAACTCTATTACTGGACCTTGTTTGTTATCAGGTTGTCTTAAAGACTTCAGCAATGCTTTGCTCACCAAAAGGAAATTGAGCAGTTAATAGTTAATAGATTCCCATGCTTGTGTTATATTTTTATACATCTGCTAAACACTGTCACCTGTCCTACAGGTGATTTCTGAAGGACTATTACAGTTCATAGGATAATAAGAGTTCAAGTTAGAACATCAGAAAATCTCTAGTTCAACTTCCTGCTCAAACCAGGGTGAACAATGATACTTTTGATGCCATACTTTCAATTATTTTTGTTAGCCTTCCCTTTACTTTCAACAGTGCTGCAGAGTGTATTCATTGGGAGGCAAATTGTGGGTTTATAATAATGGTATAACTTGTTCTTTTCAAATAACTTATTATTTGCTTTATTGATTTATACTGAAAATTGAGCTGATGTTTACATGAAGCTGTCTATTATATCCCTAAGGTTTCCCTTCTAGTCTGATGTGACTATTAATGGTCACATCATTTAAATACATGCATTGATTAGCCCACTCATGATCATAGAGTCATAGAGTCATAGAGTCATAGAGTCATAGAATGGTTTGGGTTGGAAGGGACCCTTCTTATAAGCCCCCTTTCTACATTGGAAAGGCCACAAAAAGGTCTCCCCAGAGCCTTCTCTTCTCCAGGCTAAATAATCCCAACTCTCAGCCTTTTTTTCATAGGATAGGTGTTCCAGTCCTACGACCATTTTTGTGGCCTTCTCCTGGACCCGCTCTAACAGGTCCACGTCTTTCTTGTACTTGACACAGAGCTGGATGCAGTACTTCAGGTGGGGTCTCATGAGAGCAGAGTAGAGGGGGAGAATCACCTCCCTCAGAGATTATTCTGGACATGCTTCTTTTTATGCAACCCAGGATACAATTGGCTTTCTGGGCTGCAAGTGCACATTGCCAGCTCTTACCCAATTTTCCATCCACCAGTATCCACTTACCAGAGAAGTGATCAGAGGCATCAATGTCTCCTTTAAGTGATAAAACTCATTCACCTTCTCCAGGACCTAAAGTGTTAACCTAAAACTCTTTGGAGCATGCTAAACAGATATGAAAGAACTGTACAGCCTTTGTCTTGTTCTGTTCTCCATTGGGAAGGTCCTTCATAATCCTTTGCAATCTAAGTTCTGTCACTTCTGTGCCCTTTTGCAGATCACCCTAGAATCATTCCAATCGTATAGTTTCAGGAAAGTGATGTTGAATGCCTTTGGTATTTTAAGGACAAAAAAGGCCTGCAAAAGTGACAGAGCATATAACGGTGATATTTCACAGGCAACTTCACTAGGCAAATTGAAATTTTATGGGCAATTTCACTAGGCGAAGGTAGGAACATGTGCCTCCAAGGAGTCACAAGAACCTTGTATAGCATATATTTCACAGTGGTTGACAAAACAGGAAAACTATGGTCATGGGTTCTGCAGGATAAGTGTGTCTCAGAAATATATCCAATTCCTTATTTCCTCTAGATCCCCCTTATAAACACAAAGATTGACACACCCATATACAATGCCTAATCCATGAACCCTAAGATCTTCCCAGGTATTTTAGATGCTATTTGGATAATCAGTGAGACACTGGCATTTTTAGTGTTGCTGTATGTTCAAGGATCTGAAGAAAACTTTATCTCATAGTCACCATCACATTCTACACATTCATTTCTGGTTGCCTGGAGTCAGTAGCCAGAATAAATTATGTGCCTAAAATTAATTGCTGGAAAAATACCTATTAATGTCAACATAATTTCAACCCTCCCAAAACAAGCAAGACTGGACTGAATATGAAGGAAGTCAGACAAAAAATTTAAATTATATATTTTAGTCTATTGAAGTGTGAAATCTGAATTCTGAGCTAGATTTGTCAAAAAAAGAATGTTCAGAGGATTGTACTCTACCCATAATTTCCACTCAATTAGCAAATCTCTGAAAAAACTTAATTTGTTTTTAAGTTTTAAATACAATGGCAATATAGAACTTGATTGATTGCTGGTATTCTAACTAGGAGACTACAATTCAGAACATTAAGATCTCTAAAAATTTCGTAACACTGATTGTATTTATGGTTGGACTTGATGACCTTAAAGGTCTTTTCCAACCTAAATGATCCTATGAGTCTATTTTAATAAATTATTCTATTGTCCAAATTGTTAATCTCTTTCCTGTAACCCACAATCATCCTCTCCCTCCTTTCTCAATGCTAACTCAGTTGTTTACATGACAACATAATATTTGGAAAGTTTTAATGTCCTCATCTTTTCCTAGTTTTACTTAGCTACTGGAAACAAGAGAACATCATCACATGTCAGTTAATCCCCAGTGAGCTGCAAATAACATTTTAGGAAAGACTGCAGTGACTAATATTTTGACAAAAGAAGTGTATTTATTCCTGATATATTTAGTTGAAGCAACACAAAGTAACACCTCATAAAACTTCTGAATAAAGTTAATAAAGTTTATAACTGATAAATGTTTAGTCTAATAATTTTAATTATACACCAATATTGGAGGGCAGCAATTTACTGCTTAGTAAATTAGTCCCTATCCTACAATTCTGCTTGTAAATTTGCCACTTTATCATAACAGAGTATTACGCCGTTATGACAGTCTTGCTAAAATAACTATGCCTTTCATTTGGGGAATCAGTGTTATATGGCATAATTAAATGATTAAAACTGATAGTAATTTTATATAGAAATTCTACAGGGAATATCAGAAGAATAACTAAAAAAGGCAAAATGCGACTCATAAAAATTATTTTAAAAGCAAGAGGTTTGTAATACACTAACGGAGTATTCCATGTCTTGCTCTCTGTGCTGAGTGTGATACAGTTGTTGTATCTGTTACATTACACATAATTTTCTAGAATTAGTGACTTTGTTATGATCATCGTACAAATTAATAATAAATTAGTACTTCTTCTGTCTCTCTCTTGACAATAAATGCTTACTCACAAAAAAAAATTATGAGGTCTATCACATTTTTTCCTGTAATGTTTTAAATTTACTAATACACAATTTTAGTGGTTTTAAGTATGTACTTAAATAACTTTGGATTTAGGTAGTTTAATAAATTGCAGAATAACTTTTGCTAGTATATCTAGAAACCACAATCATAGGTTACTCCCTTAATAGTCATTGAATAAAAATCTATATTGATAAAAGGCTAGATATAAAATTATGTGATTATAATACTCTATGATATCCTTTATATTCATGCAAACACAGTAAGTGTTTTGCAATAAGGCTAGTTAGGAATCTAACTATCTGTTTGCATGCACGTTATATCACTTTACTTTCCCAGTACCACTGAATGCATGGGACCATAAATAGTCTGTAAGCAGCATGATGATGTTTTACGTGTCATTTTCATTCATGCTAGCTTATAATTTGAAGCCAGAAGTTATGATATAAAACTGGATATTATCTACTATGGAACAAGAAACTGGCTTTTACATTTCTATATAGTCTGTGGAAGACAGTATCTTCTAACACTGAAGTGTTGCATTGCCTGCAGCTGTCTTCTTAGCAAGACAAGTAATTATTTTCTAAGATTCAGTATATTGAGCATGATAGCATCCATTTAAAATGCTTCATTGTCTTTAATTTTGAAGTTTCAGTGAAGTTGGTTTGTCTTCTTGAAGACTAGACTGATATGCTAAATGCAATAACAGAAGCTCTGAAAACTAAAGTTTTTTCCTCCCTTTCCTTCCTTTGTGAGTACTGTACATTCTTTGTAAGCAGTAAGTTTTTCTAGTTCAGATTATACTGTAGATTCTTGTTCTTGTTTTGTCACATATCTTTCTTACACCTATTTTGAAATGTTATAAGTTTTTGTTTTCATTGCTACCAAAGGGAGCTGAGCCAAAATTTTTTTCCATCCTTCTTAAGTATTTTGAGATTTAAAAAAAATTCTTATTCTGCATCCAGAGAAAAGTTAGAAAGAGAGTAAGAAACAGTCCAGAAGACATTTGAGTATGTCATATCAGTGGTGAGGATGTTTAACAAGAAAATGTGATAACAAAAGCTCTGTTTTGCCTGATTCAAACCAGAAATTTGCATTTCAATGCTAATCATCCTACAGAGGCATACTAGCCATTGATGTTGAATGTTGTGGAACAGGATATGACCGTTTCCTTTGCATCAAAGCAAAGACAGAAACTGGATTTCCCATTTATTTTGTGGCTTCCCTAACCACTGGCCTACTGCACTGTAACATTTTGGCTTTCCCAAAGAAATAGATGAGGTTCAGAACCTTTTTAAAAATCTGTGTAACAGCTCCTGTCTAAACTTTAATGTTCTTTCTTTTGGTAATGCCATCAAAAATAGAAATTAATCTGTTTTCTCACTACCTATAGAATTATTATCGATGTTAGATAGGAACTCAGGATAAATCTGTAGAAAGATATATATTCTGTTGTAATTTGTGTTATATTGTATTCTTGTGGGGGTTTGGAATAGGAGGGTTTAAGTGGCATTGACTGAATGATAAATTACCAAAAAGGCCTGTTAAGAAAAAATAAAAATCACTAATAATGTATAACCCACAGTGCTGTAACTGTGTACCTCAAGTGTGCATTTTCTGACGCTTTTTTTTCTCTTCATAAATCTTAATTAACAATGCATTAAAATGTGTCAAGGTTTCTCAGGAGATTAGGGTAATAGATGAGCTTTACAAAAGGATTTAATTTGTTAAAATATGGATCACAGGTTTTGGAGAGTCTTCCTGTAGAAAACTGATCACATGCCAGGGCTGTGAGTGCATTCCCCTTGGGTGGGTCTTTGGTGGCCTGGGCTGACGGCCAGCTTAGGCATGTGCAAGTGGCAGGCTTTGTGATGCCTCAGCAGAGTTCAGCCCCTCTTCTGCTTGGGGCTTGCTTTCAAATTCAAGATCTTGCCCTTGGCCTCTGTCTGACCAACATGGCAGCTTTGCCTTGAGCCTGGTCTCCTATCTCTGACCTGGACTCCAGACTTTCCTTTCTGTCTTGAGCTTGAACCTGCCCTGCACCACAGGTGTGTAGGGTAAATATTGGACTCTTGGTTGCCTCTGGCTGCTGCCCCCAGAGCTGCCCTGCTCACCTAGTTCAGTCATGGCAGGGCTGCACCCTGTTAGCCTAGTCCCTTCCCCATCTGCCCTGCTGTGACTGCCACCCGTCAGTCTCCTCCTTGGCATAGCTGTGGGGAAGTAGAAACAAGCTTGCAAGTATGGAAATAAAGAGCCTTACTTCTAGATTTTTCTCCACCCACTTATAAAAACCCCAAACCTACATGAAGATAGAGTATGCTTATAGCATCAAGAAACACAAGGAGGGGAACAAGGTACAGTTAAACATACCATTACATAAAACACTGCTTCTACACCTGCATAGTGCTTTTCAGCACAGGACAGTAAGACAATTTACAAGTATTGATAATCTGAACACTGGCAAAAAAAAGACTTCATCAATGATGTAGTTTAGAATAAGTACTGTATTGATATTGTTTCTCCCTATTACTGTTTGCTTCCTAATATACATTCCTCCTAAGAGTTGTACTTGTATACATTGTAATTAGTTATAAAAAGTATGGTTACATGTCTTTCAAAACAATAATGCAAACCGTGAAAACAAAACTAGCATTAAATTCTAATCAGTCATGCAATTGGTGAACAATACAAAAAATTATACTGTATTGTTAAATTTGATTTTTTCTCCATTTCTGTTAGCAGGTTTTCTATCTTCTCTTGAATATTTTGTGAGCTTTTTGCTATTTTCTTACATAATTCCAGCTTGCTTAACTTAATTGTAAGCAGTTTTATTTTGAAAATATAAATGTGTTTTCAGGGTTTTCTGGTTTTAGGACAATCTTTGCAGTAATTCTATCTTACTTAATAAACAAAACTGGTGCGCTTTTGAAAAAGAGTTATCAGCTAGGAGCTGGTTAGCTTCCACTAATGTCTTTCTATTTTATATATAAAGAGTGAAGAAGATGATATCTGTAGTCTCAGACTTCCCATGAAATGATCCTGAAGATTTACTAACTCTGAGGTTTGTTGTAGGCTTCTTTAAGCATGAAATCAAGAAAATAAGTAATTTCTTAGTTTTATGTTTTAATCTTAAATCCTCTTATTAGTTTAAAATCTAAATGTATTTACTTGAAATTGATATTTGCATAATGAAAAATCTTAATTCAAGGAAGGAGCTGTCCAAACCATCTGATATATAGTTACTATGAGTCCTATAGGAATAATTGACATATAACACCATTCCATGTGTTGTTGTTTAATTCAGACAAATATTAATACTGTAATATAAATAACATTTAGAAGTGCAATAACCATTTGTATTTTCAGATGAAGGTGTTATGATTCTTCTATGGAAAAGAATAAAAGATTCAGGTATTTAAATAACAAAGCTGAACAGATGCACAAGGTACAGGCATCAGAAACTTGCCCACAAAAACTACTTCCTGTGCAAATTCACTATATGATTGACAGTTTCCTCTGTTACTTAATTATTGCCCTTCCCTTTTAAACATGGTTTGTACAGTCCATGCATACATTTACTGCTTAGTTGGTAAGGCAACTGACAGAAAGGGATACTGTGGATCGTTTGACTGACAGTGAAAAGCAGTGTAAGGTTAAGACACCTATTCTTCCATATCTCCTCCTTCAGACCAAAAGTTGGTGGGTTTTTTGGTGTTTGTTTGGTTTTTTTGTTTTTTTTTTTTTGCCTTTCTTCAGGAGAAATTACCAAATTTAACCTAAAACCTCATAGGTTGTGAAGACACTATACAAGAATGTAAAACAAAAAATCAGTTCAAATACATTTTATCACTGTGTATTATCAGAAGGCCTGCATAAGCCAGATACCATTTACAGTATTGACAGAAAACAAGACAAAATTGTACATTCTCTAGAATTTCTTATTTTCTTCCTGATCTTTTCTTCTGCGTTTGTTTGAGGTCCAGGAGTGGTAAAGCCTGAGCAGAAGTGTTTTGCCCCTGTTGTTTTCCTTTCTGCTTATTTTCAGAATACTATTATCCTTCTCAGATTTCTCTGATCACAGAATATTTGCTTAGAATCATAGAATGACCTGAACCTGTTACTCTGAATGTCTTCTATTTAAGATTGAAGTGGTACTTTGGGATACTTGGAAATAAAGAAGCCTAGAACTTCATCTAGTCAATGCAGTTGTCTGGTATCTGTATTCCAAGCAAAAAGGAAAAATAACTGACTAATCTGTTTACAGATTGATCAAGTCTCGTTAATAGCCTAGAAATGTAGAACATGGAATACGTGTAAATGTATTTCAAAAGACAGGTAATGTGATTTTGACAAATCCAAATTATAAATCTAGTGTAACAATATGTAAAGTTTAAAAGCAGATTTTAAAAGAAAAATTAATTTGAGACACACAAGACCAAAAAAAGTTATTTTTTGAGATAACTAAAATATTTTGTGATTTACGTGTCTGAATGTCAGTGAAGCCATCTACGACGGAAATGTGTGCAAAATTGTTAATAAAACTAAGGAAGACCAAGATCCATAAATGAAATAGGAGGAGATGGCTTAGTAAGTAGCATTAGAAGGTAAGGTATTAGCTTGGAATGAGAATACTGAAAATATCTACAAGGATTCATCTAGCTTTGTGTTAATATTCCGATTAGTCACCAAGGCAGAAAAATTAGTAGTGAGGTGATTAAATCTGCTGATGGCACAAAGTTGAGACACTTTATCAGTACAGAAGAGAAACAGAAGAGAAACAACTGGAGAAAGAGAGGATAAAAATTAATCATAAGAAATGCAAATTTACAACCTTGGGGTCTATTAAAAATGCTGTAAGCTGTTGTGCTCATTAATTGGAAATAATTGAGAAGGAAAAGGATGTGGGTGTACTTGTTGATGAAAGTAGGTCATATAGCCAGAATACTCCAAGACAGATACTTTAACTAGAAATCAAGAAGTACTACTTTTTTATAAATAGGACAGCTGAGAACCGATTTGAAATTCTGTATACAGCTCTGGTTCTCTGTGGTCATGAAGATGAACTGAACTGGAATAAGTGGAGAGAAAGACAGGCAGGATGACTAGGAAAATGGAAAACCTGTCTTATAAACAGACAATAGTAAAAAACGAGAAGGCTAAGAAGGGACAAAATTATTTTCTATAACTAGCCATTACCTTAATAATGTAGTAACAAATCTTATGACTTAAAAAACATACTAGAAACCTTAGGAAGTGGCTCTGTACAATGCTCTACTTTGAACACCATCTACCTGTGATAATATCTTAGATCCTCTACAGTCATTTTTTTTTTTCGAAGCCACATATCTGATTAAAATGTCAAATGTGATAATAATGTTGCTGAAATATACTATATCTAGATATTTTTTTCTGTCTGTTAAGTCCTCTTTACAATCTTGTTTTGAAAAAAAAAAAAGGGTAAAACTGTCTGAATGCAAGCCTGAGGATATTATTTATGGTTTGCTGTAACTGGTGGTCAAAGACCAGTATTATGAGAAAAAAACCTTAACTTCACTAAAAGCTCTTTACTTCCTCTGCCTCAGCACATCAATATTAATTATTCAGGTGCAAATCCTCTATATTTAAAGCATTAAAGTTTCATTGTCCTTTGTTTTAAAGGCATTGGATAAAATGAATCTTTTCTAAAGATACACAGTGATAGGAATGTCACAATCCAAACGAAGGGCAATCAGTTGTTATGAGTCAATTTCTTCACCAGACGTTACTGTCTAATTAGTAGTATAGCACTGACTCAAAATTTTCACTAACTCCCAAAACCAGGTTTAAAGTGGTTTACATTTTCAAGAATGCAAAGTCTTATTCCACAAATATTTTACCTATTTTCTTGCCAATTCTTAGATTGTAGTTTTCATTTAAATGAAAGAACAGGGATTTTTTTAATGAGTAATATATCAGTACTTATTAACATTGTTAAGGTCAGGCCAAATCTGGGACTCAGGGGAGTTCTCCTCCCCAGTCTGTTTGCTGCTGTTCCCCTTTGGATGTCCAGATGCCAGCAAGTCTGAGCACGTACTCCAAAAAAATAGATACACACACACACAATGCACAGACGTCCAGCTACACAGACTGACACAGACAGAGAGCAGTGCTCTTCCTGGCACCCAGATAAACCCCAGCAGCACTCATAAAGACATGAACAACACAGCCAAATCCTGTTCCTTTTCTCCAGCTCACCAGGGCAGGAGTTCCCCAGTTACCACTCCCCCCACCCCCAACACTCTCTTGATCCACTGGCATATACATATCTGCAGGTCCCTCAAATCCTGACCAGTCTGTCCCAATCACATCTGCCCATAGTCCTTGCCCACACCTTGGGCTCTGTTTAGCCAGCCTTCAGTCCTGACCCTGGCTTTGTCCAGATTCTGGTCTCCTCTAACTTGATGGCCAGGTCAGCTTGAGGATAAGTAGCGAATCACGCACACAAACACTACACGCATGCACACACATACACACATGCACAGAACAGAGCTGGTTAAACCTCTTCAAGTCTGTACCGTACTGTTTTCTTCAAAGATCCAACTGCTAGTGACCTAAGAGCTCTGGTCTTTGCTATTTTCTCAGAAATCCACTCTTCATTATGGTTTATGTATCTGTGTTTTTAATTTATTATTGTCTATGTTTCTTGTTTTTTGCCTTTACTGTGAATAGCTGTCACCAAGATATCCTTATAAACCATACTCTTACAAATATATCATTAGATATACATTTTAGCTTGAAAATACTCATCATAATCAAATCAGTTTCAAGATGATTTCAGAGAGCAGTATTACATAAGACTCTCATAGGATGCAGTGACATGCTTTTATCGGTTGAAAAAAGGTGAAAACTGAAACTTGGAAGCCAAATGGCTGCTAGAGAAGATGGAATCATTTTCTCTATCACTGAGGACTTGTAAAAAAATAAACCCTTCCAGAAAGAAGCAGCTGGTTGCTAGAGATCCAATTTAAAAGCATTTCAAAATAATTAAATATCAGACTGACCAGCAGATTTTGGTCATCTTGTCCTTGTCGATAATTGTACAAGAGAGAAAGGATAGTACATACTGATGATCATACAGAAAAAGCTTGTAAGATAATACTCTATTAAGAAGTTGATCTCATTTATTTCCCAGAGAGAGACTTTGAATTCACTGCACAAAGAGAAACATCTGCTTTAGTCTAACAAAAGAATTTGCTAGATAACTTGCAAAATCAGTGAGTACTTGTACATCTTATGTTGTAACATGTGCTTACTCTTAAGTGGCATTTTTGTATTAGCCTCCTGAAGTACTCTTACTACTAATCTCAAAAGACATGTTATGTTACTGAATGGACAAAAAGCAGTTTTATTTTCTTCAGTCTGACAACAACTGGATTTGTAAATTCTTGTTTTGATAAAAGACTAGAAGGCATTTAGCCAAGCTAATGTTTTCTTATGCATGTCATCGTTTAACCTCAGTCGGCAACTGAGCACCACGCAGCTGCTCGCTCACTCCCCCCCAGCCCCGGTGGGATGGGGGAGAGAATTGGAAGAGCACAAGTGAGAAAAACTCATGGGTTGAGATAAAAACAGTTTAACAATTGAAATCAAATGATAATAATAATATAATAATGTGGGATTAGAAGTAATTAGAATATCCCGCCTTTTCTTGGAACTAATTATACTAACCCAGCCTATAATAATAAATATGTAAGAAGTAACCCTATAAAGTCTGATGTTTGCATTCCAATAAACGAAGTATGCTGATCACTCATATTGAGTGACTGTGTCTTCCCTCCGTTCCGGCGAAAGGCACAACATAATAATAATAATAATGATAATACACAAAGCAAGTGATGCACAGTACAATTGCTCACCACCCGCCGACCGATGCCCAGCCAGTCCCCGAGCAGTGGCCCCCCCAGCCAGCTTTCCCCAGTTTACATACTGAGCATGACGTCACATGGTATGGAATGTCCCTTTGGCCAGTTTGGCTCTGCCCCCTACCAGCTTCTTGTGCACCTCCAGCCTTCTCAGTCGGTAGAGCATGGGAAACTAAAAAGTCCTTGGCTAGTGTAAGCATTACCTAGCAACAACTAAAACATCGGTGCCTTATCAACTTTGTTCTCATCCTAAATCCAAAACACAGCACTGTACCAGCTACTAGGAAGGAAATTAACTCTATCCCTGCCGAAACCAGGACAATGCATGTAAAGCTGTTCTATGTAATGACACCTATCTTCTCCCTGAATTTCCTATGTAAGGAAACTTAAATGACATCAAAGGAAGCAATGAAAAAAATAGTAGGAGATAGAAGAATCAGGAAGACAAAAGAAAGAGTAACAAGGCAAGAAGGAAAGAGATGGAATAAGCTGAAAGTGATGTACAGGCTTCTATAATGGGTGGGGAACAAACTTCAGTTACCAAAGAAGATGCTAATGAGAGACAGACAGACTCAGTAATAACATTGTCAGAAAATATGGTGTTATGGCTGACAAAAGTTGCAGTTTTCAAAAGCTTTCAACACTCCTTCTTATCTACAAATAGGGAGGTTAATTGGAGGTTTTTTCCCCCTGATTCTAGTGAGAGCTGTTAACCATGTAACACTCAATATATTTGCATCTGTATATCTCAGTATGACCCTTTTCTTTTTTTTCAAAATTTTTCATCAAGCATAGGTAGGATATTATGTAACATTAAAGTGTTGAGCGTTGTTTATGTCTACAATACTATATTTGATGTAGTAGTCTCTTGAAAAACATTGCTGTATCTTAATATACCAACACATTTATTTGTATAACTTGCACAACGTTATATTCTTCAAGAGGACATAGAGGCAACATGAGATTTACCATGAAATGTTTATGTTCAAAGTAAATGTATGATTACATTTATTGCAATTTTGAACCTACAGTCTCATAGGCTTAGATTAGACTACTTTTTAAACATTCTGAATTGTTGATAGTGAAAGTTCTTTTATCTGCAGTGTTACTCAGGGTTTGCATTGATAAATGAATGTACGTTCCACACAGAATAAGATAACCTATAAAGTTGAAGGTCTTGAGTTTGCAAAGACTAAACCAGCTCTAACCTTTCAGAAGAGAAAGGACTACCTCTTAGTCTCAATGGTGTGGATGTTTTCCTGGTTGCGTTAATACTGGATTTTCTCAGACTGCTTTATCTTTGCGCAAAAGTCTTTATTCTTGTTATCTATTTGTACGATACAAAACAGGAAGGATTTTTGGTCCATGACATCAAGTCATGTAGCTGCTGCTGGAATACAGTAAATAAAAAACCACCAATTGACAATAACTCTGAACCAACGATAAGAGGTAAACACACTAGGGGAGATGTCTCCAGTTGTGGATCATTGCTATGATGGTTTTTTAGTTAGTTGTCAGGCAGTTTGATTCAAATTACTGTAACCCTAAACATTTATTCAGATAAAATCCTTTAAAGCAATTTATTCTTATATGTGTTTTAGCCCCAGTGTTGTTAGAATAAATCATACCTGGCCTCTTTCAAAAGATTCATGCAATCAGGACAAGCTTTAACCTAATTAGTGCTATAATGGCTCTTTTTCTCCAAGCTATTAAGCAAAATAAATTGAACTAAAACCTCAAAACAAAAAAAAGAAAACAGTCTGTTTGACAAAACTACTCAAAGTACTGCTACAATCAAAAGATTTCATGAAAATAGTGTAGGAAATCATGTCATGGAGAGGGGGATGTTTCTTTTGCCTGGACTGGTAGGCAGTTAATGAGATAATGCATTATTCATTTTCACTTAGACAGGGATCCAGCCATAGACGCCTACAGAAAAAAAAACTCACAAACATTTGAGAAACTGATCACATGAAGAAGCAGATAGACGTCATATCCATCCTCACAAATTTTTGATCATGTCTCAAAACACATAATTTCTAGCTAACTTATTATGTCAGTTCTAGAACTGCTAATGAAAAAATACACACACAAGAATATTCCATTATACATCAATCTACACCTACTAAACAAAAAACAAAAAAAACCCAACACTTCACATCATCACAAGTTCATGGTTGTATAAATACTTTACACTCTGTTAATTTGCCTCAGTGGTAGCATCCTTTTGCAGTTATTTCTGCAAGGACTTGATCTTTCATTTAAGTTTACACAGGAATACCTTTTTTATTTAAAAGAACATAATAAAAGAATCAGGAACTAATGTAAAGCACATCACAGCAGCAAAGCAAAGCCTGAAATGTGTAGTATGTATGCCAGTAATAAGGAGAATCCAGTCATTCAAGTCTCAGGGTTTTGATATTGTCATGGTAGAAGCTAATGAAGCCCTTCTGACCAATCTTTTAATCTTGAAGCTGTTGATATTCTAGTCATCTGTTACAGCCCACATATAAAACCTCTTTTCATCTGCCCTACACTACAATGATCCTCACCACATCTTTTCAAAAGGAAAGAAACTCTTTAAGTGCTACTTTCCTTTCATTTTCTGGTACCCATAAAGGATGTAAGTTTACACCTACAAGTTTCCAACAACAGAGCTGGATTTTCTCTGTGATATTTTGAGCACAAACGACTGTTTCCTCTCCATAGTCAATATGAGATTCTTTATTACCAGCAAACCTCTGTTTCAGTTTTTGATTCCAACAGTATAAGCTTCTCATGATTTATATCTACATATCACTATGAAATCTTAAAGTTAAGGGAGGCTTTTCACCCATGACACTGAATGACTAAAACTGTATACTAATAAAATAACAAATAGCATTAGAAAATTAAATATCACCAATTAATCCTGGGATTTTAACTCAATTAACTAAACTTAATGATATTTCTTATATAAGAGAGTAATTGACTTACAAATGTTTATCTTTTATTGGTTTAAAGTTATAAGTGGTAACTGCATTATTTTAACATTCACAGTCTAAAGATTGGAACTGAAAGCTCAACTAATTGTTAGGAAAATGCATTGTTTTCTCTCTCAATTACTTGATAAAAATATGGAGAATATTTGTATCAGTCAAGGAAAGTAAAGAATGCTGTGGTATTAATACTATGTTGCTTATGGAAGGAAAAGAAGTAAAGAGATGCAGTTAGGAAATGGAAAATTAAACCTGAGTGCTAAGAAAATTCCAGCTAGCAAGATCTATGTCTGAGAAAATGTCTCAAGAAAAGCAGTAAAATCCAGTCAAGTAAGGTACATAAGACTAGAATCTCTAAACAAAATATTCGAACATTTGCTGGGGGAAACCTTACTGAAAGAAATATGACAAGGATCTGTTTTACATGTTTCTGAATTGACAAATATAACTTAAATAAATACTGATATTGGGCTTTATTGCCAAATTTTGTACGGTAATTAGATAAAGGATCAGTTGCAGTGACTACATGGTAGATGACAGAGCTGGGCGTATAACTTGATCCTCTGTTTAGCACATACGGATAATGTGTAAGTAGCAAGATTTGCTATTGTTTTTTAAACAAGTCTCAACACATATATTTCATAGTGACAGTCAGTTATTTGGATTGAATTAATTTTCAGGTAAAAAAGCTTGTCCATTACTCTCATTCCTTTTTTTTCATTATTTAAAAATATTGCTAGATCAATAGGCTCAGCTCTGCTGATTTATTCTCACCAAAGAGCTGCTTCTGTTCCAGCGTTCTGGGAGATTTATTAAGGGATTCATTTCATCTGTTATTCATTATGCATCTAGCATGCAAAAGCTACGTTTAATGTTATTTAACTTAAGCTGTCTAAAAGTGAAATTTTCGAGGCTCCATTTCACAGAATCAGAGAATGGCTTGGGTTGGAAGGAACCTTTAAAGATCATCTAGTCCAAACCCTCCTGCCATGGGCAGGGACATTTCTCTCTAGATCAGGTTCCTTATATCC
>NW_008824542.1:4496695-4501854 GCF_000699105.1 Pygoscelis adeliae
ACTGTTACCCCTTGTCCTGTCAGTACAGGCTTTGGTAAAAAGTCTTTTTCTGTCTTTCTTATAAGCCCCCTTTATATATTGAAAGGCTACAATAAGGTGTTCTGGGAACCTTTTCCAGGCTGAACAACTCCAACTCTCTCAGCCTTTCTTTGTAGGAGAGGTGTTCCAGCCCTCTGACCATTTTTGTGGGTCTTCTCTGGACCCACTGTAACAGGTTGATGTCTTTCTTGTGCTGGGGATGCCAGAACTGGATGCTGTACTCCAGGTGGGGTCTCATGAGAGCAGCATAGAGGAGGAGAATCACCTCCCTTGAGCTGCTGGTTGCACTTCTTTTTATGCAGCCCAAGATATGATTGGCTTTCTGGGCTGCAAGAGCACATAGCTGGCTCATGTCAAATTTTTCATCCACCAGTATCCCCAAGTCCTTCTCCACAGGGCTACTCTCAACACATTCATCCCCCAGTCTGTACTGATACTGGGGAATGTCCCGACCCAGGTGCAGGACCTTACACTTGGCCTTGTTGAACTTCATGGGGTTCACATTGGCCCAATTCTCAAGCCTGTCAGGGTCCCTCTGGATGGGATCCCATCCCTCTACCCTCTACTGAATTAGCTGTACCACTCAGTTTGGTGTTACATGCAAACTTGCTGAGGGTGCACTCAGTCCCCACCATCTATGTTATTGATTAAGATATTGAACAATACTGGTCCCAATACAGATCCCTGAGCAACACCACTTGTTACTGATTTGCATTTGGACACCGAGCCATTGACTGTAACTCTTTGGATGCGGCCATTCAGCCAATTTATTATCCGTCTAATAGTCCATCCATCAAACCCATATCTTTCAAATTTAGAGACAAGGAGATTGTAGGGGACCATATCAAAAGCCTTACAGATGTCTAGGTAGATGAATTCTGTAGCTCTTCCCTTGTCCACTGATGCAGTCACTCCATTGTAGAAAGCCACTAAATTAGTCAGGCACGATTTGCCCTTGGTGAAGCCATGTTGGCTGTCTCTAATCAAATCCCTGTCTTCCATATACCTTGACAAAGATTACAGGAGGATCTTCTCCATGATCTTGCTGGAACAGAGGTGAGGCTGACTGGTCAGTAGTTCCCAGGGTCCTCTTTTTACCCTTTTTAAAAATGAGTGTGATGTTTCCCTTTTTCCAGTCACTGGGTACTTTGCTTGACTACCATAATTTTTCAAATATGATGGAGAGCAGCTTAGCAACTACATCTGTGAGTTCCCTCAGGACCCTGGGATGCATCTCATTGGGTCCCATGGGCTTGTGTACGTGCAGGTTCCTCAGATGGTCTCAAACCTGATCTTCTCCTATGATGGGTGAGACTTCTTTCATCTAGTCCCAGCCTTGAGATTCCAGGGACCTGAGAGATGTAGGAAGAGCAATTGTCAGTGAAAACTGAGGCAAAAAAAATTGTTGAGTACCTCAGCCTTCTCCATGTCAGTTGTCATCAGATCCCTGTCTCATTTTTCAGGGGGTTACAAATTATTTTCTCTTCCTTTTCTGACTAACACACCTGTAGAAGCCCTTCTTATTTTTCTTCACATTCCTAGGAATGTGGAAAAGTTAGCCTCCTCCATAGGATGAGCTATTCTTCCTGTCTTACACTATTATTTTGCTATTAACTACTGAGGAAAAAATTCCTGGTGAGCTTAGATTTGATTCCTAGTTTAGATCCTCAGACTAAGAGCTGTTTTTTCCTTCTTCCTGTCAAGGTCCCTGAATGACAGCACAACCATCTGGTGTATCAACCACTTCTCTTTATATTGTCTGCAAATTTGCTGAGGGTGCTCTCTGTCCCATTGTTCAGATCATTAATGAACATGTTAAACAGTATTGGCCCGGGTGTTGACCCTTGAGGTACACTGCTAGTGACTGGCCTCCAGCTGGGCTTTGTCATGCTGATCACAACCCTTTGAAGCCTGACAGTTCAGCTAGTTTTCTGTCCACCTTTGCTTACCTAGCCCTTACTTCATCCACTTGTCTATGAGGATGTTATGGGAGGCGGCAGCAGCAAAAAAACATCACTGCTCTCCCCTCATCCACCAAGCCAGTCATCTCATTGTAGTAAGCTGGTTGGTTAAGCACAATTTCGCCTTTGTAAATCCTGATCACCTTCCTGTGTTTAATGTGTTTGGAAATGGTTTCCAGTAAGATTTACTCCACCATGTTCCCCGGCATTGATGTGAGGCTGACCAACTTGTAGTTCCCCAGACCCTCTTTCTTGCTCATCTTGAAGATAGGAGTGACATTTGGTTAACTTCACCAATTCCTTTGGGCAGCATCCATAAAACAAGAATAAGTATGCCAGTCTCTACCTTATGCAGTCTTTTAACACTATTAAAGCGAATTTCAAGTCCTGAAACATCTCCAAGTGGCACAGAGCGTACTGACCTTGTTGTCACGTTACTAAAAATCCCAGTGCAGTGTCCATTACACTGCCCTCACATTACATCAGAAACACCAAATGAAGAAAAATCATCAAAGAAAAATAGTAATCTTTTAGAACCAGAGAGTGCAACTAAATTCCAGGGGTGGAAAACTTTGTGCTCTGCTCTGGATGCTTCTAACAGCATAGCCACAGTTTCATATTAATATTAAGAGAAACTATGTCATGGCAGCTGAAGCAAATGAACATAAATTAAAGCAGTCCTGAATTTCTCTGATGATTCTGAATGGCAAAGCTCAATTTTTTTATTTCCAATTAAAATAATCTATGCACTAAGATTGGACACATCCTGCAACTTTTAATAGTAAGTCATTACCTATTGCGACAACTTCTCAGAAAATTTGGTGTCTTTTCTGTCACTTGAAACCTTTAAGACTTTCCTAAAGGTATGGAATGTCCTCACTGAATGTATTTGATGAAGAAACTACTCTGTGAATTTTTGGCCTATGTTATACATTAGACTGGATTATATGATCATGATAGAACCTTTCATAATAGATTTTATTATTTTAATTATTTTAAATTATACTTAAGGAAATTGCCCAGAAAATGTTGAAGTATCTTGGCTGAACTCTTGGAAATATATAACAATGCTTATCTACAATTATTTAAATTCTCCAGCTGTTGTAAACATAAGTTTGCTACAAAGTTATTGGTCCCTCTCCATGGTCCAGTGCAACAGTTGTCACATTTTTCCACCAAAGCTTTCCAGTTATTCCTGATCAATTCTTTCTCCTTCAAAGTCTCATGATCATCTAAAAATCTTCAATAGTTCCTTAATAAAATGAATCACTTAATGCAGCATTTAGGTGTCAATTTTAGACTAAAATAATGTGGGTCAGATTTTCGCAGTTAACTTTTTAATAACTCAGTTCAGAACCTAATTTTTGTAATGGTATTTTAAGTTATAGAGATGGAGGAAAAGACATAATTCCAAGCCATTTTCCCTAGCCCTAATTTTTAGTAATAGCCTTGCTTAAAAGTTCCTGCTCTCTGACCAACTAATAAACGTTTGCATCAGGCATGAGGCCTGGTCAGTCCAGCTCTTTTCTAGCAGAATGTAACAGCAAGAGTCCCTTAGCTTTTCCTCCTGTTCAGAGATGTTCTGTATGTAAATGTAATTGCTAGACATGTCAATAACAACAACAACAATAATAACAACAACAATAATAATAATAACAACCACCACAACAACAGCAACAATGACATACATCTTTACTAGCATTATAGTGTGAAAGTAATTTGAGAGTAGTATTTGGTTCAATAAAAGTTGTATAGAGACTAATAAGTACCTTTGGCCTTAAAATTTATTGTTCTAGAATATGGTTATTGCCTCATAAACAAGAAACACACTCAAATTATCATAATAAACTCTGCTACTTACCATGAGTAGAATGCTAAAACCTCTAAACTAGTTCAAAGTAAAATGAAGCATAAATTCATTCCTTTTATGGTGTGGCTTGTGCTTTTTGTATTTCTAAAGAGAAAAATCTGTGCACCAACCACCAATTTATTGGAGCATTGTTAATTTGCATATCTAATTTCAAGCTGTACTAATTGCCTTTGAAAATGTCAAGCTTGTTTATTAGTCATTTCTTATTTTCCTGAAGGAAGGGTCTATTTACACGGACGCATTCTCCATAACCGAAAAATCATTATCCTGGGACCTAAGGAAAAAAATAAACAAACATTTAAAATGTACCATGGCAAGGTACAGCTCTTTTGTCTTATATAATGAAATTTTACAATTAAGTTAGCAGATGCCTCCAGGCATTTTGAACTGAGACATTTTTTCTATTAAGATTTTAATCTGCTTTAAGTATAATAACTTTGAATACTTGGATTGTTTTGCAGCAGTACATAAATATTTTGCTCTCTATTTTTTTTACATGTATGTGTCACATTTAGTGGTATGACTCCAGACAAAAAGCATTATGAAGTTTAATTATTGTATGCCTATTTCTTTTGAAAAGAAATAGTATAATCACTAAGATGTCTCAGTCATGAAAAGAATTTCCATAACTGCCCTCTGTGGTTAAGCAGAATTCCTTTCGTTATTTACCTCCTAAAATGCCCAACCATAATAAAGTTAGTTTTACTATGCCTACAATAGAAATAATTTAATGTTTAAGGTTTAATTTTATCTGTGATCAGAAGATATAAACTGCTAAATTTAAAACTGTTGTTACTATACTAGTCTAATATGTAAATAGAAACAACTGTGGAAATAAGGAAGTAAAATATTTAATAGACAACATTATTCTTTCTAATCAAATTTGAATAAGTGCAATAATAATCTTTTAAGGGAATCTACAAGGCTTAATCAACTTTCTAATTGTCATAAGATCATAAAATAGAAAATTCTATCCAGGTGTTTAAAACTGTGAACAACAGGAAGTAAAAAGAGGACAGTTTTTGTAGCAGGTTTTGATATTTAGCTTTATGGAAAATTCAGAACAGATACCGAAGCCCAACCTTACTCACCAGTGCTAACTATTTTGTGCATGATAAGTTAACAAGGAGTATATTTTACAAATGTGGTGGTAGCAATTGATTTTAGCTGCTTTTTTTTACTCTTTATTCTTAAAGTAGGATATTAAATCTTTTTTTATTTTCCCATTCATATTCTTAGAAGAAAGAAAGAAAGAGATGGAGGGGGAGGGAGAGGGAGAGGGAGAGAGA
>NW_008824542.1:4501881-4515459 GCF_000699105.1 Pygoscelis adeliae
GGAGAGGGAGGGAGGAAGGGAGGCGGGGAGGCAGGCAGGAAGGCAAGAAGGCAAGAAGGCAAGAAAGAAGGTAAGAAAGAAAGGCAAGAAAGAAAGAAGGCAAGAAAGATGGCAGGAAGGCAGGAAAGAAAGGCAGGAAAGAAAGGCAGGAAAGAAAGGCAGAAAGGTTTCAGTTACACAACTGATAGTTGAAGTCAGAAGAACAAAAAAATAAAGTATAGTAGATGCACCTGTTATCAAAGGTCAAATATATAAATGTCCTGATTTGTGAATGCAAACAACCTTAATATTTAATTGAAACTTATTTTTTGTTTATATGTAATAAATATAAAGGGTAGCATTAAAATTATTTATTCATTAATCTATGGTGATTATAGCAAAGTCAGTCCCTTGTTTTGTGATATCAAGGTCAACGATTATGTTATGATTACTCACAATGTCAGGTAAGTTTATGAAAGGTAATCTTTTAATAGGATCCAGTTTATTTGTCTTTGTGTAAAACCATAAAAATTAATTATACAAAAGGTACAAAAAGTACCCTAGAGTATACATTGTTATCTTATTGTGTAGCTGACAAATGTGACAATTGAGCAGTTCTCAAAGGGAGGAAGAATAATAACCCATTATTTATGAAGCATCAAACCATAGTCAACATAGTCAAATAATGAGAAAAAATTATCAAAATTTTGTAACTGAAACAATCTCAGAAGGTAACAGAAATATGTTGGATGATTCTTACTTGTGCATGACCTTGCATTACAGGATCACGGTGTTGATCAGCAGTATGTTGGTATGCTTGCATGTGGTAAGAAAGTGCTCATATTCCTAGAAGTGACAGACAAAAATAAAATTAAAAAAAAAAAAAAACAACTAGAGAGAGAAGGAAGGAAAAAAAAAAAGAGAGCTTAAATCTGCAAAATAACTCAGCAATAACATTCAAAAAATAATCTATATCACCTGGACCTCTGTCCTCTGCCTTGTAGTCCATATAGGGTCCTCTCATTTCAGCTCCACCGTGGCAGATTCCAGATGAATTTGTATTATGTCTTTCCCAGTGTACTCTGAAGATATTTTATTCTCCCTGTGAAGATACTTATTATACATTGGAATTCAACATTTAGTACTTTTAAAATATAGTCTATTCTGAATATTATAAAATGTGGTGAATAAGGATAAAATATATAGATAAAAATAAAATAAATAAAGTAAAATAAAATATGAACACATTTGATACTATACTTCCTCTCGCTGACTTGAGTTTTGTGCCTATGTGCCATTTTCTTCCTTCAAAATGTCTCTCTTTAAACATGTTAATGCTTGGAAAAAAAAACTGTTGAAAAGGTGGTGCATTCGTGAAGAATCCAGAATAGATCCAGAATTAACTAGAAGTTACTCAGCATGCTCTTTTGGGCAAGAAGACAATATTTCTCTTAGCTTTTTGCTACAAACAGGTAATAAGTATTTGCTGTATAGCTAAAAACAGTCTGAAATACCATACCAGCACAAACAGATTTTTCTCGTAACACCAGTACTATCCTTTTCTAGAATCTCTTAAATTCAGTCAGGCAATAAGCATTAAAATATTAAATCATGAAGTCATTGTCCTGGTTTTGGCAGGGATAGAGTTAATTTCCTTTCTAGTAGCTGGTACAGTGCTGTGTTTTGGATTTAGGGTGAGAATAATGTTGATAACACACCAATGTTTTAGTTGTTGCTAAGCAGTGCTTACACTAGTCAAGGACTTCTCAGCTTCCCATGCTCTACCGACTGAGAAGGCTGGAGGTGCACAAGAAGCTGGGAGGGGGCACAGCCAGGACAGCTGACCCCAACTGGCCAAAGGGATATTCCATACCATGTGACATCATGCTCAATATATAAAGCTGGGGGAAGAAGAAGGAAGGGGGGGACGTTTGGAGTGATGGCGTTTGTCTTCCCAAGTAACCGTTACGCGTGAGGGAGCCCTGCTTTCCTGGAGATGGCTGAACACCTGCCTGCCCATGGAAAGTAGTGAATGAATTCCTTTGTTTTGCTTTGCTTGCGTGCGCGGCTTTTGCTTTACCTATTAAACTGTCTTTATCTCAACCCACGAGTTTTCTCACTTTTACCTTTCCGATTCTCTCCCCCGTCCCACCAGGGGGGAGTGAGCGAGCGGCTGTGTGGGGCTTAGTTGCTGACTGAGGTTAAACCACGACAGTCATTAAAACAGCAAACTTCTTGAGTAAGATATTAAGCAATGCCTTCACTAATGCATAATTAACATCAGCTAAAAATCTTAGTTTAATTAATAACATGACAAAGATGGTTTGAAATGAATGAAAAACAGAAAATTATTCTGAGCAGAATCTTGTAGACTACTGAGTGCAGGGGGAAACCATTTTTTCAGCTAAAAATATCTCCAGATCCCAAGGATACTGGTAAACATTTATTTTAAAAGTTGGCATCTTGTCAACTCTTAATAAGAAATTCCACATTTCCAAATAAAATTTCACTTTAAGTAGAAGTAGTGTATTTCTTCACAAATTTGAAAAAACTTGAATACCCCTTAACTGGTTCAAATGACTGATTTTAAAATGTAAGTAATAACTTTAAACATTTTTTCTTGCAGGAGTGAAAAGACCTTACAACTTATTATTACTGAACCAAAGGTATTTCCAAGACATTAAGGGGAAAAAAAAAAAAGAGAAAAAAATGTACATAAAAGGTATTTTTCTTTGAAAGCACCAAAGGCCATGGACTTTATGGTGAAATGGAAAATGTTTTTATCAAGAAATTTCAGGAAGATTCTTATAACAAATATGATGTGTCATGATGCATTATCATGATTATCATGGCCATCATGATTAAATACATCTGGGTGAGATGGTCATTCCAGAAATATTTGATTTATCTAGACTGGTGTAAACCTAAATCCATCAAAAGTAGATATTGCACATGTATACTACCTTCATTGGCTGTGATGCAATAGTGGGTTAGATAAAACTTTACTGTCCTGAGATTTATAGCTCAGCTTTTGGGAAAAACAAAAAATCATAGCTGAGCTTCTGATAACAGCACATAACTACATTCAGTTAGCTCTGGTATTTGTATAGCCATATTCACTGCAAACACTTCCTACGCTACAGTACTGACTCACTTCCAGACAGGTACTCAGTTGTATCTTAATTTTACATGTTTGTTTCATTGGGTTTTTTTCCCCAATTTATTTATTCTCCTCCTCACAGTTCATTATTACTGTAAAGTTATTAAAATTACATTGGAGCATAAACCTGACAAGTGGTGCAGACATTATTTACATTAAAATGCCATGTCTATTATCACAGATAAACTATGATCACAAACTGTGAATCTTTAGTGTCTTGTCTAGAATCTATATACACAGAAGTTTCAAAATATAAAGTTTAGGTGCTAAATGACAATATACATTTCAGGGTGTATGCACCCTGAAAATAGCAACTGTTCTGATGAATTAATGCAAATACATAGAGCTGGTTTTATCCTCTGGTCAGTAGATTGTCTGACCAAATCATACATGTACAACAGTATTAGCTGAGTTAGAGAAACGGGTTTTTTATCTCACTAGGTAAGATATCTGTGTTTCAAGAAATGAAGCTCATGGGTACTATTCCAGATGCTACCTAGATGTCATTGGCTGTGTTATTTTTGCATTATTTAAAATATTTCAGATATTTCAAATTGTTGCATTATCCTTGAGAGTGTAAATGTTGAGGTCATTTAAATATTTACAAAATTAATATACTGAAATAAATTCCACACAAATACTTATTATTATTCTACTGCCTACTATCATAACTTAATTAAAAGTGTCTTAGAAAGGGCATAAATTGCTTATTCTGAGTGCTTGACAAATTATAATATTAGTATTTGGCAATGGGACACATACACACTAAAAATGCTGTAGACATGGACAATAAAATAAAACTGATACATTGATAAAAACAACTAACAGTCAATGAGGCATAAATGTAATAATTCATATGATTTTATTTTTGTTTAATTCCTGCTAAGCATAAATATTTTCATGCCTAATTTAACTTATATTGTTAGTGAAACTCAAAGAGGTCTATTTTTCATGGTAATGTCTTGATAAAATGCCCTCAGTTACAAATGTCATAATTGGTCTGAATAGGACAGTCTGGTTTTATAATTGCAAACTAAAAATAAAGATATGTGCAAAGAGATTCACCTTATTAAAGCCACTTGCTTGATTCTTCATACTGTAGGTAGGTATTGAAAATAGTAAGTAATTATGTTTTTTGAGTAAAATCTAACATACCCCTCCAAAAAAAGCCCTCAAGCCTACCACATCAAATTGCCATAACATATCACCTCTGAGACCGTATCATGCATACTAAGTGAATCTTCTGCATCAGTGTTCCCCCATGTGTCTGCTCAGATTCTTAGATCAACATCCTAGAATAACATGTTAGAATAACTAATAATGTATCAGAATAACTAGGATTGTGGAGTGTCTCAATCTATATGGATCCTTCCTGAGACAATTTAACAAGGGGCTAACATTCTGGGAAAGACTGCTCTGTGTTTTCTTTATTCATCCCTCTTGAGCATCTTGTACTTCATTTATTTATCCCTATTTTTTTTTTTCTGGATATCCTGCTTCAAAACTTCCATTTCTCAAAATTTGTTTTAAAAATAAATAAATAAATTAAATGCACATCCTGACTTCTAAGGCATGGTGCAAGATGCTTCATCACATGGGGTGTCTTCTTGTAGGTGTCATCGGAATGAAACCTATGTGCAGAAAATGTGCTGTTTCCCCCAAATGTTCCTTTATTATGAACACCATATACTGCAGAGTATATTTTTATTTTCCAAGTATACCTTTTAATTTTTATCATAAAGTATATTTGAAACTTTTGTTACAATAATTCTAAGTGACCATCCCCAATATTCACATATCAAAAATTCAAGGGGAGCAAGAATTTACATAGGATTTCTTACTCTAAATATCTAAATGTCACAGATTATTGTGTGTGAAACTTTATTCAATCCCATGTTTATTAATGCAAACCAGATTATATTTAAGAAGGAAGAGGGAAAGAATATGGTTTTATTTCTTCATTAAATGTAATTTTTGTAATGGCTAACATTTTTGTCCTCTTCAATATCGTCACCGAAGGCCATTTTTCATTACATACCACCTTACACTGGGGATAAGTTAGACTCTGAACTCTTGCACATAAAACATATTCTATAAAAATAAGAGCTTCTTCCCCCACAGTAGTTGTTGTATGCTAGAAGGTCACCTGCAAATTTACTAAGTTTTCTGCCCTTCAGAAATAAATAAAGCCTTTAGAAAAAAATATCTACACACCCACATCCTGTCAATTATTTTTTTAAAAATGTACTGTGTATAGCATCTCTGCATTAATTAAATATTTCTATCCTTACTTGAAAAGAAAGTTTCCAGCCAAAATATTTGTGATTAAACTAAATGAAGCCTACATGGATAAGTGATAGATTTAGCTTTTTCTGTTTGCTACAACATGAATGTTTAAGAGTGAAAAATATCTCTGTGGATATCGAATACAAGTTTCTGATGCACTAAAATACTTCAAAACCATAACGCTAACAATATAATGCACTATAGCAAAACATATGCACTGACTCATATTACCTCAAAATTGGAAAAGAAAAAGAAGAAAAACAACTTTCACATTGATGCTTTTCTCTATGCTTATAACATTTTCCAGAGGTTACCAAGTATTTTCAAATGACTGGTTCGAAAATGGCAGCCTGCATTTCCAAAGATTTCTTTTGGTGGGAATAGCTTATAAAGTCCTCACACAATTTTTTTCTCACATCTGGTTCACTGGATTTAGATTAGAAATAAAGTAAAGATCCTACCTTTTTATATCTTATGTCAGTTTAAATCAATATGTCCAAGAAAGAAGCCAGATATTTAACCATGAGTTGGACTGAAAGCAAATACTTTTTGTATGGAAGATATCTCTAGTTTGGGATTTTTCCTGGTATAGGTTTGAATTGAACCTTGTGTTCTAGCAATGACTTTTTCTTTAATCTCAATACTAGTAATAAAATATTTTCTGTATTTGACTCTGCTTAAGCTGCTACTAAAAGACTATTTCAAATGTCTCCAACAATTTACACAAGATCTAACCCACTGTAGTTTAATGAATTGTAAAAAGATCACTTGAGATACCCTCAGGAATTGGTTTCAGAACTGTATATGCATTTTAGAAACATATTATAAGGAAAGGAAACGCAGGGCAGATGGATGAAGCAAAGTTTTCATGTCTTGTTCAGAGGAAGACACATTCTCCCTCTCCATTCAAAGTCAGGTGGAAATGTATACAATGCCAACACTAAGTATCACAGGTAAAAGGTGGTATTACTGTTGGTCACTAATGAATTCCCACTCCCTTTTTAGGTTCCCTCCTTTTTTTTTATTCCCTGTCTACACCAGAGAAGTGACTCAGCTTGAAATCATCAGCTTGAGGTGATGCCTCTGGCTGTGTTACACTTACCTATGCTGATCAACAGCTGTCAAGGTGCAGTTTGAAACAGATCTAAGTAGAAACAGTTTTCTTCATTTACTGTTTTAAAGTAAAAATGCATATTTCTTCCCATTTCTGTCAAAAGCTGAATGTTATTTTTCTATGCACTTAATAATACTTTTTCGTACTAAACTAAAATCTTTTCACTTTTAGACTAGAGAAAGTAAGTAATGCGCATTTTCTTTAACTCTTTGTATAAATGTACACATAATACACACATATATATATTTAACTGGTTCCATCTTAGACCGCTATCTGGTTACACTTTCGTTATGTAAAGTCACTTTATGCTATTTTAAATTTTAGTCTTCCTCCACCATTTTGCCTTGATTATATTTTTAATAGTCATAGTCTAGAATGGCTCACCCAAGTGAGATAGTACTGTAAAACCAGATTCGGACTGCTAGAATTAATCGGACAGTTCAATTAAATGGCTTCCAAAATGAGTTTCCTGTCTTTCTTTGTCACAATACTTTTACCATGTTCTATACAATCCAGAATATTAGGGCAAGAGATTGTTTTGTTTACTTTTTTTTGTAAATATATGCTAAAATTCTGCTTCTTTAGTGAGTGGTTAGTAGAACTTTTTAAAGTTATTTCTTAATGGGTAAGCTAGGTGGTTTTGCTTTGGTCTCTGAATTAGAAATATTAATACTAGTCTGGATTCTTTTCCATCTGTACACCTTATAATAAAAAAGGGGGGAAAACCCCACAATTGCAGCCATTCTTCCAATTTCCCAACAGAAACTTCAGCTCAACTATCAGGTTACTCATCTGCTTGGTTTAGTTTAGAACAAAGATTTCAACCTGATTGCCTAGTCCTCTTCAACAGCAAAATCAACAGTTGTTTCAGCATTAATTACTCAACTGGCATACAGAGTCATAAACAGCTAGTTTTACAAATAATGTTTAAAATATGCTAAAAGACAGGATTTTCCAAAACTACAATAATCTTTCTGGAAGAGCATACCTTTTATTTTTTAATTCCTCTAGCAGAGGAACCTTAATCATTGGCCAGGCTAGATTAAATTCCTAATTTTCTGTCTTGTTACGAAGCTCTTATTTGCCTCTATTTCCATTAGTAAAATAAACCTTTCTGATTGTACCAAGACACTAATCCATAATCTTTAAGAGCAGCCACTAAGCTAACATTTGGCAGGCCTAAGTACCTACTTACTAAAATAGATATAACAGGGGAACATGTTACCCAGCCAAGTTGATTCTGTTTTTGTTAGTGCTATTTGTTATTGTCATGTATATTTTTGTCCCCCTTATTCTACGTCTTATATTTTGTCATGAAAGCAGAAATGTCATTTCTGTTGCTTCACGGGATATGAGGATTCTTCTTGTGTGAGAATTTCAGCCAAAATATCCAGTAGAAGAGTAAACACTGAAGTGTACTCTGAAGTGAAATAACTTATGGCTGCATAGCTTTCCTGGACAATAATGTACCTGAGCTCATTCAAGCACAGACATGGGACTGCAGAGAAAGGTTCAGATGACTCCATATCATCTGAAGAAAGGAGTGAAAGCATCAGTGTGGACCACAGCACCAGGCTGAGATGAAAAGAAAGCAGGTGCTAGAATGTCTCATTGTAAATGAATATAATTTTGTAACTAGAAGGGAAAGTTATATTGTACATTGCTGATTCCGGCACAGGAAAAGTGTTTCTTCTTCCATGTGATACCCCTGTGTTGTGGAGAATACAATATTTACCATATAGAATATCACTATAAAATGCAAGAGCCGTGCACAAAAATAGATATTTTATAAGATATCATAAGGGCAATATCAGGGAAGCAGGTTTTCTTCCAGTGTGACTGATATTCAGTAGATGGTATCAATTTTTCACCAATGTATTTAATCCCTTTCTAAGTATGAGGTAGTAGTTGACATTGTATTTGAATATTTGCAACGTTAGTATTTTAGCATATGTTAGAGAGAAAGGAAATTCCTTCCCAAAGAAAGGAATTTGTCATCGTTATATTGACAGCCCAATACAAGAATATTAGCCCATATATACCAGCACTTCATGATTTACTATGCCCCATTCAAAGAGTGATCTGAGTAACTTTTATATGTCCAACTAACTTGTATTGGCACCACATCTACCTGTTTTCTCCAAACATTCACTGTGCTGAGGCAGCCTGTTACACCATGCTTGTTCTGACAATATATTCCTGGACCACATCCCTAACTCAAACTATACCCACAATTAAAATCTGTTTTTAATCGAAGTTCACCTTGTCACAAGAAAACATTCAATGCATGCTTTTTTGCGTAGCTCTTTGCTAGTTAAAAAAACTCCACAAACTACAATCAAAAAACATAGTACTTAGAAATTGAAGTCTTCTGTCATTTTGCAGTGTCTTGTGCACATTATGATTCATAAATTGTCTCTCAAAGCATCCTAGGTCTATAGAGTAAGACTTTAAGTAAAAAAAAAAAAAAAAAAAAAAAAAAAAAAAAAAAAAAAAAAAAAAAAAAAAAAAAAAAAAAAAAAAAAAAAAAAAAAAAAAAAGACAAAAACGAAGGAAAAGAAAAGGAAAATGAAGAGGAAGAGGGAAAGGGAGGGTGAGGGGAGGGAAGGGAAGGGAGGGGAAGGGAAGGGACGGGAGGGGAGGGGAAAGGAAAGGAAAGGAAAGGAAAGGAAAGGAAAGGAAAGGAAAGGAAAGGAAAGGAAAGGAAAGGAAAGGAAAGGAAAGGAAAGGAAAGGAAAGGAAAGGAAAGGAAAGGAAAGGAAAGGAAAGGAAAGGAAAGGAAAGGAAAGGAAAGGAAAGGAAAGGAAAGGAAAGGAAAGGAAAGGAAAGGAAAGGAAAGGAAAGGAAAGGAAAGGAAAGGAAAGGAAAGGAAAGGAAAGGAAAGGAAAGGAAAGGAAAGGAAAGGAAAGGAAAGGAAAGGAAAGGAAAGGAAAGGAAAGGAAAGGAAAGGAAAGGAAAGGAAAGGAAAGGAAAGGAAAGGAAAGGAAAGGAAAGGAAAGGAAAGGAAAGGAAAGGAAAGGAAAGGAAAGGAAAGGATTTCTCCAGAAAAAAAATTTGCAATAAAAAAGTAGAAATTACCAAAACTGAAAAAAATAAATATCACTACAATAACAGTAAAGTAATTTTATATTTGGTTTCCTCCTTTCTCATTTTAGGTGTACAAGTGGCACAAGAGTTTTGTTTACAAGTCCTTCAAAGTTGTGTCCTATACTGTTTAATTATACAGTTCTAAACAGCTCACAGTACTTTATAGATTGACAATTTGGTGGGTGATTCAGCTACAGAGTGTGCTGTCTCCACAGTAGGAAAATTCAGAGTGTTTCAGAGCATAAGTTATAGAATAAATGATTTGCCATATAAATCATAGCTGATGAAAAATTATAGATATATTCACTCAGCTTTTGGAAGCAATTAATTCACTCCAACTGCGCTCATGTTCATCAAGTTCTTGATAACAGGGTTACTAGAAACTGTGTGAAAACAAAAAAATTAAGTAGTTTTTATTCATGATAACATGATTCTAAGACTTAAGTCCATTCAGTCACTGGATGATACTGTAATTGATTCAACATCCTAATGTCAGTACCGAATGACAATTAACTTTAAACATGAAATGCAAAGAATTATTCAAAGATACTTACTGGACACAAATGAAGTAATAGCAAATGTGAGAAAATAAGGAACTTAACATCCAAGTTTAATTTAATTCAAATAATTAACATTTTAAATGCTGATGTACAGGTTTTTTATTACTTAATAATATTTGGTTTTTAAAAAACAGAAATCAGAATGTTTTCATCTTATGTGGTGGTATCTCTGGTGTGAATGGGTGAGTTCTTACTGCTTCAAAATGTATTGCTGGGGTTATGCAAAATAATTAAAGGGAACATCTTTTGAATAAGTAATTATAATTTCCATTGAAGTTAATAATGTGTATCATGACTACATGTATATGTACATTTATATATTTATATAATTATAAATTTTATTTGGAGAACCTTTATTATCAAAGAAGCTTGATACATGATGGTGAGCATGACATAATGACAAAATCATAATTCTATATTTAAAATACACAATGAAAAGTAACACAGACCTTATTTTGCTGTTAGTTGTTCTATACTCTTCCCTAATTTTATTTCAAATACTAAAATCTGTTACTCCAAATTATATGATGTATATTACATTCAGTATAACTTAAAAGGTCACTTATATGTAAAATATTTTAATGTCTATTTTAACCTCTATTACCTTTACATAATATTTGAACATAATACTTGAATACCTATTGTAGAATTCACTGAAATCTGTCAGATGAAATATGATCCGTATCAGTTTCTATATAGTTGTGTAATGAATTGCCTTCATGGGAAAAGACAATAAAAAAAAGAAATATTATCTCTAGCTATGTGTGTTGTACTGCCTCAACAATAGTTATTCTAGATGCTAATTAGGGAAATTTATTAAAAGTGTTAAAGTAGTGATTTCTTAATGTAACAAATTAGAAATGTCTTATGTTCACTCACATAAATTCACATCTTTGATATTCTTACTAAAACAACACATGGAATGGCTACTTCTTAAGACTAATATCAGCAATTTGCTAATTTGGACAGAATTAACACTTTTCAAAGCATTATATTAAAGGAAATTATTAATTTTCTAAAGAAAGGAACTGTTTTAATATGGTAGCATATAAAACCTCTTTTCAGCAGGGATCTCTAATTGTGCTTCATTCTTTCTTTGATTTTAATGAAACATGCATCCATTTCTTAATCCAGAATGTAAAAGTATCTTCAGAACTCACAACTCTCTCCTGTTTCCCTGTGTTACGGGTAAGGATAAAGAGAAGACTGGTATGGGTGACATTGTAGTGGGTGTCTGTTACAGGTCACCTGTCCAGGAAGAACAAGCAGAATAGGCCCTCTACAGACAGCTGGAAGCAGCCTGACGTTCACAGGCTCTGGTCCTTATGGGGGACCTTAGCCACCCTGATATATGCTGGAGGGAAAACACAGAAGGGCATAAGCAATCCAGGAGGTTCCTAGAGAGCATCGATGACAACTTCCTGACTCAAGTGATAAAGGACCTCATACTCACAGACAGGGAGAGGCTTACTGGGGATGTGAAGGTCGAAGGCAGCCTTGGCTGTAGTGACCATGAGATGATGGAGTTAAAGATTCTGAGAGGAGGGAGGAAGGCAAAAAACAAGATCATAGTCCTGGACTTCAGGAGAACAGACTTTGGCCTTTTCAAGGATCTTCTTGGTACAGTCCCATGGGATAAGGCCCAAGAGGGTAGAGGGGCCCAAGAAAGCTGGTTAGTATTCAAGGATCACCTGCTCCAAGCTCAAGAGCAGTCCATCTCCACAAGTAAGAAATCAGTCGAAAATCCCAGGCCTGTGTGGATGAACAAGGAGCTCCTAGCCAAACTCAAATACAAAAAGGAGGCATATAGAGGGTGAAAGCAATGATGAGTAACCTGAGACTACACGGAAAATTGTGGAATATTAAAAAGGAAATAAAATTATGCCAATATTCATAGAAACATAGAATCATTAAAGTTGGAAGAGACCTCTAAGATCATCGAGTCCAACCGTCAACCCAACACCACCATGCCCAATAAACCATGTCCCTAAGCACCTCATCTACACGTCTTTTAAATACCTCCAGGGACGGTGACTCAACCACTTCCCTGGGCAGCCTGTTCCAATGTTTAGCCACTCTTTCAGTAAAGAAAGTTTTTCTCACGTCCAATCTAAACGTCCCCTGGTGCAACTTGAGGCCATTTCCTCTCGTCCTCTTGCCAGTTACTTGGCAGAAGAGACCGACACCCACCTCACTACAACCTCCTTTCAGGTAGTTGTAGAGAGCGATGAGGTCTCCTCTCAGCCTCCTTTTCTCCAGGCTAAACAACCCCAGTTCCCTCAGCCGCTCCACAAAATTCTCCTCTCTCTGTTCCCAAGATGAAACAACATTACATTTAGCAAGAATTTATTAAGAATGAGAGGTAGACACAGACCTCTTGCTACCTACTTGACTCTAAGTGTCTGTCTCCTGTGTGCAAACTGTGTAAGTAAAAGAGGTGTGGAGACATAGACAGTATATTTCCTATCATTTATGCATTTATCCAAAACTTATTTTTTAAGACACAAGCATCTCCCCTACTCTTTGTCCTGACTGGTCTGACAGAGAACTGTGGAAAGGTAATGTGCTTAGCTTAGGGACATGACCAGCCTGTAGAAGTAGCATGTCTAAATCCTCTAGCACCTTGGGATTTGGGGAGTTTTGTTTTTGGACTTTGATATGTATTTAGTGTGCATTGTTCAGATACATTAGTTAATATAGCATACATTGTTTAGATCAGTTAGTATACGTTATTCAGATCTATAAAGTGTTTCTTTCAAGCTAATGTATCTAGGTAGGGAGATATACTATTGATAATGGAAGAAAATACTGGCTCTAGACAACTAGATGAAAGGCTGACTAGCATGTTTATCTGAAGACTGATGCTTGTCATGACATTGAATAGGGTTTTTACTGACTTTTGCAGATGATTAGTAGACTTTGAAAAGTCTGAAAAGTATTAACTAATATTAGTTAACATGAAAGCTCATTTTCTAAGACTGACCTTTTAAAATAAGCTGTAAATGTTCTTTCAGAGTTAAAATTGCATGAGTTTTAGTATCAGAAAGAAAAGGAGATTAAATAAATCTTAGCTTGTAGGTACCCTCTGGATTTTGGTATGTACTGGATATCAACCAGATCAGAAGATAGATTTGACAGACATAAACTTATAAAGAGCTGTTGGATTTTTAACCTTTTGGATTTCATTAGTAGCTTCTTGAGTACCTGCAGTGTGATACACAGAATCATAGAATCATAGAATCATTAAGGTTGGAAGAGACCTCTAAGATCATCGAGTCCAACCATCAACCCAACACCACCGTGCCCACTAAACCATGTCCCTAAGCACCTCATCTACCCGTCTTTTAAATACTTCCAGGGATGGTGACTCAACCACTTCCCTGGGCAGCCTG
>NW_008824542.1:4516863-4533346 GCF_000699105.1 Pygoscelis adeliae
GTTAACCAGGACTGCTGATAGATGATGGAGAGTGGCTTGGCTAGCTCCTCTGCCAGCTCTCTCAGCACTCTCGGGTGGATCCCATCCGGCCCCGTAGACTTGTGAGCATCCAGATGACATAGCAGGTCGTTGACTGCTTCCTCTTGGATTATGGGGGGTTCATCCTGCTCGCCGTCCCTGTCTTCCAGCTCAGGGGGCTGAGTACCCTGAGGATAACTGGTCTGCCTGTTAAAGACTGAGGCAAAGAAGGCATTAAGTACCTCAGCCTTTTCCTCATCCTCGGTGACAATGTTCCCCCCCACATCCAATAAAGGATGGAGATTCTCCTTGGCTCTCTTCTTGTCATTCATATATTTGTAAAAACTTTTTTTGTTGTCTTTAACGACAGCGGCCAGGTTGCGTTCTAGCTGGGCTTTTGCCTTTCTTATTTCCTCTCTGCATGACCTAACGAGATCCCTGTACTCTTCTTGAGTTGCCTGCCCCTTCTTCCACAAGTGGTAAAACTCTCCTTTTTTCCTGAGTCCCAGCAAAAGCTCCCCGTTCAGCCAGGCCGGTCGTCTTCCCCGCCCGTTCTTCTTATGGCATATGGGGACAGCCTGCTCCTGCGCGTTGAAGACTTCCTTCTTGAAGATCGTCCAGCCTTCCTGGACCCCTTTGCCCTTCAGGACTGTCTCCCAAGGGACTCTCTCAACCAGCGTCCTGAACAGGCCAAAGTCCACCCTCCAGAAGCCCATGCTTGTGGTTTTGCTGCCCCCCCTCCTTACTTCTCCAAGAATGAACTCACTCAATGAATTTTAATAGCTCACATTTAAAACATTACTGAAACACAGCTCTTGCATATAGACGTTATTTTTCTTTTAACTCCATCACAAAGATGACAATTGGGATACGTACAAACCATGAAATAAATTTTTGAAATAATTTATCTTCTCTGCAAAAAGAATTGAAAAGGCTGAAAGTAGAGACACTGTTCAGATCCCTGCTGGCAAGGCAATATCTGGTGAGAAAAGAAGAATACCTACCATACTTCAGTACCACCTATCACCGTCATCTGGGAAATGCTGAGCATTGATGAAGAACAAGATTCACAGACTGTATGTATAAACAAAACTTGATAATTTTGACTTGAAGTGCAAGATATTGCTGTGGCTTAGATTTGTTCTTTATTTTGTGGTGTTTTGTTTTTGATTTTGTTTTTTTTTCTCCAAGGAATGAATACAGGCATGATGATAACTTTCATGATGCTTAAGAAATATACCATAGTGAGCATGACCTAGAATCATCAGATTTTTAGTAGTCATATTTTTAAAGGTTTTAAAAAACAGAAAACAGAGAGATTAATTCAAGTGCAGGATTACTTATGAGTACAGTAATACTAATAAGAAATACTATTTCTTAATTTAAAGAAATGGTATTTCATGTTTCTATAAATATTACTGATTTCACACACCCTTTCCTTGTACTTCTAGGAACGTCCTTGCCAAACAAAATGTATGATGGTAATCCGTAGTTCATGGAGGACATTTTTCTTGAGGAGATCTTCAGACATTTTGTAAAGGAGATCAGTGTCATTCTTCTGATTTAAAAATACACAGTTAACATTTATATTTCTGGGCAGGATGTAGAACTCTTTTGAAAAAGCATATTACATCACATATATCATATATCAGACCTTTTAGACTATAGTTAAATTTACAATGAAATCTTAAGAGGAATGGTGTGACAGACATAAAGACATCCTGGGTGCAAAGAAGACAGAGCCAGGTTCTTTTCAGTGGTGCCCAGTGACAGGACCAGAGACAATGGGCACAAACTGAAACACAGGAGGTTCCCTCTGAACATCAGACAACTGTTGTTATCTCATTGAATATCAGTAACAGAACTTTTAATCCATACCTCCACCTAACACCAGTTGCCAGGCAATGATGAGTCCATCATGGCAATCTTCACTAAATTACTATGATTACTTAATTTTAAGAAGCTATATGTGCCATATGACTTTATAAATTTGATTAACCTTTACTTATATCCTATTTTAGTCTATTACAGTCATTACCTAGATGATAAATACATCTTTCTAACAGATTTTTAAAAACTTCACAAAGCTAAAAAAACTTCAATTTCATAATGTTTCAATTTTTATTTTATCTTTCATTTATTTTGTCTTGAGGAAAATATTGGAGAAAATATG
This sequence comes from Pygoscelis adeliae, assembly GCF_000699105.1. Taxonomy (NCBI): domain Eukaryota; kingdom Metazoa; phylum Chordata; class Aves; order Sphenisciformes; family Spheniscidae; genus Pygoscelis; species Pygoscelis adeliae. The sequence continues at coordinate 4,519,055 of NW_008824542.1, forward strand.
TAAGCATAACAGGGTTAACATTTATATGGGTTTTATATTTTCTGGTAGCTGACACTAAAATATTTCAGTTTACCTTAAGTTAAAAGATAGTTCATGACTTTTGGTGCATCTCCTGTTTATCCCTCCCATCCACATGGACTTCAGACAAGACGTGGGATGAGAAATGGAAAGGTCACATACTTTTGTATTTCAGGATACTCTGAGGTTCCTTTGGTTCTTTCAACAGGTTACAGAAGATGTGATAAACATTAAGATACAGACCACATTACCATGTCTGTCTTTACTTTTTTCCTGCCATATTTGCCAAAGTGGATTACATTTCATTCGTTCATATATGCCTACTATTGAAACTATGAGAGGCTGATGCAGAAATTTAAGTTTTATTTCTTCAATAGTCTTGTTGTTCTTAGAACATCAGCAGTTGTCAGCTGTACATAGCCAATACTGTATAAATCATGAAGACGGACATCAGAGAGCAGTGGAGTGAAAGTGTCATTACAATCTGAAAAAAAAAAATTGCTACATTAGATAACTCAATCATTTTCTCTGAGTGTATTTACTGTAACATGCTCATAATGAACTGATTTTATGATGAACTTCAAATAGAAATTTTCTGAGACATACCTAATCTATTTGTAATATGGAGAATAACAGTTCTTACAATAGGAATGACGCTGTGTGACTTCATTAATAATTACACACATCAGGATGCTGAAGTGCAAGTTATGGCAGAAGAACAAATAATCATTACTGCTGAGTGCAATCCAGTTTATTCACATCTCTATGCAGATGATGTACCCATGGGATTAAACAGCTCAGCTTCAATAGTTACAATGCACAAAGTACACGCTAGATATAGAGTAATTTCTAGTTCCAGGAAAAGTCAAAGACATGCTGACCAAGTAAGCATGGAGAATTATGGGACTTTTCTTTCAGTTTTCATGATATTTTAGTAACAAGAAATGTCTGCTGCAAACCAAACTCCTTAGGATTCTAGGTGTGCCTCATACAGCTATATTTGTGACAGTGACAAATCTGATAAATATAGGTGGTTTTTTTTACTTCTGTGGAAGGAGGTATTAGATTTTACCTGTGAATACATTGATAATTCTTGCAGGATGTTAATACAGTAATCTAAATGTTCCTAAACAAACCATTTTCTTCAAGGTTATCATGCCTTTCAGTTTTCCAGGTTTCCCTACTGGACATTTGACATTTATCGGTCAATATACAGGACCTTCATCTGTGCAACAACACAATTGTACTATGCAGCTGCTGCCTCTCTGGGTATAGCAATGGAGCCTGGAAATCTGGGGAAATGATTCTCGTTTAGCATGTAGTAGTTTCTTGCTAATAGCAACAATATCCTAGAAGAAGATAATATCATTTTGCCATTTGCTTTGCTGTGCTCCCTACCAAATTGAGAAAACATCTGCACTGTGAAAAAATTCAGTTTTCTGGCTCACTCCCAGGTCTCTGTCTCCTGATTATCCACATTGCATATCATTGTGGTTTCTCTTTCTGGGAAGAAAAGCAATCTTCTCCGAAACAAAATGCAATTGCTTGATTCTGGGGATAGTTCACTCCAGGTACCCTTTCAATAATGTTTACATGTGAGAATGCACCATGTTTATGTGCCTCTGCTCTACTTAGTGAAGTAACACTACTTCGCCTGATATTGCACTTTTGAGCACCTCTAGAGCTTTTCTGACATTCTGTCACATGTCAGTTCCTCTGGTATGTATCATAAGTACCCCACTGGGGCATGCCTGATCCTTCATTTTAACTCAGAAACCTAGAATTGAAAAGTGCCCTGAAATTTTAGCTGTGTCTGAGAACCTCCAGACACCATGTAAGACTCAATCAGCTCTGGAAATGGCTCATACTAAGGTGTGTGAACCACAAGCACTTTACAGCCTTGGTCTAAGGGCTGGGGCTTATTCCTTGTAGTAGAAGCATTTAGTAATGTGGAAGTAGCCATATACTCCAGTTCAGAATTAACACAGTTTTTCAAATCTTTGTACAGATTCTACCAACCTGGTGTAATGCTTCCCTTTCTATTATAGATGCAGCATGTAAGAGCTTTGTTCCCCTAAGGGAATTGCATCACTAGCCAAGGATGAGACTGACATCCAAGTCAACTGGTCTGAAACTCTGAAGGATAAGAATTAAAGTCCTGCTTTTAGAACTAGATACTTCAATCAAACTTCATTCATTTAGGTTTGTCCAGCTACACCTCTCACTGATAGTTTCTTGACATTAGTATTCCCACAGATAACCTTTCTGAGTCTGGCTGTAGTAGAAGTAAGAGAATCACACGTGTTACTCTTCTTTTCTACTTGAAAGACCAAAGCTAGTCAACAAATAAAGAGCAAATGTTGCTACACAAGGAGGAAGAATATTCCGTCAAAGATCTGAGCAAACAAAAACTGCTGATAAGAGTTTGTGGTAGAGAAAATAAAAAGGTACAGACATGACTGAATCAAAAGCAGTTCAAACTGTGAAAATATTTATTAACATAGTTCCAGGACTGTGTTAATTTCTTGTCATTTCTAACTCTTTAATATATTTCACAGGTGACACATCTCCTAAGCAATAGAACCCACCCAGAAGCTATAATTTCAGAGAAGTGAGAAAAAATATATTTATCACTTGGATACATGTAAAATAAAGCTCCTAATCCAATAACAGACTGTAGTTTTTATTTTCTTGACAGAAAGCTTCTTCCTGCCACCATTATTCTGGTTATTGGCACCTATCAAATGTGCTTTAAAATCTCATTAAATCTGTCTAAAATTACAATTTTGCAAATTAAAAGACACAAACTGTAGCCAAAAGGGCTAGGAAAATAGCAAGGGCTCAATCTAATTTCCATTAAACAGGAAAAAAAAATCAAAACCAAACAAAACCCTAACCCAAACCAAAAACAGTATTTACAAGAGTTATATAAGGCAAATACTATAAAGAAAGATATCAAAAAGATAAACATTAGTTTTATTATTTGATTTATTTTCAATCATATTGATTTGAAATTGTACAGTTAAAATATACAGGCTATGGCAATTAATGGAATGTTGCAAACAATGTTGACTACAAACAACCTAAGCCCACTGAGTAGCTTCTTTTTCAAAGGCTGTCTACTGAGTGCTATGCTACTATGACTAGTAGATACTGTTTACAATCTGCTAAATTTTGCTGAAGATTTTAAGTACAGTATCACAAGCCAACCATTAAGCACTGTTTTTATTCTTAGAACAAATATTGCAAAATATGAAAAAGGAAGTTTTGTGATGAATGGAAGGAATATATAACAAATAAACAGCCTTGACAACCTTGTTCTTCATATAACAAAATCCCAAAAAAATCTTGTAATTATTCTAAGAATACTTCGTAAGGGGAAAAATCCATAGGGAAAAATCCATATCTGCCACATTTTTATGTGGCAGATAAATACTCTTAGCATTGTCAGGTTGTTATCATGATATATAGTAACATATTTGGTTAAGATAAGTAGCAAGCAGACATTTTATCTTTCTTATTTACAAACAAAGGATATTTGACAGAGAGCAAAGAAAGGAGATAAACTTGTTGGTCACTTATGAGTTCCCCTCAGCAAAATTTATTACGAAAGGAAGACCACTTACGATATTTAAATGTATATGACACAAGTATATATTCCTAAGGCAGTCTGTTTGCAAGCAATCTGTGACAGACAAAAGTGCTATGAAATAAACTGGAGTTGTCAGAGTCCATAAAACAAGCTGTGCACTTGCCTGAAGATGTAAAGTACCAGACAAAGGTCTGTAAACACTGAAAGTCTAAATGTAGGGTACTATGTCCTATGCTTTTAAAGAGGCGTAGATATATACAGAATTTTTTTTTATATTTTCTGAAGGAACAAAAAGGGACCTTCTCTCTTTGGTCAGAATATAAGGTCAAGAAGAGAAAACAAAAAACCAAATCAAAACAAAAGCTCCTAAAGAGTATGGAGGGCTTCGGGAAATGGGGGCTTGTTTAGTGAATGCAGGCATCTTGACTCTCAATTAAAGAGCATCTCAGTCATATAGAAGTGATTACCCTCAGCAATTTGAGACTTCAGTAAGAGGTCTACTTTTCAGAAGGTTTCCTTAAACACTTCCTGAAAATCAGACCTTGAAAATATTGTCAATTGAATACATGCATATTGAGTTATAAAAAACACTGCTCTCTCTTTTTTTTTTCCTCTCCAGTCTTGTTTTTTGTGCAGCTGGAAGCCCAATGTAAGTGTCTTTACTAGCCTGGATCCTGCTCAAAAAGAATACTGTTGAAGATAAATACATGGTAATATTCTATGAGTAGGACTGACTACGGTCAGCTTTTAACAGCTATCTTGCTTTAGGCTTCTTTCTGATAATGCTCCTGCAGCTGTACAAAATCCTAAAACAAACAATGATTTTTGGATACGTTCTTTTCCATTAGGTATAGGAAAGAACCCCATTTGGAGCTGTGCCATAAAAATACAAAGAGGAATTTGGACTTTAAATCAAGATAAGGCTCTGAGTTGGCGTGATACTGGAAGGTATGGATAGGCTTGATGAACAAAACTATACAGATCAGTGTTCAGTCTAACAAGTGTTTCTCCTTTTGGTGGCTGGCATGAAGTTCGAAGCAAATTCCACATTTAAACAGATGGTGTGATAGTAAACTGGACAAAGAGCAAGAGTCCTGGCACAATCCTACCATATGAGAACACTGCAAGATTCAAGACCAACATGACATTTTCAGGATAAAGTATTAAGACAAGGCATACTATAAGCTGAGAATAGTGTATAACTACAGCTACCATCATAATTCCTTGGTATACCTAAGAAGACCTGCTTATTCCCATAATGGTTCATTTAATGTTACTGCTTTTATTGCTTTCAAGCCTCATGTAATTTAAATGTAATTGCTTTATAGCAGCTACATCCTCTTGTAATAAGTGTCAGTGACAAATATACAGTTGCTATTTTTTATATAATCTGTCAAAGGGAGTTCTGGTGAGCGAATGATATTGGTCAAGACATACTCTCTTACATTGCAACATATTACTGCAGCATTTAAAATGCATTCCATCTGTGAGGTCCATACATATCCTGTACCTGTAATCAACATGCAATGAGAGATTCATCTCCCTTACTTACCATCTGGCTTTTCTCTGTCCTGTAATATGCTATCACCATGGGTATTAAAAAATAACAAGCTTTTCATTAACTCTGCAAGGCCTCAGAAATAGGATTGGTAAGGCTTCCTTAGCCTGGACTTAGATTGGCCTGCCAGGATCTTGCTTGTCTATTTGTTACAACAACTGTGTAATGACCAGATAACTATTACCTGTTACAGTTTTGCTTTAGCTTTGGGCAATTGTGCAATGTAGCACCTACTGTTCTTATAATTTTGATACATTTCTGTAACTAATAGGAAGTAATAGCTGGGGGTTTATTATGTGTGTTCACACTGAGGAGTACAACCATAGGATGATAGCAAAGATCTTGAAAATATGAACACAACAGGAACCAGAAGCTCCAGGCAAGAAACAAATTATTAGTGGTCAATTACTGGTCATTAAAGGAAGGAGACCTTGGGAGCTACGTAATACTGGCTTTATGGGTAACAAAGAGAACACAGAACAAGTATCCAGCATATGTAAAAGGTACCACATACAGTGAATTCTGATATCATGTGGAATTGCTAACCAGTGATGAAAGACCAAGGTATAAATCATGACAGAAAAATGCATAAACATAACCTCAAGCAGATTCCAGAGTGAGGAAAAAGAAATGCTTACCACCAGTGTCACAGTCCTGCTGGAAAACAAATTATGATGTTTTATGTAACCTTTCTCCTGCTTTCTTGAGTGAAACAGCCCAATGAACTTTAGGACACAGAAGGTATAGGAAGGTTGAGCGGAGTGCCAAGGGAATGGGGTAGATTCAAGAAACACTGTATATATTGGATTAAACAGTAACATTGTTAGGAACTTCAGATTATAAATATTAGCAACATTGTAACTTGAATAGCAATAAACTTTGAATAGACTCTTAGGAATCTAATGAGACTATCAGTAAATTTCTGGATTGACAAGCAAGGTGTATTTCTTTATCCAATGTAAGTGTCATGGTGTTTTTGGTCTGGCACCCCTGAGATTGGGTTCTAATTTGGATGCAATGGTTGCACGACTCTGGAAGTTCTTACTTCTTTTCTGTTTCATCCTTATATAGTAAATTGTTCAGTTGTTCAGTGTCCTGTCTTCTGGAAAAGTGCTAACAATGGAGAAATAAGGTTGAGAAGCGAGTAAAGAAAAGAGTGATCATGGATGAGATTGATTGATGGATCAGTTTTCAAAGAGCTGTAGTAGTAGAATTTATCTGTGGGTGCAGTAAGGTGGAGAAAAGGATGAGTATTTTGAATGGCCTTTCTCAAGAAAGCTGATGGATGGGCCCATTTACAAGGATACCTCTTTTGCTGGAGTAATGGCTGGATTTTTGTGGAAGACCTATAACTAGGGAATTGATGGTTTTTATATCAAAGGAGGGTTGTATTTTGTTTGGAAGGCCATGCAAGTACCATTATCCTTCATGTCTTCAATCCATCTTCTATGACAGTGTTTACATCATGCCACTCTCTCCCTGCCCCCAACCCCAAAAGAAAAGAAAAAACAAATGAACAAAAAACCCCACCCAACCAAACCCTCAAGAAATAAAAGAAGATTTACTAAAGTGAAATCAATTTTATTAAAGAAAGTTTATTTAGTTTGTAGGCAACTCAATCTTACAAAAAATATAGGGTTGTTTTATAAGTCAGTAACATTTTATAGTTACAGATTTTCTTATGTTTTGATTTCACAAAAAGCTAGCAAAGGTTTCAGAGTTGATTATTTCACAATATATTTTTTTATGGGGGCCATTCTTTGTGCTCCATTGATAGAGTTCTGTTCTTGGTCCATTTATTACCTGATACAATCTCAATATTTTCCCTTCATTTTTGTCAGGAGTTCTTTCTTCTCCAACACTAGCTAGCTTTTTACCACACACACTTGCTTCTTCTTTCATGAAATGGGTGTATATTAGATCATTAGAGGCATGGCTTTCCTAGTCTAAATTCTTGCACATTTTTTCACTACTATGAGATCAGTCTTTCAACTATTTCTCCATTGTCATATCCATTTTTCCTCAGTGCGCATGCTAGACCAAGTAACTATTACAACAATGCCCATGAAAAGCACCAAGGGAAGATATTGGGCAGCATTTTGGTGACAGCGAAGAAACTCATTCTATATACCACAACTCTGCAAACAACATCCTTTGATGTGTAGAATTTAACAAAGCAAATGACAGACTTGATGAGAGTAAGTCACACAGTAAAAAAAAAGTTGATTTCCCACCCACAAGACAGCAATATTCTGCTTCACAAGCAGAATGCATGATTCAGTTCTAAAAAAAACCCAAAAAACAAAAAACAAAAAAACAAACAAACAAACAAAAAAAAACATCCCACAACCCTGCAAAACCCCCAACAAAACAAAAAAAAAATCCTCTATAGAAATATTATTTTCAGATAAATATTTCAGGGAAGGAACATTCTCCCCTGGTAAAATTGCTTTGGAGAGGAGATGATTTTGTTTTCTTAAGGAGGGGTATTGATGGGTTTAGCACAGATGGTAAACGTGACAGATGTTTACTTGCTGAGTATGTTTATGTATCAGGAACTTGGTTTATGGAACGACACACTTGAAGACAGATTTACAAACCACATGATGCTGATATATTTTTTAGCTTTTCTTGACACTAGAGGAAATTAGAAATGAGAGACTGTTTCTCCCTTGATTATAACCTTTGATGCAGAACTACCCTAGCAACTGAAAGTTTAGTTAACCAACATTTCCAAAATAATATAAAAGCAATGACATGCAGTAGTTCACTGAAAAGAAAAACAATCTGAATTAGTAGAAAGGAATTTAAAATGCTGTTAAAGATATGTAGCTTGCTAAAGGAAAATCAAAGAAACGATTGCATAACCTACTGACAGGTATATATTATATGCCTCTCTTGCTGTCTAATCACAAAACTTAGAGATCTGGAACAAAGAGGAAGATGGTATCCCTCAAGGATTTTTCAGGGGCTGATTTAGTTTAATATTTCCATTAGTGATCTTGCACAAATGACATATAATCAATATTTAAAAAGATCAAGAAAAAGGGTGGATTTTAAAATGGGCTGAATTTGAAAAGAGACAAAGGAAATACAATAAATATATTAAATGCATGTCTCTTGCTTTTACAGATAAGAATGTCTCAGATAAACTGAAATTTCATGTTCTAAAATATAAGAAGGAGGAGAAATATGTGAACATACTAGATGATCACAATATGACAATGAATTGATAGTATTATGCAGTTATGAAGAGAACAAATTTAAACCTGAAATGTATTCTAGTACATATATGAAAGTATTGATTGCATTATATGATGTTTTCTGAGGCTTGTAATTTTAATACTCTATTTTTAAGAGCAATAGCTGCCATCTGATAGTTTAAGAAGCGGTATGTGAAAAGTAACAGCCCCTGCTCAAAACTCAAAACTCCCCTGCTCATTCTGCTCAAAACTAACTGATGAACAGATTGATTGTGTGTCATTAAGATAATTCAATCTTCATAACAAGCTATTTCCTTTAGACATTTTTTTAGTTTACTTTGTGGTATACTAGAGACTTCAACTTATGTGTTCTAATTCTTCATTATGCTCTCTATTATATCAGTTGCTGGAGTGTATGTAATACAGTAGGATAAGGCAGCACATTTGCTCTGAATAATTTGTAGTAAATTTATCCCTAGAACTTCTCCATGACTGCTTTGTGACAGTATTCCAAAAGGCCATCTAGTGTGGAGTGTGGCTTCTTCTGTTATCAAGAGTCTGCTTTCTTTGTCTTTCTTTCTACGGTAGCACTGGAGTTCAGGCAAGAACAAAACTAAATTCTAATAGAAATATTTAAAATGCAGAAGTACGTCTCCCTTGTCAAAGACCTTTTAGCTCTGTGGTCATTAAATAAAGTACTGGTATTCACAATAATAGGCCAGTCTTTGTATTAAGCTAACATCACGCATGTCAGGACTGGGCCTATCACACTCATTTTCTCTGAACTTGTCTTTCTTATAGCTTTGTTTTAGCTTATTTATCTGTAACAGCATTTGCCTAATAACCATATAGCTGTTACTAAGTTTGCTTTATCTTTGTTTAACTTGGAGTATTTGTGTTATTTAACAAGTACTGTTAAAATTTTTGATGTAGACAGGAATACCAAGTAGTTATGCTGTGTGCTTGGGAGTGACCCTAGGACAAAGGCGCAGCTAAAGCAATACAGGCATACAGTGACAGCTGAAAGTGTGAGCACAGGATGACACTGGAGACCCCAAGTTTATCAAGAAGTCACCCATGGTCATGTATTGATAGTAATGCAAATATAAGAGCTGGACAAAACTAGTTTTAGGTGTAATAAAAATGAAAAACATATACCTAAAATATATAAAACATGCCAAAGATAGAAAAGTGAGATATAACATGGTGTTTCAATGAAGAAGACCACAAAAATGATCAGAGAGATTGAACACCTCTCCTATGAGGACAGGCTGAGAGAGTTGGGGTTGTTCAGCCTAGAGAAGAGAAGGCTTCAGAGAGACCTTATTGCAGATTTTCAGTACTTAAAGTGGGCTTATAAGAAATATGGGGACAGACTTTTTAGCAGGGCCTGTAGTGATAGGACAAGGGGGAATGTTTTTAAGCTAGAAGAGGGTAGATTTAGACTAGATATAAGGAAGAAATTTTGTATGATGAGGGTGGTGAAGCACTGGCACAGGTTGCCCAGGGAGGCTGTAGATGGCCCATCCGTGGAAACTTTCAGGGTCAGGTTCCTGACGGGACTCTGAGCAACCTGATGTAGTTGAACATGTGCCTGCCCACAGCAGGGGGATTGGACTAGATGACCTTTAAAGATCCCTTCCAACCCAAACTATTCTGTGATTCTATGATTCTAAGAAAGAAGGTGTGAAATACGTAAATCATACAAATAGAAATAATCCTAAGCAAATCCTAAGGTGAGGAAGGAAAAAACATGAATATCAATGTCTTGCTCCTCCTACCAAAAAGCAAGGAAATGCCTTCTGTAAACATCATACTCTGGATGCTGGCAACTTGTTGCAATTCTCCCCTCTAGACAGAAACTGTTGACATTCAGACCCAGAGGAGCAGTAGAAAGCTCGAAAACTGCCTTTTGCATTCAGCCTGCCAAACATCAGTGTCTATTTGATCTTTTCCAAAATTTAATTCTAAGCCCATGGGAAGCATATTGCCCCTGCATGTGTGAATTTTACTTTGCACAACAGGCTTCCAGTGATACTTCTGGGTTTTGTGCTATGGGAGGGCATAAATACCTTTTATGTACTAAAAATCCACTAAAATCAAATCTATACTGATATAACATAGCCCTGCAACGTTCTAGGACACATTAGTGAAGCATTAATACTCCTATTTTTTTTCTATGAAATGGAGAACACCATCAAATTAATTCCAGTTATCTTGTTCATTTTGCCTCTTGATTAATGCCCTTGACTAGGAGAGTTCTTATATTTTCTGTATATCTGATTCACCTTATTTCTAGCTCAGTCTTCAATGATTTCCCATACTAATTCCCAGGATTCACCTGATCTACTCTTTGAAACCCTGTATCCAGTGTTTTGGATTTTTTTCTCAATTTCCAAAGATTTTCTAAAACTATAAGGAGAACTGAACTATTTTTATCTGCAAATAATTGTTTGGTCTCTTCTTCAGCTTCAGACAGTTGGGTTTATCATTGTTTCTATGTGTCAGCCAAGGAGTCCCTCATTTCAATCTCTGTTATTTCTTTTTCCATGAGTGCTACTAGATATGAGCTGGTACAATCATATAGTGCTAGGACATTCACCTTGTGGTTGTCTGTATTTTCTGTAGAGTTTCAGAGGAAACAATGGAGTTAGAAATATAAATAAGCTATCCAATCCTTAAAACTTTTTAAGTAATTAATAAAATTCCAATACAAGGTACTGACAGATCTGACACTTCTTTGAGAGCAGTTGTCGTGGTTTAACCTCTCGGCAACTGAGCACCATGCAGCTGCTCGCTCACTCCCCCCCAGACCCAGTGGGATGAGGGAGAGAATTGGAAAAGCACAAGTGAGAAAACCTCGTGGGTTGAGATAAAAACAGTTTAATAATTGAAATCAAATAATAATAATAATAATATGATGATAACAATAATAATACACAAAGCAAGTGATGCACAGTACAACTGCTCACCACCTGTCAACCGATGCCCAGCCAGTCCCCGAGCAGCAGCCCCCCCGGCCAGCTTTCCCCAGTTTATGTACTGAGCATGACGTCACATGGTATGGAATGTTTCTTTGGCCAGTTTGGCTGTGCCCCCTACCAGCTTCTTGTGCACCTCCAGCCTTCTCAGTCGGTAGAGCATGGGAAACTAAAAAGTCCTTGGCTAGTGTAAGCATTACCTAGCAACAACTAAAACATCGGTGCGTTATCAACTTTGTTCTCATCCTAAATCCAAAGCACAGCATTGTACCAGCTACTAAGAAGGAAATTAACTCTATCCCTGCCAAAACCAGGACAGCAGTTCAAGCCTTTCCTTTAAGCTTTGGGAAGCATCAATATCTTTGAGCTTTACTGGGGTATTAAGGCTGCAGACAGATGTCTGAGATGCTTATTTGGCCCTAGACTGAGGTTAAGCTAATTGAACTGGATGTGAGAAACTCTTGTACATGACATGAGAAAACTATTGGATGAAACAGATGACTGTGAAAAGCTGACAAAAGTTACAGACAGCTCTGCGTAGGACTTCTGGATCTCACAAGTATGCAAGAGGAGTTACGTGGGGAAGGGCTAAGCGTCACAGACCCTTGGAGGGCATGCTGGAACCCCTCAGGGAAAGCAATCACCCAAGGCCAGCAGCACCAGGGTAACTGTGCCAGTAATGCTATGCACTGCCAAGGTCACCCACTTAGCAGTATCAGAATTATCAAATTTGGGTACAGACATAGCAAAGCTGGGACCAATGGAAAAAAAAGTAATTAAGAGAATTTGAGAGGGGTTGAGTGTGCTAAAGCGGGAAGAACCAGGGAAAAGAAAGGGTGGAAATAGGGAATATAAGGAGTAGTAAATCATGGTTCATGTCAAGCAGCTCTGCTTCTGAATACAGCAGTTTGGAACAGGACAGTAAATCCACTGTTCCACTCTGCATATGCCTGACCCAGTTTCAGTGTATGGAGGGACCTGGCATGTCTTCCCTGGCATGGGTGAATGATTAGGACAAGAACCATGAAGTGCTACAGGTCAGCCAATCTGCTAACACTGAAAACAAAGTAATAACTATAGACTGGCACTACACAGGTCAGAGAACTTACACATCAAGACATGACGAAGACTAAGTGTTTAAAAGCTATCAATCATTGTTTCTTCGAGTAACTACTTGGATAACTCACACAAGAAAAAATATCTTATTTAATCCTGAAAAATGCCCAACACCTAGTTCAAGATGTTAGAATATAAAACCACTTCACATTAGAAAAAAAATGTACACAAAACCAGATTTCTCATAGCTGGGAAAGCCAAAAATTCTACTTTTGAGCTTTGAAGATGAAGAGGTGCATTAGAAGAAATTAAATTGCTTACCTGAAAGAATAAAATGCTTATTCATTGCATGTTTTCAGAAGGAAACAATATTAGAAGTTTAGGCTAAATGTATATTGCCATACAAAATGGACTTTGAAAAGACCACATAAAGAAGGAAATAATTCCTCAGCATGATTAAACAACAGCCTAGAAGAGACCATTAGTGGATAAAAAATACCCTTCAAAAGTAGAAACCATATCAAAATGAGTAGAATAGAAAATAACCTTTTAGAGATTTTGAGAAGCAAATTGCTCAAGGCATTAAAACTAATAATAAAATGTTTCAACTTACAATAAGCCAACAGCTTTCTACAGGTAGCACTAACCCAGTGTATAGTTAAGATGAAAATGTAGCATACATAAGAAAAACCATACTCAAGGAAGATAATTTCAGTGATTACTACAGGAAAATTTAAGGAGTTTCTACAGCAGAGAAAAGAGAACAAATCTGAGGAACTGCCTCAGATAGAAGTGTCAATAGAAGGGATAGTAAATAATAGCAACTTACCACCACTTGATTATATTCACTGAAGAAATGCTAGAGGAACATGAACTCACTGAACTACAAACTATGATGTACAAAATGCCTTCTAAATTAGCTTCAATATGAGAAGAACAGAATGTGGTAAATAAAATGAGGGTTCATAAAGATCTCCTGATGTTTTCTGAAGAATTATAGACCAGCAATTTCCATTTGAAACCAACTCGTAGTCCTAGAAGAAGAAATGGAATTAGAAGACGCATGAGTAAATATTTTTGGGGAACAGCTAATGTGACTTTTGCAGAAAGCAGTTGTGCCCCATAGAACAATTATTTGAAGCAGGCAATAAGTTTAACTTAGGACTCTACATTGTACTTTTGTATTTTCAAAATATTTTAGCAAGGCTAGCTGTCAAAAACTCTTAAAAACATCAAGTTGTGACAGGTAAATACCAAATATCCTCTTCTGGTTTAATAGACAGTGAATGTCTGAAACCAATAACAGAAGTAAATGATAAGTTTTTACAATAAAGGGGGAATAATTTTGGGATCTGCTAGGGATCTGAGTCAGCTTCTGTGTTGTCCAATATATTTAGGAGAATGAGTCATATTAAGGAGGTAAAGTTTGCAGAAAACCGATAAATATTATTCAGATCCAAAGCTGCCTATAAGAACTTCCAGAAAGATTTCACAATACTGATCCATTAGTGAAAAAAGTAACTGAAATTGAATGTGGATAGTTAAGCATGTGAGTAACAGACAGGATCCAGGAGAAGCCAGTAACGCAAAGTTGATCCATCGGCCAATCTGCATTAGAACCAGTGCCACCAGAAAAGCACATAAAGTATTAGTAATCGGAGATACCTCATTCATAGAATCATAGAATCATTAAGGTTGGAAGAGACCCTTAAGATCATCGAGTCCAACCATCAACCCAACACCACCGTGCCCACTAAACCATGTCCCTAAGCGCCTCATCTACATGTCTTTTAAATACCTCCAGGGATGGTGACTCAACCACTTCCCTGGGCAGCCTGGTCCAATGTTTAACCACTCTTTCAGTAAAGAAAGTTTTCCTCACGT
>NW_008824542.1:4535381-4538742 GCF_000699105.1 Pygoscelis adeliae
AACAGACACTGCCATCCAGACAATTTCTCTAGACAATTTTGCTGTCTACCAAGTGCTCACATTCATGACTCCACTAAGAGGTTGCCAAGCCTGGTGAACCCTACAGATTATCATCCACTCCTACTATTCCATGTAGGGTCCCATAATACTGTGATGAGGCAACTTAGAAGCATCAAAAGAGACTATGTGTCCCTTGGAGCAATGTTAAAAGGATCTGGAGCATTGGTGATGTTCTCCTCTATCCTCCCAGTCACAGGAAGGGGTTTAGGAAGGAGGAGGTGAATTGAACAGCTGAATGCCTGGCTGTGTGACTGGTGCTGTACTCAAGATTTTTGGCTTCTGAGATTGTGGATCTACATTTGAGAAGCTGGGTCTGTTGGGAGCTGGTGGGATTCACCTGCCCAAGTGGGGCAAAAGGGTCTTCACCAACAAGCTGGTCAGACTTATATGGAGAGATTTAAACTAAATTTAGCAGGGAATGGGATGAAGTTTTGAGCAACAGAGAAGAGCCAGGGACCAGTGATGTGTTAGGAACCAACAGGGAAACACTGATGAAATGCCTCAAAGGAATTAAGGTGTCAGTAGCCCAGCTCAAGTGCCTTTATACCAATGCATGCAGCATGGGTTAGAAGCAGGTGAAGCTGAAAGCCATTGTGCAGCTAGAAATCTACAATGTAATCACTATCACTGAAATGTGGTGGGATGAATTACGCGGCTAGAGCGCTGCAATCAATGGCTGTAAACTGTTCAGAAGGGACAGACGAAGAAGGAGGCCTGGGGGGAGGTTTACCTTCTCTGTGAAATAATGGATTTACTGCATTGTCTTTGAAAAACAGCAAAGAACAGGTTGAGAGCTTATGGGTAAAAATTGGGGGCCAAGCCAACAAAAGAAATCTTGTAGCTGGTGTTTACTACAGGCTGCCTCACCAAGGGGAGCCTGTAGATTAAGCATTCTTACTTCAGCTACAGGAAGCATCACTCTCGCAGGCTCTGATTCTGCTGGGGGACTTCAAGCACCTTCACATCTGCTGGAAAAGCAGCACAGCAAGCTGTAAGCCATCCAGAAGAATCTTCGTGAGCATCTTGGATAATTTCTTAATCCAGGTGATAGACAGCCCGACCAGAGGAGAAGCATTACTGGACCTGTTGCTCACCAACAAAGAAAAACTAATTAGGGATGTCAAGATTGGTGGCAGCCTCGGCTGCAGTGATCATGCCCTGGTGTAATTCATAATCTTGAGGGATATTAGCCAGGTGAAGTGTAGAGTCAGGATGCTGACATGAGACACCAATGTCCTTTTGCAGCCCAGAAGGCCAATCATATCCTGGGCTGCGTCACAAGAAGCATGGCCAGCAGGTCGAGGGAAGTAATTCTCCCCTCTACTCCTCTACTCCACTCTGGTGAGACCCCACCTGGAGTATTCCATCCAGCTCTGGGGCCCCCAGTACAAGAAAGACATGGACCTGTCTGAACAGGTCTAGAGGAGGGCCACAAAAATAATCAGAGGGCTGGAACACCTCTCCTATGAAGAAAGGCTGAGAGAGTTTGGGTTGTTCAGCCTGGAGAAGAGAAGGCTCTGGGGACACCTTATTGTAGCCTTTCAATATATAGAGGGGGCTTATAAGAAATATGGAGAGAGACTTTTTAGCGGGACCTGTAGCAACAGGACAAGGCATAATGATATTAAACTGAAAGGGGGTAGGTTTAGATTGGACAAAAGGAAGACATTTTTTTATGATGAAGGTAAGACACTGGACCAGATTGCCCAGAGAACTTGTGGATGTCCCATCCTTGGCAGTGTTCAAGGTCAGGTTCGATGACTCTTTGTGCAACATGATCTAGTGAAAGATGTCCCTGCCCCATGGCAGGGGGGTTGGACTAGGTGATCTTTAAAGGTCTCTTCCAACCCAAACCATTCTATGATTCTATGATAAGCACTAAATAGCAAAATAAATAAATAACAGTAAGTATAAACATATACTCAGGGGCTTTCAATTGGTTGTTTATATTAATGACAAAGGTTTATAAAAGCACAGTTAATACAGGAAGGAGGGAATGACCATTAATTAACAGGGAATGACCATTTGTTATTTCTCACAGGTTAAGAACTGTGAACTCCTGTTAAAACAAAACAAAACAAAACAAAACAAAACAAAGCAAAACACAACAAAATACTATTGTGCATCACAAGGAAATTTCCACAGAATATTACTGAGCCTAAAAGTACAGATGAGTTCCAAAAAGGATAAGACTAATTAATAAATCTATTAGTAACTATTAATCAGAATAATGTAACAAAAACATCTGGATCAGAATTTCCTTCCAGATCTTTTATTTGGCAAGAATATTGTAGGAAAAGTTTCACATTATATATGCCCTGTTTCTTGTACACTTTACCTAAGCATCCACAGCTAGCTGCTGAAGAGAAAGAGTACAGGTCTAAAAAAGTCTTTGCTCTGACTCATCATAATTATTTTGATGATGTTTCAGTTTTAAAAGATAGTCAATTAGGCCAAAATGTCTCTTATTTGATGAATGATAAATTTGAGCATTGTGATGCATACTGATTCCTCAAGAATAGGTATATTTAAAGGAACAGGAAAGTTTCAAATATTTCCAGTCCTGATAAATTAAAAGCAAAAAACAGATATTATCTAAAACAAAAATTCAACACAGTTGAAGTTTACAGTCTGGAAGAATAAGATTAATGCAGAGAATGCGTCTCAGGAATACCTAGAAAATTTTCTGCTAACATATCAGGTAGTCAAGAATCAAGACCAGAGCCTTCTATGAATTTCATGTGTTACTGTAGCTGGGACTAGAAAACTTCAATGTGATACATCTTCTAATGGTTGGAACATTAGAAAAATTCCTTTCCCTTCCTTTCCCTTCCTTTCCCTTCCTTTCCCTTCCCCTGGTGGGTAAAGCAACTTTTGAAGCAGCTACTACCCCGCATTGTTCAGTTGTTGGGATCGTACCTCACGCTGGGTTAGCTGACGTCAGATCTGCCTAAAGGAACATAAAACTCCGCTGCCCTTCCCTTCCCTTCCTTTCCCTTCCCTTCCCTTCCCTTCCCTTCCCTTCCCTTCCCTTCCCTTTTGCCTTTCTCCCTACCCTATTTTCACCAACTGCTCCAAGTAGCTGAAGAAAAGTCTCTGCAAATCCATAGAGAACAAGTTTCATTACCTACTACATGTACTTTTGTCGTGGTTTAACCTCAGTTGGCAACTAAGGACCACGCAGCTGCTTGCTCACTCCCCGAGCGCCGGTGGGATGGGGGAGAGAATTGGAAAAGCACAAGTGAGAAAAACTCGTGGGTTGAGATAAAAACAGTTTAATAATTGAAATCAAATAATAATA
>NW_008824542.1:4544615-4545863 GCF_000699105.1 Pygoscelis adeliae
CCCCCGGCCAGCTTCCCCCAGTTTATGTACTGAGCATGACGTCACATGGTATGGAATGTTTCTTTGGCCAGTTTGGCTGTGCCCCCTCCCAGCTTCTTGTGCACCTGCAGCCTTCTCAGTCGGTAGAGCATGGGAAACTAAAAAGTCCTTGGCTAGTGTAAGCATTACCTAGCAACAACTAAAACATCGGTGCCTTATCAATTTTGTTCTCATCCTAAATCCAAAACACAGCACTGTACCAGCTACTAAGAAGGAAAGTAACTCTATCCCTGCCAAAACCAGGACAACTTTATAATACATTTTCGCAATCTTAAAGCAGCACCAAGGTATCAGTTACAAGTGCCAAGATAGCACTGAGAATGAGAGAAATAGGCCATTGAGAGATTTATAAAAAATTTTAACTGAAAGAGCTAGAGCTAGGTTTTTCATTTTGTTTTATTTTGCTACTCTAGGCAGCTATCTGTTTTGATCTGCCCTAGTGACAAACTTAACAAAGAGAATTTCACTAGAAAAAGTACAATGTCACTTCCCAGCACCATTTGGTTAGAAGGTTTTGGAGAAAAATATTAATAACTTCCAAATTGCTTAATCCTAACTAATTGGTGAGGATACATCGTGCTTCAGTAATATGCAAAATAGCAAAAGCAATGTGTCAGAATAGTTGACTAACAAGTACACAAAATTAACATAATTTGGTAATGGGAAGAAATTGTTTCCAAATAATATCCACAGTAAAGATGATAGAATACATGTGTCTAGTATTCTAAATCTGAAAGTTAATGGACTTTTTTGGAAAGGTGTCTGGTAACTGGCAATAGAACCATAGAATCATAGAATCATTTAGGTTGGAAAAGACCTTTAAAATGATCGAGTCCAACCATTACCCTAACACCACCAAGTCCAACACTAAACTATGTCCCTAAATGCCACATCTACATATCTTTTAAATACCTCCAGGGATGGTGACACAACCACTTCCCTGGGCAGCCTGTTCCAATGCTTGACAACCCTTTCAGTGAAGAAATTTTTCCTAATACCCAGTCTAAACCTCCCCTGGTGCAACTTGAGGCCATTTCCTCTTGTCCTATCACTTGTTACCTGGGAGAAGAGACCGAAACCCACCTTGCTACAACCTCCTTTCAGGTAGTTGTAGAGCGCGATAAGGTCTCCCCTCAGCCTCCTTTTATCCAGACTAAACAGTCCCAGTTCCCTCAGCTGCTCCTCAGAAGACTTGTTCTCCAGACCCCT
>NW_008824542.1:4545975-4546254 GCF_000699105.1 Pygoscelis adeliae
CGTTCCAACATCTCAACATCCTTCTTGTAGTGAGGAGCCCAAAACTGAACACAGTATTCGAGGTGCGGCCTCACCAGTGTCGAGTACAGGGGCACAATCACTTCCCTACTCCTGCTGGCCACACTAGTTCTGATACAGGCCAGGATGCTGTTGGCCTTCTTGGCCACCTGGGCACACTGCCGGCTCATGTTCAGCCGGCTGTTGACCAAGACCCCCAGGTCCTTTTCCGCCAGGCAGCTTTCCAGCCACTCTTCCCCAAGCCTGTAGCGCTGCATGGGG
>NW_008824542.1:4549924-4555787 GCF_000699105.1 Pygoscelis adeliae
GCTCGGGGTGGGGGGCTGGGGCACCCTCTCACTCCCTACGCCTTTGCTTTTTGCAGGTTTTGCCGCGGTTTTGATATATATCAAATATATCCAATTTGATATATTTGATTTATTTCACCGTCCAATACCTCATCCATTGGACGGTCCACCCATCAAATCCATATCTCTCCAATTTAGAGAGAAGGATGTTGTAGGTCACCGTGTCAAAGGCCTTACAGAGGTCCAGATAGGTGACATCCGTAGCCCTCCCCTTGTCCACTGATGTAGTCACTCCATCATAGAAGGTCATTAGGTTAGTCAGGCAAGACTTGCCCTTGGTGAAGCCATGCTGGCTGTCTCAAGGGAATTCATGGGGAACTTGGGAAAAATCAGGCATTACAAAGGAGCTTTTATCTTAAATCTGTTATTCATGTTTTGCAATCTTTGGTACTGCTCTAAGACCTAAGTTCTGCACGTGCATAAAGTTACATTGAAATCTGGAAGCAGCAGCATCTTGAATAACTTTGTCAGTTTGTCCTTGAAATGGGTTAATATTTTCAATGCATGTGACTGCCACAGTGGGTCAAAGTATTTCAAATACCGTGACAAATGGAATCTAGAATAGGGTTCCAGAATAACTAGTTTATTGGTAAAGCAATGCATAGGGTTCCATCACCATCAATATCTGCTCTGCTTCCTGACATTAGCATTATACAAACTGCAATTAATGAAACTTTATGGGCTCATACTGAAGGCTGTTCAAGTACAGTTATGCTGTATCACTCTAACCTAGAGACTAAGCATGGTTTAAGCAAATCCTTTTCTGCCTTTTTAAAAGTTCAGTATGATCACATGAGAAGCTAGCACATTTCATTTAAGTGACTTCCCTTTCACTTCTTCAGTCAAGAAGAGGTTCCTTCCTTCCTTATATATCACCAAGCTGTAAGTGTTGTAATTTCTTCCATAGGAGCAGGCCCAGAACAGTCTATAGGCTGTATTTGATACATAATTCATCAAGCATTTGTGTTTATCGTCACAGAAACTAATACTTGCAAAAGCGGTTGTCATAGCAAGTAATTGTCAGCATGTATATTCAGAGGTGAACCAGGGCTGACATCTGTGAAACCTTTTCACATCAAAATTCTACATCACATTCTTGAGGAACTAATTCTATGTTTTCAGTTTAATTAAAGTCAGTGCAATGGGTCTTTGTGTTTGTGCCTGCTGTGTCCAAGTAATGGCATCAATTAGTGTCTGTACAAGCTAGATTTTCCATTAGTAACGGATGGAGACTATTTGGTCAGTATACTTTCATTGCCATGAGGGAGAATCAATTTATATTTACTGTGTGTCAGATTTTTATGATACATACAATATTACAAGAATTAGATTTTATAGCTATTCTTCCTGGTTTATCTCATTATCAGTGGGATCCAACCTTCCACAATTTTGCTTACTTAGTTTAATAATATGCTTCCTGAAAGCATTTAAATAAATCTCTGTTTTTAAGAATGTGGATGGCTTGGCTTCCTTCAAAACATTTATGAACTTGACAACATTCTGCTTAAAACATGTAAAATTCCAGACATTGCATAGTGATGGGTCCAACTACCCAGAACAAAAGTGGTATTTTGAGATTATGATTTTACTCCGGGGGGGGTGGGGTGGGGGGAAGCAAGGTACATTTAGATTTTAATATCAGTATGCTTTTAGCTTGCATTAGGTTTTTTGACTGTATTTTTTATATATGCCTTGGTACCTGCCAACAAAGAAGACCTTACAGAGACATTAGATAATGTGTCTTCTGTCAGATTTAATTAAATTGAACAGAAACACTGAAGTGTGCTTTTGCATATTTTCTTTTTAAATAAAGTGCCAAATCTGAAGACTGAATAAATTTATCCTCTAAAAACTGTCTAACTTTCCAAAAACCAGATATGATTATATTCTTTTTAAAACCTTAGGATACAAGATTTAGTAGTGCCTTCATTGCTTCATGCAGAATTGAACATTGATCAGATGAGATGTGTGAAATGTATTTTTTTACCTCAGTCTAGTGCACAGCATTGTCTCAGCTTCTCAAAACAGATACCAATTTGTCGCTGTCATAAACATACTGCATCATTTAGCAAAATATGTAGTTCCCCCCAAAGTGTCCCATATTTAAAATATAGGGGAGAGATCTTACAGGTCATCTTTGATATACATTGGCAAAATGCTGGAACTCATTTTGCTGTTTTTGCCGGTGCTATCATTCATTAGCAAAACATACCATGTTGTAAAACACTGTAAATAAAGGAAACGATGCTGAAGCTAACTGGCAACTGCAGGGAGGGTAGCTTTGTGCATTCTGTCTGCCTCTGCTGTCTACCTGCTTGAGAAACAAATTCTTCATAATACACTTTGAAAACCTCAGAAACGAAAAGTGATATACACAGAGCACAAATCATCCACTGTGAAAGAAAAAGATCCTGGCATTTTAGTGTTTAGGGTTGTAGTTTGTTGGTTTGATCTGGTTTTTTTAAAGTGTTTCTTTAATGCACTCCTCTATAAAGATGGATCCGAAAGCTCACTGGTTGCTACAGCTCTGTAGAACATGTTTGGTATGGATTTGTTGTCTATATCTCTGGACTAATAAAATTGACATTCAGTGAGGCAAAATGAACAAGTGAAGTTAGCAGACATGAAGCAAATGATTTTATTATGAGAAAAATGTCTATTTCAGAATCAGACGTTCAAAAGTAGATTTTCTTTATACCATCCTCTTGTGTCTAATGGATGGATGTAAAGGTGCAAACAGCAATTCAGTGTAGCTTTTAGTTCTGATTTCAGCTGAAATAATAGTTCCTGAAATGCTTTGGTCAGTGTGTTTGGTTTTTTTTTTTGGCTTGTTTGCTTATGAGCAAGTTTTGAGGTGTTTTTAGGATTCTCAGAATGCAGTTTTCCCATTTTCATTTACAATGAACCAAGGCAGACCAAGTTTTTTTATGCAGTGAAGTAGACAGGAATGGTTTCCTTCTTTCTAAAAGCATGCATTAGTCTATGTTCAAAACAAACACGTGTATAAGTGATTTTGCTGCCCATTGTTTTCCATCAGTTTGTGAGACTACGGGGAAGAAGAAGCAGGCAAGGAGGAAACATTCAGGACAAAAGTTTCTGAAGACAGGTTGGAGGCTAGATGCTCTGAGATGAGTTCACAGTAGTGAACAAGGGAATTAGTTGCTTAGTTCCTCATATGTTTGGGATATTTTAGAATAATCAGTATTGCATGAAAAAAATCAAGTTTCATCAATATTTCCTCCTTCCACAAATTGCTAATTTTTAGCAAGTTAATGATAGCAATGCTATTTTAAATTGCTGGTGCAGAGTGGGTACCCATACCCTCTGTAATTCTAAAGGCATCACTGAAGACTGAAAAATAGGAAGTGAAGTAAAAATATCTTCTGGGGAAATGGTAAGAAATTTATACTTATAACTGATGTTTTGCAGCACCATTACTGTGATTACTTAAAACAAAGCTGTTCAAGAGTTTATCTAAAAATAACCTAGTGTCCCTTCAGAAACAGAATTTCAGAAATATAAGTTTTGCTCATCTGTATTTTGTTTCTAATTTCCTGAGGCCTTTATGTATAAGAGAGAGACAATATTAATACTGACCAATTTAACACACATCTGTTTATGAGAGATTCTGGAGGAAATGCGTATGAAACAGCTTTGAAGATGACTCAGTGAAATCTCAAAATTTATATGTATTAAACAGATCTGTGAAATCTGGAAATATCAGCGAAGAATGGAAACCAGACCTGCAGCTAAACTGCAAGTCTTTTAATAGATAAACGAAAATCCACTCTCAGAAAAGTGCTAAGGCCTAAAGCCAAATCATAGTCTAAATGGATAAATGTGACTTAATTATATCAGTTAGGCACAGCCCACGGCTGGAACAGTACAGTATACTCTCTCATGTAAAAAGTAATTTCATAAGTAGCTGAAAAATAACTAGCAGGGAAATCTCACCAGGTCACTGCTTAGCATGAAATCCATGTCTCCTGGTGACCAAAGCTATGAGACTGAGGAAGCAATTTTTTTTTTTTTTTCTAATTCTAGGCAGTGGGAATACTTTGTGTATAAATAAACATGACTGGGAGTGGAGGTAAGGAATTGTATATACCTGTTAATTGGTCTGTGCATTAGCATGGTTTCCCTTCCTGCTCTGCTAGCAGTTTTTTCCTAGGTATGATTAGGGAAATTCTTCTTATGCAAGTATTTGTGTATTTCTATAACGAGCAGAACTTACAATCTCCTGAAGTGATTTAGTAAAAGTGGAAAAAAAATAAAATTCACTACTGGTACAAGTAATTCACTGTTTTGTGTCACTGGCCTAGACTATCCTTCCTTACAAAAATAAAAAAAAAAATGCTTTCATATCTCTCATGTCAGTATTCCTCTATTGTCATAGAAGATGTAGGAATAAGGTGATGAATTTCAGCAGTCTTTTAAACTTTACTTAAGGAGAAATAATTATATGATTTTCTTTCCCTTTGTGGCATAACAGTTGAAGAAGAGCTGATACCAACATCCTGAACTGATGAAGCAATGCAAATTCTTTCCAGATAAGCACATTTTCCTAAGAATTAGTCTATGTCTGTCTTAAATATACAGAGTTCTTTTCATCACTCTAAACCCAGTAACTGGATCAATTATGAGGAAAGAGAAGGAAAAGGCAATTTCATTTTCATCAGAATGATTCACCAGTACCCTATTATCTAGAGGCACAATGCTGTCCCAAGGTAAAAGCATCTGCCAGGACAGGACTCAGGAATGTCCTGGCTCTGCTTGAACTCTGGAGGACACGTGTCCCCTTTGACTGCATTTTCTTCACTAGCTGCCAAGTCAGCCTAGCTCATGGAACATGACGCCCCTCGGCTGTCATACTCTTGATTATTTGCTCTTCCACAAGGGTCAGGGGAAAAAAGAAAAAAGAAGAAAGAGTTGAAAGGATTCCTAGAACAAAAAGCAATATATTCTAGAATTGAAGTCAAGCTTACTTAGACCATGTACCAAAAAAAAAAAATAGCAACATGAAAGCCCGCTTATGATGAGGTTAGCCTCTTCAATAAGAGTGATCAAATAGCTCACTAAGTGTACTGTATGGTGCAATAGTAATGTACTACAGTAGCACAAATAGAATACAATAGTACTTTACACATCTAATCAAGATAATTTCAACATATTTCTACATTTAGACTGAAAATATTTTCTGTAAATACTACTAATACCTTCACAAGTTATTCAGCTTTTTACTTGACCAAATCCTCATTTCATTTTAATTTAAAACAATTTTCATTTAGGTTGGAAAAGACCCTTAAGATCATTGAGTCCAACCATAAACGTAACACTGCCAAGTCCAACACTAAACCATGTCCCTAAGCGCCTCATCTACATGTCTTTTAAATACCTCCAGGGATGGTGACTCAACCACTTCCCTGGGCAGCCTGGTCCAATGCTTGACAACCCTTTCGGTGAAGAAATTTTTCCTAAAACCCGATCTAAACCTCCCTTGGCACAACTTGAGGCCATTTCCTCTTGTCCTATTGCTTGTTACTTGGGAGAAGAGACCGACACCCCCCTCGCTACAACCTCCTTTCAGGTAGTTGTAGAGTGCGATAAGGTCTCCCCTCAGACTCCTTTTCTCTAGAATAAAGAACCCCAGTTCACTCAGCCACTCCTCATAGGACTTGTGCTCTAGACCTTTCACCAGCTTCATTGCCCTTCTCTGGACACGCTCTAACACCTCAACGTCCTTCTTGTAGTGAGGAGCCCAAAACTGAACACAGTATTCGAGGTGCAGCCTCACCAGTGCTGAGTACAGGGGCACGATCACTTC
>NW_008824542.1:4555883-4562731 GCF_000699105.1 Pygoscelis adeliae
TGTCATCCGCAAACGTACTGAGGGTGCAATCGATCCCCTTGTCCAGATCATTGATAAAGATAGTGAATGGAACTGGCTCCAATGCTGAGCCCTGGGGAACACCACTTGTGACCGGCCACCAACTGGATTTAACTCCATTCACCACAACTCTCTGGGCCCAGCCCTCCAGCCAGTTTTTTACCCAGCAAAGAGTATGCCCGTCCAAGCCATGAGCAGCCAGTTTCTTCAGGAGAATGCTGTGGGAAACAGTGTCAAAGGCTTTACGAAAATCTAGGTAGACAAGATCCACAGCCTTTCCCTCATCCACTAAATGGGTCACCTTGTCATAGAAGGAGATCAGGTTAGTCAAGCAGGACCCATGCTGACTGGGCCTGATCACCCAGTTGTCGTCACTGCACTGCAGTAAAAAAAAAAACTTTTTCTCATATACTTTTTTTTTTTAATAATCCAGAAATCTTTTATTATTTAATCATAATATATTTATTGATTTATTGGTTAATCAAACCCATCAATTCCCTAGCTGGTATGTGCTATTTAACAAAAGTTACAAGTACTTAAGCTAATAATAGTAACTAGGTGGTATTACTATATTTGCACAGAAAGAATATCTAAGGATATACCTTATATTGAAATTGGTTTTACACTGGTTAAATAATTTTGTGGCTAAGTGGGTTTCTTTTCCTGCTCTAGGCTTATTGCTTGACCTTGAGTGAGTCACTTAGCCTCTCTTTTCTTCATCTGCAGTCTGTAAAGCGAACAGTATTTCTTTTTCCATTCTAAACTTTTTAGTTCAAGGACATTCCTTCATTGTGTTTTTCTACATCTAAGACTGTGGAGGTTCTTGGTCTTAGCTACATATTCTGAATGCTGACATATGGAGGCAATGATACATGAAAACTTTCATTCTGACTTGAAACAGATCTGAGAATGGCCTCATCAAGTCAGACCTTTATTTAATTATCCCCTAAAATCATTAAATTATTACCAATAAGTGTTATTATATATCTGATCATTGGAACAGAAATTGCATTTGAGTTCACTGTGTGTTGGCTGCATTGAATAAATCTTACATTTGTATGAAAATGCTAGTGAACATTTAGACTTGAATAATTATCTAATATCAATTATATACAGCACAAAATAAAAGAGCAATTTCTTTTAGATGGGTCTAAGTTTTAAAACTAGGCTTCCTGAAAAATTTAAATTACCAGCTTTTACTACTAGGAAAGAGTTGGAGACCTCAAGTAAGTTACTTTTTTTTTCTTGAAATCTGTGAAATATGAGACTAGCTGCATTTATTCTTCTAATGGGAATCCTCTTTAATAAATGCAGGATTACTAGAATGTAATTTATGATTGTATTAACATGATTACACCACTCAGAATCCCAGTGGAGCCTCTAGAAATATTATTAGGGATGTCAGTAGAAAGGAGTGTATGGATTAAAAGGTTCTAAACTAATAATGCACTTATTAGTTATGGCCAAATTCCTGCTAACTCCCAGATGAGGGAGAAAACAAACCAAAACTAATTATTACAGTTGTGCACACAGGGGAAGGTGTCTGTACTAGAAAAAGTAGCATAAAATAGCTCTCATGCCTATAATTACTTTTTCCATTATGTCATTTTGAATTATTACAGAAAAAAATAATAGTAGCATAGTAATATGAGGTGCTGATGGGCTACAGCAATATAAAAATGAGTATCAAGACAGCAGCTGCAGAATATGTTACCTCGTGAAATAATCCTTACAGTTAGTAGAAACAGATTTATTAAGTCCATTTAATATTACAAATAGGTGTAGCTCTGACTTGAAAATAAGCAGGTTCTGCAGCACTAAGTCTGATGATTTCAGAATTCTGTCTTTATACTTAAAAAATGTCAGAATAGCAAAGATTTTTCTTTCAGAATATGAAAAATGTTTACTTTATCACAGAAATAAATGTTAAAGGAAAAAGACTCTTTTTAGAGAGCATGCTGATAATTTTCTTTATGGTAATGCAACTTTCATATCTACACAGAATTTTTAAACTAGAGTCTAATCTTATTTATCACCAAAACTACGATACTGTAATAGGGATTACGTAGTAAAAGCTGGTAATTTAAATTTTTCAGGAAGCCTAGTTTTAAAACTTAGACCCATCTAAAAGAAATTGCTCTTTTATTTTGTGCTGTATATAATTGATATTAGATAATTATTCAAGTCTAAAGCACAAGAAAGTTCTGAAATGAGGCTGCCCAATAATTTTTCCCTTCATCTTCTTTATGAAATTATTGCAAAAAAGAGCAACTTCATCACAAAGTATCTAGAGCAGCTCTGTCCAGAACATTCTATGGCTTGGTGGTTAACATCCTGCTCCAAGAAATGTGGATATGAAACCACCCCAGAAGTGTCAGTCCAGAGCTGGATCTCATTTTCTTTATTTAAGGTGCAGTCTGTGGTCTGAGGTCTGAATTATTTCACCAGAAGGTGAATGACTCTTTTAGATGTCTCAAAAAAGAATGATAGCTGCAGAGTTCCATCAATTAGGTATACAATGCAACTGCTCTCACTCCTCCTGCTTATTTGGGCCTAGCACCACATTTTCTGCTGTTAAGATTCTTTCTAATTCCAGATTGCCCACAGTCTCTGAGTGTCACAATAGAGCCTTTAAAGCCTTACTAGAATAAAAACATCAGATGTTCCTCTGACTTTCTCACCTCCAGCAATCAACCTCTTATGTAACCTTATGTCCCTAATAAACAGGAAAAGTATCTTTCAGAGAAGATGGTAGTGGTGACTTCCTTTTATCCAGTACTTGGTGATTAGAATGTTTATTCTGAATATCACCACTTTGGGTTCAGTTCCATCCTTTGGATTTCATTCAACCTGGAGCTGAGTCCTCATCTGCTGATTTCAGTTGAAAACTACTATGTATCCACAGAACAGAACTGACTAGGGTTTAAACTTAAGTATAGGCACTATGTCTATGTCCTGGTTTCAGCTGGGATAGAGTTAATATTCTTCCTAGTAGCTGGTATGGTGTTGTGGTTTGGATTTAGGTTGAGAATAATGTTGATATCACACTGATGTTTTAGTTGTTGCTAAATAGTGCTCACACTAGTCAAGGACTTTTCAGCTTCCCATGCCCTGCCAGCGAGAAGCTGGGAGGGGGCACAGCCAGGACAGCTGACCCAAACTGGCCAAAGGGCTATTCCATACCACATGACATCATGCTCAGTATATAAACTGGGGGGAGTTAGCCGGCGGGCAGTGACCGCTGCTCAGGAACTGGCTGGGCATCCATCGGTGGGTGGTGAGCAATTGCATTGTGCCTCACTTATTTTGTATATTATTTTATCATCATCATTATTATTATTATTATTAATAACCCTTCCTTTTCTGTCCTATTAAACTGTTTTTATCTCAACCCACAAATTTGACTTTTTTTTTTCCCTATTCTCTCCCCCATCCCACTGGGAAGGGGGTGAGTGAGCAAACAGCTGTGTGCTGTTTAGCTGCTTGCCAGGTTAAACCACAACAGTCTAATACCACCAATGACTCTGAAAGACACTGATCTTAGCATTTACAGAGTGCTCCCGCACACACTTACTGGATCAAAAACTGCAGCAATTGAAGCCACAAATGCTTATAACAAACACACAACATTAATTAGAAAACATAGAATAATAGAATCGTAGAATAGTTTAGGTTGGAAGGGACCTTTAAAGGTCATCTAGTCCAACTCCTACTGCAATGAGCTCTCTTCTGTAAAGCCTACCTATTTGAACATTTCTACAGAACTTAAAATACCTGAGTTGAAGCTCCAGCCAACCTGATGATAACTACATCTCTCTCTTTCAAATTCCAAGAATATTTTTTACCCATAAATCTATAAATTGGCATATGACGCAAAGGAAAGGAGGCACCCAAGAATGCAGAATTTGTATGTGCAGAAGCACAAGTTTGAAAGTGTATGGCTCTGTACAGTGTTATAATAATGCAGTTCATAGGTTTCTCATGACTCAGTAAATCAACACAGCTCAAATTTAACAGCTCGTTTATAGATGTTTTCTGATAATGGTTATTTTAAGGGTAGATCACTAGAAGAACTGCACCGCAGCAACTTTAATACATCAGATTTCAAAACTATATATAATTGTAAGGAAATGCATTAAATGCTTTCAAAATGAATCTTGTACTGTCTTATCAGAAACTCATTATAACATGTTCCAACTTTAAAACCCGCAATTAACTTGGAATAAAATCTCTGCTTGCTCCAATGATGCTCAGTATGGTATGTGTTAGAATTTCTCTTTTGGTAGACAAGACCTGACGTTATTTTAGCTAATTAAATTATTTTAGCTAATTAGTTTTGTCTATGACATATTTTGGGTTTGGTGCTGCCACAGACAGTCTTTTGAAGATACTCATTAAAATAAGAACCCAGCCACATGAAGCTCTGTCTCAGCTCAACATAAAACCTCTGATCTCCATCAAAATTCAATGCTGGAATTTAGACTAAAGTTAGACTAGTTAACTAAAGAAAGAATGAGTGTGTAAATAATAATCATCAAAATATATACCTCCTTTCTTGCATGCCATGAACTAGATTAATTTTAAGCAAATATTTCTAAATTTCAGTGAAGAAAGGTCAAGTGTGGGATGTGTAACTTGGAAACAACAAAAATAACTTAAAAAAGAAATAAACAATATAAAAACTACTTTTATACATAAAAATAAAAAAAACATATTTTATCTGAAAGATCTTTTTATTTTTCTGTTTTGTTATTTTCTTTCTGATAATGAAATATGCAATATAAATATTAATACAGAAAATAATACCTCTTCTTATTTTTTATTGGATGTTTAAAATTGATCCCTTTTTTCAATTAGCATGCAGAAAAACAGCTACTTCTTTCGGCATATGTAAACACTGGAATAAAGACTGATATATTAATTCATATCATACTGAAAGCAAGACAACAGTGTAGCTCTATTTTCAGAGCACACTCATTTGTACAGGCAATTTTAATATCTGCCTTTGTGTTTATCTCCATCCTTGTACACTTCTTCCCTACCCTTTCTAAATCCTTGCTTTAAAAAAAAATAGTATACGAAAGTATTAAAAACAAAACAACCACAACTAAAAAAAAAATAAAATAATCTTTGTTTACATTTCCAGATAACTTACTATTTCCAGGACAGAACTATTATGGGAGAACTTAGTCAAATGTTTATCTTGTGTATATCTTCTCTGTACAGGAGGAACACAGACTAGGAATCTGTGTTAACAAACGTTATACATGACAACAGAATGCAAACAATCCTCTGCAGTATTCTTCAACGTTAGATTTTTTTTTTATTGACCTGCTTTAAAATGCATAATGATCAAATTACAAAATGTTACACTAGAGTTATTTCAAGCTTTTTTTTTCCCCTGTCACACATTTAAAAAAAATAAATTAAAAGAACTCCTAAGATGTATCGAACAACTTTATCCAATGTATTTAGTATGTTTAAAGATAAATGCTGTGTTAGGTTACCATAAGAAGCATGGCAGAAAAGCTGCAGTAAGAAACTTGTGAGAACAGGCTGCAAAATAAACCTAAAGCAACAGCTGAAGCAATAGCTGGAAGTGGTATTAAATGGAAATGTTCTAACCTGTGATGTACTATCACATACTGATCGCCTAAAGCTTTTCCAGTTGAGAACAATATGTTGAACATGTATCTGATGGAAACCCACATTGGTACAATATTACTTCACAGTTAGGTGACCACAAGCTGCCAAGTAATTTGCAGAGATAGCCGGGGAGCAGGAGACAGACATGATCTTGCCCTAAGGCTTATCAGAGAGGCAGAAGAGTAATACAGACAAAACAACGTACATTAGTACCAAACAGCATTTTCGATATTTCAGTTGCTCAATACTCAGAAACTCTCCCATTGCCCAGTGACTTGAAACCAAATATGCTGCAATAATGAAAAGGAACAGGGAAGCAAGTCGCAGTTAGATATTCTTCAAAGTAGAGTTTACTTGCTTTTGTTTCTGACCTTTTGGGTGAAGGAAATGCATAGCTTGGTTAGTTTTTAAGATAGTCAACAGACTGATACCTGTCCGAAACTATCCCACTCAGCCAAATGCATATAGGTTAGAAGAAGACAGAGGACATCTCTTTATTCATAGGGCAGAGTTGATTGGGTCAATTGGTTATAAAAACAACAAGAAAAGCAAGCAAGAATTATAACCCAAGGTACACAGATTAGATGTGATTAGTGAACCTAATATGTAAAAAAAGTACACTAAAGAATAGAATAATCTCTTATACTAAAGAAGAAACTATATATGAATAACTGAAACTGTATATGATTAAATATATGTAGCTGTATATGGAGAAGTTATGAACATTATCTCAAACTGTCAAAGTTTTAGATATAGTATTTTTTCTTTCTTTCAAAGTGATCCAAACATTAAAATCGCCCCTAAAGTGTTTATTTTCATCATTTATTTGTAAATTTGCTTCTGGAATACATGAAGAAACGTTTTTTAATCATTTGTATTATTTTCACATAAGCTACTAAACCCACTATCAATATCCTATGAAGAAGGAAAAAGATAAAAAAAAGTCAGAGCTCCTTTCTTATGGTCTACTCTATATGTTGTTTTTTACAGAAATAATAAGCCAAAATATGCAGCTGAAGTTCAAATTAAAGGTAATGTCAAACCCTGGTAAAATCTGAGTTTTATTTGCAGCAGAGAACTCATATGCCATCACTCTCTTTTAAAGTAGAAGTCAATTGTTAGAACCAACACTAAGATATAAAATAACATTAGCCTGATCCATTCTCTGCTGTGTTGCCCTATGA
>NW_008824542.1:4562763-4567562 GCF_000699105.1 Pygoscelis adeliae
TATTTTATTTATAATATTCCAACTGAAATAAGTATTCCAAAATATTCTAAGGTTCCATCCTATTAGAACTTGTAAGTTAGACTCAGAAAAATGACTAGTGTATCCCAAAAAAACCCCAAAACAACCCAACAAAAAACAACCCCAACCTTAGGGGTATACTAGGATTAGTTAAAGAAGAAGGATGCAATATTTTTGGGGAAAAAACAAAAACAAATATACGTGTAAAAATTTAACTGAACCAAAGGCATGAAGTCCCAACTTCAAAAATGAAGGTTTCTTCTTTCTTCTTTCTGTTTTGTTTGCTTGTTTCTAAGGTGCTTATGATATTTAATGCTTCCAGTATGTCTGCCTTGAGTTCTGGATGCATAGCTAAAAGCATAAAGTGCTCCTGAAACACTCCCACATATCTTAACCCTTGCCTAACCCAGGCAATCTATTTTCAGTATTAGAGTTCCTCTGGTTCTTATGGTTGAATATCTCTGCATGATGTGATAGACTCTGTGCGTCAATGCTCTGAATGATGACTAACTATACCATTTTCTTGAGGTAAATATATTTAAAAAATCAAAAATATTTTACATCTTCTAGCAGAGGTTTTTAATAAAACCATAAACTAGAAGGTGAGTTTTAAACAGAGATACTGAAAGAGAACTGCGCCTAGTAGTCAAATAAAGCATTCAGGTAAAACATTTCAAAAAAAACAACAAAACTTGAAGACAAATTTTACCTCTTCCCTTTCCTGCTGGATCCTTCTTTCAAGATTTTTACTCAAACCAGCAAATTTTAGTGACTTTCTAGCTAGAAATTAATTGTATATATGTACTGGTTTTGGCTGGGATAGAGTTAAATTTCTTCATAATAGCTTGTATGCTGTTATGGTTTGGATTTGTGATGAAAAGTGTTGATAACACACCAATGTTTTAATTATTGCTGAACAGTGCTTACAGAGTGTCAAGGCCTTTTCTGCTTCTCACACTGCCCCACCAGCAAACAGGTTGGAGGTGCTCAAGAATTTGGGAGAGAACATAGCTGTGAAAGCTGACCCCAGCTGAACAAAGGGATATTCCACACAATATGACGTCATGTTCAGCAATAAAATCTGTGGGCAAGAAGGAGGAAGCAGAGCATGTTTGGAGTTAGGCGTTTGTCTTCCCAAGTAACCATTATGTGTGACGGAGCCCTGCTTTCCTGGGGATGGCTGAACACCTGCCTGCCGATGGGAAGGAGTTAATGAATTACTTGGTCTTCTTTGCTTGTGTGCGTGGCTTTTGCTTTACCTATTAAACTGTCTTTATCTCAACCCATGAGTTTTCTCCCTTTCACTCTTCTGATTGTCTCCCCCATGCCACTGGGGGGGAGTGAGTGAACAGCTGTGTGGGGCTGAGCTGCCCACTGGGGTTAAACCACAACCATAGAATACCTTCTAAATCCCTAGGAAAATTCTTTCTTTTAGATTCCTGATGCCATAGTGATGCTCCCCAACCCTGACATGCCCTGTGCCCCTGGTCTTACTACAGCAACAGGAGGTGCTGGCTCCACACCAAGTCCAGAGGGTTTTCCCAGCCAAGCTTACATAAATCTCTCAGGATAGAAGTAATGTCATCCTCACCCACAAGACTTCGATAGCCTTCTTTTCTACTGCTCAGCTTATTATTTTATTGAACAAAGTTTAATATAAAACTCTACACAGTAGATAGAGAGCAAATAAGTCCTATCAGTCACAGGTACCTAGAACTCTCCCTGGTCTGACAGGCAGGAGAAACTGAGAGTAACTTGTGCTAATCCTGACTGACACAAAAGTTAAGACATTTTCCCCTAATTCTCCGAATGCACTCAATCCCATAGCACATGTACTGCACCTGACAGAAGATAGTTAATCACACATCACACTGCCAGACTCTACTTTCTTTCCCAGTCAAACCTAGTTATTCAATGAAGCTGGAGAGAGGATATCCAACCAAAGGACACACAAACCTATATCTCCCATGTGCCAGTAGTGCTCAAAAGTCCTGCCTTCGGTGTTTCCTCTTCCTTGCTCTTCATAACTTTTTTGCTTAGAGAATCTCAGAATCACAGAATGGTTGAGGTTGGAAGGGGTGTCTAGAGGTCATCTGGTCCAACCCCCTAATCAAGCAGGGTCATCTACAGCAGGTTGTCCAGGACTGTGTCCAGATGGCTTTTGAATATCTCCAAGGATGGAGATGCCACAGACTCTCTGGGCAGACTCTTCCAACCATATTTGTCGTCTTACACCCTGTTCTTAAACATGATATATAGGTAATACAAAATTGAGATTCTGTGCTGAGTGTCACCATTTAAATACTATGGGTGGCAGTGAGTACCATTCAGCAGGCCTCTAAAAGCTTTATTTCTTAAGGACTTAATTTAGGATTCTGATAATAAAATTAAGTCATCCTAAATCAAGATCCTCCAAAACATATAGGCACTTCAACGTTACTTTGGGGCTATAGTATTTAGGTGCCATAATTCCCTATTTGAATGACACAAGACTTAATGCTACAGGAATGAGTCATATGAGGAGAAGGGTCAAAGTCATCTTTGAAAACTGGACCTATGACCGCTTTTTTAAGTACTTCTGGAAACATGGCTCAGACAGCTTTACAGAATTGTCTGATTAGTGTGTAGCCTACTTTCCTTGTATCAGTCACGTGGCTGCGGAAATGTAAGCAAACAACCTCAATTATGCAATTTTGTCCATGACCCTGTTATTTAGAGAATGTATTTTGTAAGTGTTTGATTGTTAATTATAGGTAGAACTTGTTTTAATTTTCTCTCCACTCCAGAGTCTCATACCTTGCCCTTCTCATGCAACTTGGGACAAAAGTAATTCCTGCTTCATGTGACATTAGCAGCTACTGAATAATTTCATATGCAGAGCAAACACTGCATTACAGCCCTCTTCATCCCTAGAATGATGAATAATTTGATGCCTAATCCATAACAGCTGCATCCTACAAACTATCACTTAAAATTTTACTCATATTACTCACATTAAAATCACTCACTGATTTGTCCTATCTACTACTTCTGGTAGTGTCTATCCCTTATTACAGACTGCAGAATTTTACTTCTATTATAGTTTATAATTTAAGTGAGGTGAACAGAAAGAGTATTGGTAATTACTCCTGATCTGTTTGATCTAGACTGTCCTTTTTGGTCTTAATTTTTTTTTTTTTTTTAATGTGATCCTCCTTGTCAGGATTCATTTGCTGAAAGTGAAGCATTTTCTACCCCTTCCTTTCTTCTTCTAATCAATAAAAATGGCTGATTAATAAAAAAATAAGTCCTTATGTCTGATTTTCCTTCAAATACAACTTGAAACTAAATATAATTACCTGTCAGGTTATCAAAATTTATCTCAAAATCTCCAAAATCTTTCCAAGATAAATGTAAGTTCAACTAATATCAGAAAACATCCAAAAGGTGAATTTAAGTGGTACTTACACTTGCCATTGTCCAGTCACAGAGATGCAAGATGACTAATAGCAAGCATATTCCTACAGTGTCTAAATTTACCAGCTGTACCTAATATTACCTCTATATATTAGACAACCTTACAATAAGTTTACTTTTGATGTCTTTGATTAATACAAACATTCATCCATAAGATTGCAAAGGAAAATATTTATTGAATAAATATATATAATGTCAGTTCTTGAAGACTACTTACAGAACAAATTTCCACTGAAATCTGTGGCTGCACCAGAAATCTTACAGAAGTCATACAGTCTCTGGCACCAAAGGACTTTTTGCTTAAATGTAAACAGATGTCAGTACATATTTCTAAGTTTGCTCCTTTGGGACTTACACAAGTACTCTTATATCAATTAAACATGGATTTGTTCTTCCTGAAAACCTTTTAAAAATGTTTTTCCCTGGAATGGATTAAATGTACATTTATAAAGGAATGTGATGACTGGGAATATAATTAACTCAGAAAGCATAGTGTAAGACACAAGACCAGATATTTGTGAAATCTCAGCTTTTGAGATTTCATTTAATAATTAATGCATTTAGTTAAATTCTTTCACATAATGCCTCATTTTCTAACTGCCTTCCAGTATCTGGGTTTCCTGCAGGATTGAGACTGCAAACCACTAAATACTGGGAGCTTTTGTAAAACAAAATAGCTTCTTGAAGCAGTTTAAGGGAGAGTTTTAAAATTTCATCAAATTGCACTTCTGTAGAAAACAAGCTGTTAAGCAATAATGAACTAATTGTTCCATCCGAGCAGAAAACTGCAAGAGAGACATCAAGTCAGACTTGCAGTTTATGTACTAATTTCAACCACTTGTTTCTTCAGTTTCTTTTAATCAGGCCAGTAGGGAATCTGCTGAGTTAAAAAGTGCAATATATTCAAGTATTGGAAAATGATCTGTTTTCTTCCTAATCTTGCTGGCCTGCAAGTGATATGAAGAATAAGATTACTTTATTTCTGTCCCATCTCTCAATTAGGATGGAGGAGAGAAAATCTATTACCTTACTCACATTGACTACTGCTATTTCAGAATATTCATACTACTTTGCCATTCCAGCAAAACCACCGAGGCGAAGGGCTCCAGAGCGGAGGATCGCACTGGGGGACCCTTCCTAAAGTGGCAAAAACACAGCAAAAACCACGAAGGCAAAAGTGCAGGGGGTGAGAGGGTGCCCCAGTGCCCACCCCCCCCAAACTGGAGGAGGGAGCTCCTGATGAGCGGCAGCTCTGACTCAGTGTGGGCGGTGACAAGAGGGGCGGCAGCCAAATCCCCTCACATACAAGAGCAGCCCCCAGGGAG
>NW_008824542.1:4570633-4571136 GCF_000699105.1 Pygoscelis adeliae
TCATTCATATATTTGTAAAAACTTTTTTTGTTGTCTTTAACGACAGCGGCCAGGTTGTGTTCTAGCTGGGCTTTTGCCCTTCTCATTTCCTCTCTGCACAACCTAACGAGATCCCTGTACTCTTCTTGAGTCGCCTGCCCCTTCTTCCACAAGCGATAAACTCTCCTTTTTTTCCTGAGTCCCAGCAAAAGCTCCCCGTTCAGCCAGGCTGGTCGTCTTCCCCACCCGTTCTTTTTACGACGTATGGGGACAGCCTGCTCCTGCGCCTTTAAGACTTCTTTCTTGAAGAACGACCAGCCTTCCTGGACCTCTTTGCCCTTCAGGACTGTCTCCCAAGGGACTCTCTCAACCAGCGTCCTGAACAGGCCAAAGTCCGCCCTCCCGAAGTCCATGCTTGTGGTTTTGCTGGCCCTCCTCCTTACTTCACCGAGAATTGAGAATTCTACCATTTCATGGTCGCTAAGCCCAAGACGGCCTCCGACCACCACATCTCCCACCCATCC
>NW_008824542.1:4571149-4572746 GCF_000699105.1 Pygoscelis adeliae
AAACAGCAGGTCGAGCGAGGCACCTCCCCTGGTAGGCTCACTTACCAGCTGTGTCAGGAAGTTGTCTTCCACACACTCCAGGAACCTCCTAGGCTGCTTCCTCTCTGCCATGTTGTATTTCCAGCAGATGTCCGGGAAGTTGAAGTCCCCCACGAGAACAAGGGCTAGCGATTGAGAGACTTCTGCCAGCCGGTCATAAAATGCTTCATCCGCCCCTTCATCCTGGTTGGGTGGTCTATAACAGACTCAGCAGAGAACAGCAATAAAGAGAAGGAAAAATAAAGATCTATGCAGGCAGTAATTCAGGGAACATTGGTTAAGCTTCTTTTCTGAGTCTCCATGTAAGCAGCTTTCCCATCTCCACTGACTCTCTCAATCCAAAAACTTCCCTCTTGTTTTAAAGATCTTATATGCCTAACTTTATTCTTTCTGTCTCTTCACCCCCTGTTGCCCAAGGAATAAACCAATACAAATTACTCTTTATTTCATTTTCAGTGAGAGTAGCCTAATAAAGCAGAGGTGAAGAAAGTGCAGAAGTCATTGGGAGAACACACTCAGAGATAGACACAGTCACACTTGCACTGATCCTGAGCAATGAGCAGGCTGGGACAAAGGGTCCTCAGGGAGCTGGGGTTCCTTATCCAGACAGGCAGATCTCACAGCTGTGCCTGACCTTGGACTTTTATATCTTTCAGACTGCTAGGCCAGGGACCTGCTGGAAGCTGGGGGCTGCCAGGTGGAGAGCTATTGGGGGGCAGCCGCACTCACACATCCCTGCCAGGCACCACCTGTCCCACCTGCACTAGGCAGCGTCCTCCAAGCAGTGTAGTCAAAATCCTCTGCCTCTGCTCCCTGCTGACTCCTCCAATGGCAGCCAGGTCTCTTGTTCCTTCTTGGTCACACTTCGTCAACCTACCCAGCAGCTCCAGCGCTCTTCAGTTATATGAAATAACTTAATTTTCAAGGGCAGAAACACCAAGGACCCTTAATGAAAAGTGGGCACAGAGAGAAAGACCTCTCCGTGAGCTTGATCCAACTGCTACTGAAGTGAAAGAGAATTTCCCTGTTGATTAAGAAAGGACCTAGCTACTTTTCTCACTGGCTGGTAAAGTTTGAACATTACATTTAATCCCAATAATAGAGAGGAAATCTACTGTATATATGATGACTAAACCCAAGAAAAACACATAATTAAAAAGGAAGGGGCATTTTAAATCAGCCTGTCTAATTAGATGGAGAATGTTAAAGGAAACATTTTACTCATTCCTGCATACAAGTTGGGGGAAGCACATTTCCAACAAATCCTGTGACTCTAAGCCATTTTCCATAAGGAAACAAATATGTTGTTTTCAGTTTCTTCCAGACTTGATGAAAATGTATGCCAGCTCCTAAGACAGATTTTGGTCCACCTCTGAGTTAATACATTCACTAGAATTATTTTTTGCCTCCTGAAACATTTTTATCTCTATAATGAAAAAATCCGTGGTAGATAATGTGGCTATGGTGTACTCCATTAATTAAAGTTCCCTTTCTATTGATTTAGGATTAGCCTGGTAATGTTTCCATGTTCAATAGCTAGGCAACCACACCCCTACCC
>NW_008824542.1:4572781-4582399 GCF_000699105.1 Pygoscelis adeliae
AGAAGTTGTACCTCAGCTGGAGACAAATGGAGACTATAACATTAATCTTTGGTCTTGAACCTGTATCATATGATTGAGTGCTGAAAGGACATAATATCACGGCTTCCATTAGGAAAGTCTGAGCCTCATGGATGCTGTACTGTATGCCAAAGTGGTGTACTCCCTTTTCAGTATATATCAATATACTAATTCACTTTTTCCTTATCTGCCACTTAAACTTTCTATGCAAAGTTTAATGTTCATACATTCTTCAAAGAAGATTTAAACTCAGAAATAGATCAGATTTAACGTAGCTAATGAAAACTTTTAAGCAACAGTACATTCTCAATGCATATAAATACTCATGCTACAATGACAGGTGAATGATGTTCTTAAATTCACAGTTGTTAGAAAGATATTAATCTTTTTGTTCTTATTTTTGCATGATTATCCAGTGCAGCATGTCTCGCATCTATGTCTGTATGGTTTTAAGTGTACAGAAATAAACTGTTGTATGGTTAAGAAACTATAGTGATGCTTATTTCCAAACAGTGTTCATAAAATTATTATTACATCTTATTCGGAGTAACCCTCAGTACTTTTATCTATTTTCAATACTACTCTTCATTTTTAACATTAGTGAAGTTCTGTTTTATTTTACATTTTGGATTATTTTGTCTAGTTCCATAATTCCACAGTTGAAAAGAAATATAAAATAAAGTACATGTCAAGCAGGATTTTTTTTGGCCATAATCCTTATGTTTAAACAGAGTAAGTACACAAACCCATGTGCTTTCTGCAGGCACAACTGTGAACTCCTTTTACATATGCTTTATCTCTAATTATCTATGTAGATTGGATAAACTGCTCTTGCATATAAATAGGCATTTAATCCTACAGTTACCTGATTGGCATGTGCAATCAGGGTAACTAATCTTACAGAATAGGTATGCAACTGCATGTCTAATATATCTAAAATGCAGGTTTATAAAA
This sequence comes from Pygoscelis adeliae, assembly GCF_000699105.1. NCBI lineage: Eukaryota > Metazoa > Chordata > Aves > Sphenisciformes > Spheniscidae > Pygoscelis > Pygoscelis adeliae. The sequence continues at coordinate 4,573,754 of NW_008824542.1, forward strand.
TCCAGTTAATTCTCAATAATCTTTTGATGTTAGAAGCAATCTGCCCCTTTGCTCAATTAGCATGCTGCTGAAAATAGACAGAATAGCTGAGCTGTATTTTCTGCATAGTCTTGTAAGGATAGGCTAAAATTCTGCCCTTCAGCTCCACAAATGAAAAGGTGAAATCAGGGCTATCCTAAGTTCAATAGCAAAACACCAGTAAAATCAGGAATTTACTTTTGCTCAAACTACTTTACCTGGAAAATAATTTGCCTAGCCACTCTTTCAGCCTTTTCTACTGAACTTTATGGTGGCAAAATACACACACAAAGGTAGCACATTTATATTTTCCCCTTCACATCTTACTTCAGAGTAAAAGAAGTTTTAAATAAATGTTATAAACCTGCAAATTGTTCTTATTATTGTTAGCATTGATTTAAAAAAAAAAAGTGTGAGCACTTCATTTTCAATATATTACCCATACTTAAGATTTTCTTGATTCTTCACTGACAAAGACACACCATCAAATCATACTCTCATATCTTTCATAGTATATATAGTTCACATGAAATAACATTTGCTGTTTTCAATATTGAGTTACAGAAGAGCAGAAGAGAGAGAAGTAGTAAGAGAATAGTTACAGAAGAGTGTCCAAGATATTTCAGCATAATAAGCATTTCATTTAAAAAAAAAAAAATATAAATTTAAAAGATTTTTATGTTCTTGAGAAAGGAAGAGTAACTGCAGTCTGATGGTGCTTCTCCACAAAAGCACATTTTCTATAGATGCTATGGTCTTTGAATAGTATTGTTGCTGGCTTTTCAGATCACTGGGGGCAAGTCAGAAGGGATGTGAAAATGCAACTTTTAGCTCACCTTTGCATTGCCTACTCTTCTGAACAGGCCACTTATCTGCTGTCTTTAAGAAACCTAAGGGCTCTTCCTTCTAATGCTAGGCTGCAAAGGCCGCTGGAGAACATAAACATTGTTCAGGAACAGCATAGGATGAATGCAAGCATAATGCACTCCTTTTTCTCCATCTGGAATGCTGAGAAAGTGAGTTAGATGAGAGCCGTGTGTCATCTCTATGGTACTACATGAAATGAAAAATGATAAATTTGGGGTATTTAAGCGTACATAAATTTGAAGAAAGTATGGAATACCCAGTATACTTTTTAATATTGTGCATATACATCTAAGTCTTCCCACACGTCCTCTCCTTTTGTAAAAAAAGTATCTGTACCTATCAACCTGGTGAAACTTTGTATATTTTCTAAGATCCATGTCGGACCTTTGATTGATCTTTCAGACGTCTGGGAAACACAGATGTCCCTAGAGCATATGCACTCTGCTCATGTGTAGACCTTTCCTGCATGATCAGAGCTATTGTGCATTTTACTGTATTACAGAAGTGAGAAAGGAAGGCTAATGTGTCTGGGAAATGAGCTTGTAGACATGGGAAGAATGGCACAGTGCACATGTTTCTGTTAAGAGAATTCTAGACAGAAATATGCTACCTCTAGTCAGTGGATTAACACAAAGAATTACCAAAGTTCTGACATTGCTGAACCACTTAGTGTTTTCTTATACATTTCAAGTTTTGGTGGGAGTCACAGTGTAATGGTTCATTGGGTCTGAATGTTTGTTGACTGTATCATATGATGCCTTCTGTAACATTTAATTTATTTTTGTTCTAACTTTGCAAAGAGTCACTCAGAAAGCCCACTTTCAAAACACTCTATAACTCAATAACTGATTAAAACACTGTTCTAAGATGTGAAAAGGAAGAACATAAAGACAGTTCTCCAAATCTAGTACTGCACCGTTGGATATAACAAGAAATTCTTGCTATTGTCCCCTCCCACCACCCCAAGAAAAGTCTAATTCAACTTGATGTCTTCTGGGCAAAATGTAAAAGTCAAGCAGAGACAAGTTTTCCCTGCCCTTTGCTTGTCCTTTCCAACAGGTGGATATAAATTTTTCCCATCATAGCCATCTTCTCCTTCAAAGTGCTGTTTTCTAGGGATCTTCTCTATGAGATGCTATATCAGGTTTCCCGATGTCTAAAACGTCTGAAGTACCCAACTGGGGTGTAAATACAGCTAGATGGTAAAATGCTAAGAAAACAGATACATCACTATTTTAATTGCCTTTCATGAATCGCTATTCCAACTGTGGGAGAATATCTGACCCCACTCTTCACTGATGCAGAGACAAGTCTTGTATTTGTCTAGAATTAATATATCTGTAACCAGCTGACCCATCTTACATTAATAATCAATTAAAAATCAGGTATATCAGACAAAGCACTGAGCTGAAAGAAACAAAGATAGTGTTGGTGGTAAAAGAAGCCAAATATTGCTAATTACAAGGCAAGCATCCTGGCAATGGGCAGAAAGGAGGGGTCACACTTTTACCTCTGATTTTGGAGTCAGTCATGAATCATCATTAAATGCTAATCATTCTCTTGTGTCTTACATGTTAAATAAAGACCTGAAAAGGAAATGTATTTGTACATGAATAACAATTCATTTATTTTATAGAGTATTTCACTTTGTTGTCATCTAATTAAATTCTGTCACTGAACCAAATATGATTGATTGTTACCTACAGCTGTTCCCTGTAAATCTGTCTACAAATAGCTGCTCCAGGATAGTAAGCATTCTGACACTCTCTAAAACACAGTCACCAACAGAAAGAGAAAACTGTTGAAAAATTAATCTTAACAAGACTTCCACTGAACTCATGGGGATACCATTTTTAATTAGAAAGAGAATGCCAGACTCTGAGTAGCTTGCTTACCAAAGTTCACTAAGTAACATTTGATTGAAAGACATAAGGTGGACAGCTTTATTTTCCCTCTAGGAAAGCCAATAGCTTTAGAAATTATTATTTCCTTCATAAGACACATTTAGTCATCAAAATGACAGGCTTGTCAGACCACGTAGGCATGTAGCAGATTGCCCTATACATTTTTTAATTTTTTTAAGTTTGTTTCCTACTGATGTGTCAAGAAAGAGAATACACTACCAGCCATTGCATTTTATTATTAACAGTATCAAGATTTATCCACAGAGCTAAGAAACTGACATGCACCATTCATGTGTATGATGGTGTGATGGGACAGAACGCACTCTCAGAAAGGTTGCAATCATACAAAATGGGGAAGAGTGATTCACCAGTGGTGGTGCTGCCATTCAGAGGGACCTTGACAGGCTGTGGAAATGGGCAGAATGGAACCCCATAAAGTTCAACAAGTGTTACTGTAAAGTCCTGTACCTGGAGGAGAATAATTTCCCGCAGCCATACAGGCTGGGGCTAACCATCTGGGAAGCAGCTTTGCAGAAAAGATCCCGGGGGTCCTGGTGGACTACAGGTTAAGTGTGAGCCAGCAATAATGCCCTTGTGGCAAAGAAGGCAAACAGCTTCTGGGGCTGCACTGGGCAGAGTGCTGCCAGCGGGTTGAGTGAAGTGATCCTTCCTTCAGCACTGGTGAGATATCTCTGGGTGCTGTGTCTGGTTCTGGGCTCCCCACTACCAGAGACACATGACCATACTGCATTGCTTATGGAGAATGGCCACAAAGATGATAAAGGGACTGCAGCATCTTTCATATGAGAGGCTAAGAAAACTGGAACTGCTTAGCCTAGAGAACAGAAGGCTCAGGGTGATCTTATCCATGTGTATAAAAACCTCATGGGGGTGGGGGGTAAAGAAGATGGAGCCAGGCTTTTCTTCAGTAGTACCCAGTGACAGGACAAGGGACAACAGGCCAAAAGTGAAATACAGGAAATGCTACTTAAACATACAGAAGAAAATTCTGCTGCAAGGGTGTTTGAGAACTGAGCAGGTTGCACAGAGAGGTTGTGGATGCTCCATCTTTAGGGATATTCAAAGCCCAACTGCACATGCTCCTAAGCAACCTGCATTAACTGACTTTGAGTTGAGCTGCAAGGGTTTGTCTAGATGACCTACAGAGCTGCTTTCCAGCCTCATCTAGTTTTTGATTCTGTGATTATGTATTTCTGGGGGGGGAAAAGAAAAAAAAAATTGTTGTGTGTTTTTGTTTTGGGTTTTTTTTTTTCTTCTTTTTAGTAATTTAAAGTTAATGTAAAGGTAAAACAAAAATAACAGATTTTGCTCTGGATAGCTGTCATACTGAAACTAAAATCAGTCATACTATTTTACCATGAATAAGAATATCCAGGCTTCTATATCCATCTGGAGATACCAGGTTGAAACTTCTTTGGAATATTCTTTTGAGTTTTAACATTCAAAATCAGGAGGAAGAAAGCAAACAGGCAGCAGCACTCTTTGCCAATGGGATCTTTTTTTTCTACTGCACTTTTGTCCTTATTTCTTTTTAATGGACAATACAGATTTTGTTTATTGTGTATACTTCTGTAAAATTAATAAAGAATCTTGTTCAAAATTGCACTGGCGTCTCAAGAATTGTCTCATAGGTCCATATGAAAAGAAAACATGAGAAAGAGGAGTCAAAAAACCATTAGTATTTTCTTCAGGCAGGCTGTACAAAGCAAAATCTAAGCAAGAAGAAACAATATGTGTTTCAATAAAGGACTGAAGATTAATCGAAGTTCAGGAATCTGATACTGCAGTAAATGGAAATACTGGAAGCATGCATCTTGTACTGGGATCCCGAAATAGAAAGCTGACAGTATTGTTTTATGTACTGCAGTGACAATATAAAAGGAAACCCAACATTTGCAAGTACTACTGTTATGGTTCTGAATTCAAAATAAAACAATTTCAGAAATTATTTTATGTAGACTTGTTAATTATTAGGTATTAGGAAGTAGACAACCGATAAAACAAAGATACTTAAATTTACAGTGTAAAATTGAGTTCCAATGTATTTTATTCAAGTACTTGTGAGTTATGTATTTTCCCTTTTCTAAATGAGGATATTGCCTATATTGAATTGAGGCATTCTAGGTTTGAAATAATTTTTTTACACAGTACCCTGGAAAATGTGAGATTACAAGAGCAAAACATGTACAATTACAAAAATGGGATGATTTCAGAAATTCTATAATAAGACTTACAGACAAATATAGAAGAACTGTAGAAATGTAGAAAAAACATTAAACATCAGAAGTTTTTAAAGAGGTTTGAAAAGAAGAATGCTCAGTTGAAAAGTTTTTGCATGTTCAAGAACAACCCTATTTAGTCTTTAAACATCTGTGGAAAAGCTTAGATCCAAAAGAAAGTGTGAAAAACAAGGACATATTAAGGAATATTTCTAGATTTCTTTTTATTATATTAGATCATATAAATACAACAATTCAGTTTATCGACAAACAGTACTAAACAAACTTAACTCTATTTCCTTTTCTTTCTATTTCTTTTTTTTAGAAATTTTATTGATGCAATAATTATAAAATTTGTGAAGATCTTTAAGAAACATTCAAATAAGTGAAATCCTCAGATGCTGAAAATAATTTCTTCAATATTGTCCTGGTTTTGGCTGGGATAAAGTTAACTTTCTTCCTAGTAGCTGGTATAGTGCTGTGTTATGGATTTAGTATGAGAATAATGTGATAACACACTGATGCTTTAGTTGTTGCTAAGTAGTGCTTACACTAGTCAAGGACTTTTCGGCTTCCCATGCTCTACTGACTGAGGAGGCTGGAGTTGCACAAGAAGCTGGGAGGGGGCACAGCCAGGGCAGCTGACCCAAACTGGCCAGAGGAATATTCCATACTATATGTCATCATGCTCGGTATATAAACTGGGGAAAAGCTGGCGGGGAGGGGCCACTGCTTGGGGACTGGCTGGACATCGGTCGGCGGGTGATGAGCAACACTTTCTCATTTGCATCACTTGTCTGTCTTGGGTTTTATTTCTTTCACTTTTTCTTATTTTCCTTTTCATTGCAATTATTATTATTATTATTATTATTAATTATTATTATTCAATTATTAAACTGTTCTTATCTCAACACACAAGTGTTCTCACTTTCACTCTTCCAGTTCTCTCCCCCATTCCACAGGCGGCGGGGATGAGTGAGTGAGTGCCTGTGTGGTGTTTAGTTGCCAGCTGGGCTTAAACCACAACAGTCCTTTTTGGTGCCCAACGTGGGGCATGACAGGTTGAGATAACGTCAAATCTGGACAGCGCACATTAGAACAAATTTGATATAAACATTTATTATATTAGTTTGATAGACGTTGGTCATAACGTTGATTAATTTGCTCTCAAAGTTGTTGTGCTTGTTCTCAGAGTTGTGTTATGTAACACCTTACTCGCAGTATATGTTCCCTGTTGTGCTGTTTATCACTGCTGGGACCTGGGTCAGGGTTATCATTTTGCTGTACTTTGTAACACTGGCTTATGATATGACAAAATGGCTGGTCGTGAGACTAATCTGGTATTTGTCCTCAGCATTGCCATCATCTCCATACTTCAGGAGCCATCTCTTGGAAAATATTAATAATTATACTTTGTACCTTTTCTCCTCGGAGGACCAATTTACGGGACACACACGTTCCTTCCCCTTCCCCTTCTTCTCCAGGCTAGTTACAATAGCTCTTGAGAATTTGAATATCCTTGGGATGTTCAAAACGGCATGTTCCTGTTGCTCTGTCTCCTGAATGTGGTTCAGCTCTTGTTTAAGGTTAAACAATTATTTAAGAATACCACCCAGAGATCTACCCCAAGGTTGGATAATTATGAGTGGCAGGGTGTGTGGGATAGTATGGGCAAGTACCTAGGACAGTGGGCACCTCCAGTGTTTTGGAACTTCACCCCTGAGCAAGTGCAGAATCCTGAAAAACTAGCAAAGTATTTGGAAAAAGTATGCTGTCACCCTGGCAACTCCAGAGAGACACAAATCAGTGCAATGTGCTGGGGCCTGGCCCATGCCTACCGAGCCCTGTTCAACACTATTCAGTACCCTCAAGGGGAAGAGAAGGTCTCTGGATCTGGCAACAAAATGACAGGCACTGCAGCTACTCCAACCCTAGCGACAGGCACTGCAGCTACTCAAACCCCAGCAACAGGCACTCCAGGTGAACCAAAGAACCAACCCGTGCTGGTATCAGCTGCCCCTATACACAAGAAGAAATATTGGAAGTGGAAGTCTGCTTGTTTAGTAAGGGAAGAAGAAGCTCCTTCTAAGAGGGAGCAGGAGAGTCTGCTTGTTAGTAAGGGAAGAAGAAGCTCCTTCTAAGAGGGAGCAGGAGGAAGAAGCATACTACCCCGCCACTGAGGAAGCAGACTACTCTAAAACAGGGCCAACACAAAAACAGGAGGAGGAAGACGAAGAATTCCCCGCTTCCCCCTGAGGAAGAACTCAGCAGAAGGGTTCCTCCTCTTCCTCAAAGGGAGAGGAACAACTCATAAACAAGACGGTAACCACCCGATTTCTATCCCTGAGTGAGCTGTGAGATATCTGAAAGGATTTCAGCCATTGTCCAGGCAAGCACGTTCCAACGTGGCTGCTCTGATGCCGGGATAATGGGGCCAGTAGCCTAGAATTAGAGGGTAGGGAAGCCAAGCATCTGGAATCCCTTTCTAGGGAAGGGGGCATTGACAAAGTGACTGGAAAAGGGCACAAGCTCTTACCCTCTGAAGGCGACTCCTGTCAGGGGTGAGGGAAAGGTATCCCTTCAAGGAAGGTGTTACACGTCATCCAGGCAACTGAACCACCATGGAGAGAGGTATCCAGTACCTGAGGGAATCAGCTGTACTGGAGGTGATTTATGATAACCTGGATAGCAAGCAGTTATCAAAAGACCAGATGAAGTCAATTGCACATGACCCATGTAGCAGAAGATGGTACAGAGTGCACCATCGTCGTATACCAACTCTTTGGCAGTAATGACCTGGAAAGACAGAGAGGGACAAATGGTGGATGAATTGGCTGGTCAAATCCAGCAACATGAAGAAATTCTCTCTTCCGCCCTTCTCTCGGCTGTGGAGAAACTGTCCCGGAAGGTCCAGCAACTCAAAGAGAATAGGGACTACTCTCCACCTGTACAGACCAGTATCTTGGATATTAGAAGTAAGCATCCCTCTGCTTGAGAGAGAGGATGTAGTGGATATACAACATGGGCCACCCTGTGATTTTACGTGTGTGACCACAGAGAGCACATGAGGAAGTGGGATGGAAAATCTACCTCGACCCTAGAGGCACGGGTATGTGAGTTGCAAGGAAAACAATCAAAAAAGGGGGTTCTTCCAAGAAAGTTGCTGCTCCAGTTTCCAGCAAACAGTTCCCCAGACAAAGTAGAAGGGCTGATTTTACTTCTGTATTTATAAAGGGACTTCTGATTCACATTTACAAGAAGCAAGTAATGGATACTATAACCAGGACTAGAGGGGCCCTGCCTCCAGCCAGGTGGAGGAAAGGGACAACTGGGTTTACTGGACTGTGTGGATTCAATGGCCTGGCACATGAGGCCTGCAGGAGTATAAAGCTCTAGTGGACACCGGTGCACAGTGAACCCTAATGCCATCGAGCTATAAAGGGGCAGAACCCACCTGTATTTCTGGAGTGATGGGGGGATCCCAACAGCTAACTGTATTGGAGGTTGAAGAGAGTCTAACTGGGATTGGGTGGCAGAAGCACACCATTGTGACTGGCCCAGAGGCTCCGTGCATCCTTGGCATAGACTGCCTCAGGAGAGGGTATTTCAAGGACCCA
>NW_008824542.1:4584577-4588873 GCF_000699105.1 Pygoscelis adeliae
AAAGTCCCTGCAGTGCACATAAGAAATATGCTGGGGAAGACAGTCTGGGTTATTCCTGCCTTGGGCAAAGGCAAACCCATCCGTGGGATTGCTTTTGCTCAAGGACCTGGGTGCACTTGGTGGGTGATGCGGAAGGATGGGGAAGTCCGATGTGTACCTCAAGGGGATTTGATTTTGGGTGACAATAGCCAATGATCTGAATTATGTGATGTTAATTGCTATATAATAGTGTATGTCGTCACTACTATGGTCGCTATATGCCATATCAACAGTATTACGGTAAGCATAACCCAGATTAATGAAGAATGAATTTTGACGAAAACCGAGCAAAGTGCGGCGATGATAGAACCAGGAAAGGTCAGTGGTGATGGGACCAAAACTGCCTTTGGCATGCAACAATCCCGTACTACACACCATCTCTCCTGCCCTGAAGGACTGTTATGACTGATGAAACCCAAATTCATGGACTAAATGAACTCAGCGGACATTTTAGAGGGACAGCTCATAGACTAAGGGAATGATATCTGTCTGTATATATCAAAAGACAAGAAAAGTGTTGGTGATTAATTGGGATGTATTGGAAAGTGTGGGGCCTGGGCATGACGTTGATGGTATAGAATAAGGGGTGGATACTGTCCTGGTTTTGGCTGGGATAGAGTTAATTTTCTTCCTAGTAGCCTATATAGTGCTGTGTTTTGGATTAGTATGACAATAATGTTGATAACACACCGATGTTTTAGTTGTTGCTAAGTAGTGCTTACACTAGTCAAGGACTTTTCGGCTTCTCATATTCTACCGACTGCTGAGAATGCAGATGCACCAGAAGCTGGGAGGGGCACAGCCAGGACAGCTGACCCAAACTGGCCAAAGGGATATTCCATACCATATGACATCATGCTGAGTGTATAAACTAGGGGAAAGCTGGGTGGGGGGATGCTGCTCGGGGACAGGCTGGGCATCGGTTGGCGGGTGGTGAGCAATTTTTTTTTATTTGCATCACTTGTCTGTCTTGGTGGAGATTTCAAAATTTTCCCTCTTACTGCAAACACAGAGCGGTGTGATCCCTGTTCCATTTTTTGTGTTAAATGTAATTTCTAGGTTCAGATATTATAAGTAGTATATGGAGACTGCCTCTAGGTACCAGAAAATAATAGTAAAAATGAGATGATAATGCTGGCCTCTGGCCTCTTCAATGTCTAAATGAACTGGAAGTGGAAATCAAACACAGACCAGAATTTGGTCTCAAAATGAAGTTTTCTTTGATTTTTTGCTAGATAGCTATCTTCGTTCTTGGCTATTTCTCTTTCATATTTAGTTGAATAGCTCTTTAGGCTATATGTGATAGCCTTTCCTGGAACAAATTAACTAACTCTATGCAACAAAAGTATCAAAACTCCTATTGACTTCTAAGCTTGCTACATCCTTATATATCCAGTACTTACTTATCCAGAGGCAATTCAGACCTGCAGCTTACTCATTAAATTGTATTTTACTCCCCAGCTAATCCCAGTGTTTAGCAGAGGTATTTCCAGAAGTAAATTATCACTTCATAAATGAAAGGAAAGCAGAATTGGGCACTCTGGTAATTTGAATGCTTGTTTAAATGATTTTGCTTCTGTCAAGGTAATTGCCATTTATGATTTAACAAACAATTGTCTGCTCTCACTGAAACAGACGAATTCTCTGATGCAGAGTTGTGTGTGTAGTTTGTCTCCATGTGTGCAAGGGTGTACATATCTCTGTATTTTACAGTCTTTTATAAAATGTGGAGCTCTGTGGAAGTTTACTTTCATCAGTTTTCTTTACAAAGCCTTTAAAACCACAGACTACATTTAAAAAAAAAAAAAAAAAAAAAAAAGAGAGATTAACAAATTAGAGAGTGCTTATTTGAAGGAAAAGCAAAACAAAGCAAAACCACCAAACCTGGTATTTGTGTTTAAACAATGAATACTGAACACTGTAATTTAATTAAACTGTTAAGCCAGATTATGACCCTGATTTACTGATACCTCTTGTGGGTTATCCAGTTGCTTTGTTCTATGTAATAAAAAGCTTTTAAAACCAAAGACAAAATATAAAAAAAAAAAAAAAAAAAGAGAGAGATTAACAAATTAGAGTGCTTATTTGAAGGAAAAGCAAAACAAAGCAAAACCACCAAACCTGGTATTTGTGTTTAAACAATGAATACTGAACACTGTAATTTAATTAAACTGTTAAGCCAGATTATGACCCTGATTTACTGATACCTCTTGTGGGTTATCCAGTTGCTTTGTTCTATGTAATTCAGAATGGCTTCCAGGAGTCAAGAAATGTGGTACAGATACAAATTCCAGGTAAGATGAGTATGCTTTCAGATCTATAAACATGTTCACACTAAGAAGGAGAATAACTAAAAGCCTTTCTTAGGTGCAATAACATGTGGAATTATGAGGCTGAAAATACTTTCAGGATGTTCTTGTGGCAGTGTGCAAAGCTAACAAACTAAAAGAAGGCACAGATTGTAGGAACACTGGTAAATTATTTCCAGACAGCCTGGTTCCTAGGAATGCACTATCCTGCTTAACTTCATACTCTACTCTGTTCAGTTCACAATCATGTATAAGTAGCAATTTTTAAACAAGAAGTGAAGAGGTGAGAAGCAGCCTCTAGATAGTTAAGTAGATCAGCAGGACACCAGCAGTTTCAAGACTGCTTAACTGCATGGGGAGTTGAAACTGGAATACTCCTTCCTAAATGGATACTTGGCATCACTTTCAGTTCACATATTTGCTCTTACAGTTATATTTTTAACTTACCTTCTGCATTTTTCTGTTTCATGTAGCTTGAAGTTGAGTTGGGAAGCTCTCGAACAGAAACCTACAACCTTTCACACCTGCCCACCCTTCTGTAGACATCCCCACATTCAAGAGCTGAAAGAGGGACTCGATCATCCCTGAAATCATAGTGCAAATGCACAGTTTACTCAAGACTAGAGAGGTCCTGGTCTAGAAACAAAACACTTTGGTTTATGCTATGAGAAACAAAGAGAGGCATGCCTACATAACAACTAAAACACAAGCTGTTTTGAAGCTCAGAGTTTTTAAAACCAGAAAGACCTATGCTATTTGTTCATCTGGATTTACCCCCCTCTCAGCAAAGTCCAAAGATTTCACATAGTAACTTTTCCATTCCGTCCATCACATTTTCACATAAAAACCACTTATTTTTCAGCTCTTAGAAATGCTATTTCCTTCCCTGAATAATCTGGCTGTAGCTCTTTTGATCTCTTTTGTTCTATCTACCCTTCAACATTTTTACTAAAAATACAGATTACAGGAAACAGATTACAAATCTGGACTTTCAGAAATGTCCTTCTACTGATTGTAATAAATAACCCTCAAAAATTTATTATTTCTTCTCTGTAATCTTCCTTTATTTCAAAGTCTCTGCATTTTTGCTGTCTTCAGCAAAATTACTGCCTTGTTCTTCCTTCACCACTTAAAAAAATTCAAATGTGCAGAAAAGTTGTTCATCTATAGTTCATTTTCTGTAATCTTCTAAGTGTCTATTACCTCAGCAAAAAAATTTTATATAATTTTTCATATATTTTATGTTAAGGTTCAGTTCTACCATGGCTGACATTTTTGAAGTTAAAGTTTCTACCCCAAAGCAGCAATTTCAGTAATTCTTTTGTTGTTGTTTTAAGCTTTGGGAATTTCAAAGCTGAAGATGACTCATTTGTCTTTTCTGAATATTAACTGAGTCTGAAAACTAAATTAGACTGGAAACTAATTTCTTTAAAAAGTCAGTTATATGCATTGAATCTTTTATTCTGATTTTCAGGATACTTGCACTATAGCAATCATGATAAGCCACTTAATCCTCAGTCTTATGTCTTCAGTTTACTCACTGTCCTGTTTTAGGTTACTATGACATATTAGTGGGACACACTAGCTTAAAAGAATTTGAGAGAGAGACCGGAGCAGCACAGGAACCACAAAATCTTGCTCTACCAAGCCCCTATTCTACTGTGAGTGCTTTAATCTCAGTTTTAGTTATGCCTGGAAATGAAATAAACAGACCTATAACCTCGAAACTTGAAGGACCTGAGCAGCACCTCCTGTGAATAGAGAATACTCTCAGGAATCATAGGGACTTTTTCAACAGTAACTGGAAAATAGGAAAGAAAGATGGCGGGAAATGTGGGCCCTCTCCGGAACAAAACAGGAGACCTGGTTACCCAGGACACAGAGAAGGCAGAGGTACTCAATGACTTTTTTGCCTTGGTCTTCACCAGCAAGTGCTCGAGCCTCACCG
>NW_008824542.1:4588897-4591317 GCF_000699105.1 Pygoscelis adeliae
CCACCGAGCCGCTGAAAAGGGACGCCTGCGCTCGGTTGAGCTGGCACAGCTCCTGCCTTGCGCTGTCGCCTGATGCAAAGGGAGAGAAAAGCAGGTTTTTTTCCTCTCTGGCAGATGGGGAACTGCGCGTACAACCACCTACTCGCCTTGGCAGAGAAAGCCAGCTCCGTCTTCCCCCCCGTCCCCGTACAAACCCCTTCGATTTTCCCTGCACCGCACTCCCGCCCAGTCCCCCTACCACCACCCCACAAACACCCTTCCCCAGCCACACACCCGGTCTCGGAGGACAGTGGTGAAGCAGGCCGAGGAGAGTGTGCACGGGGACGTGCACGAGTGATCACGCTGTAGTAGACCCCCTGAAATTCTCCAAAATACTGAATTCGGAGCATCCACTAGATTGTCCCACCTTTAGGAAAATGAGATCATTCATTCATGCGACAATACTTCAGCATCTCACTTGAGGCTCCCCAGAGATTTTAACTCAAAACTACCTTGATCAGGATCTGCTTTAGGAATACTCCTCCCTAACGCTGCCAGCAAAGCCACAATGGTAACTGAAATAACACTAATATTTTCCCATACTACCGTTGCACTGTGAAACAGTTGTAAATTTGAAAACTTCATGTCTGAGGGCTTTTACATTTCGGTTTCAAATCTACAAACTTACTTCATTGACAAATGAATACATCTTGAGGTTTGGCTTGAAAACACTTTTTTTAAAATGAACAACAAAAAAAGAATTAACTGAAAAGTATCCTGTTTCAAGAGAAAAAAAACCCTAATGGAAAACTTCAGAGGCAAGCTGGGAATTATTTTATGCATGTTTTTTGATACAAAGTGATGGCTGTAAAGGAAGGCTTTACTATTTGATTTTGTTACTTAAGTTCTCTTCCTTTGCTAGTCTATTTTATTTTTTTAAATCTTTTTGAAATTAACTTCTTTAAAAACCAAAACCATAAGACTCGTACCGTCAAATGACCTTACCTTGCGTACTCAGCTCACATTCTGTGTATCGTATCCAGCTATCTCTGTCGGTTTCTAAACTGAAACTTCAGCAGTACCAAATAGTTTCAGATGCTAACAATATCTAGCAATTTGCATTTCTGATAGGCTACTTTACACAGGAAATTTTGCAAGTGAGGTGAAGGTATGAAATGAGAGCGAACGTGCTGAAAGGCAAAGCTGAGCCACTGCTGAACAACAAACATCTTCCCCTGTGGGTCACAGTAACTGCCCACTGACGGCAGGATCCCACGTTACAAAATAACATGAGAATTTTCACTGAATGAAGTAGCTTCCACAGGGAGCATTTATTTTTATGTTATTACCCAAGATCTGAGGTACGCTCTCAGATACCTTCTTGCAAACACAAGTTCACATACCTACACTAAACACCCAAGAATTATCCTGACCATAGCATGGTTCCCTCCGATGCAGTGTAACATGCTAAAGCACACGCGCTTTGCCAGCGTACCAGGCTCTGAACGCTGCGCTGATTTCCATAGGATCAGTGTCTCCCAGCTTGTGATTCTGCACATCCCTGTGATGTTATTTTCATAGGCTCTGACGATTAACTGGTATTAACACAGTCAATTTACAGGCCAACAATAAAACACTAATTGTGGTAGCTCCTTCCTCGAAGGACACTTCTATTCGGATGATTTTGCAAGTAAAGCCTCCCATGCATGGGGCCTCGTGCTGCACTGTTATACTTCAAGCATTGGTTTTTGGTTTGGTTTTTTGGGTTTTGGGCAGGGGGGGAGGGTTGGACACAGGCTCTTCTTATCCTGTTCAACTCTCAGACTCTCAAGTTGATATCTAGGTCTCCCAGAATTCTCTACAGTAGAATCATAGAATCATTAAAGGTTGGAAGAGACCTCCAAGATCATCGAGTCCAACCATCAACCCAACAACACCATGCCCACTAAACCATGTCCCTAAGCGCCTCATCTACCCGTTTTTTAAATACTTCCAGGGATGGTGACTCAACCACTTCCCTGGGCAGCCTGTTCCAATGTTTAACTACTCTTTCAGTAAAGAAATTTTTCCTTACATCCAATCTAAACCTCCCCTGGCGCAACTTGAGGCCATTTCCTCTCGTCCTTTCGCCAGTTACTTGGGAGAAGAGACCGACACCCACCTCGCTACAACCTCCTTTCAGGTAGTTGTAGAGAGCAATGAGGTCTCCCCTCAGCCTCCTTTTCTCCAGGCTAAACAACCCCAGTTCCCTCAGCCGCTCCTCAGAAGACTTGTTCTCTAGACCCCTCACCAGCCTCGTTGCCCTTCTCTGGACACGTTCCAACATCTCAACGTCCTTCTTGTAGTGAGGGGCCCAAAACTGAACACAGTATTCGAGGTGCGGCCTCACCAGTGCCGAGTACAGGGGCACGATCACTTCCCTATTCCTGCTGGCCACACTA
>NW_008824542.1:4591414-4595384 GCF_000699105.1 Pygoscelis adeliae
CCAACACCCCCAGGTCCTTTTCCTCCAGGCAGCTTTCCAGCCACTCTTCCCCAAGCCTGTAGCGCTGCATGGGGTTGTTGTGTAAGTAAGATGGTAGTAACTGCTAAAAGCTCGTCTTATGCTAGCTGAAGTATTTTCTTCTCTTTCAGTTTCTGCTTTTGTGCAGCAGTTTTGTTGATATGAACATAAGCGTTGCTTTTTGTTGTATTTCACACTAAAACATAGCAATTTCCCAATTTTCTTTTAAAGTAAGATGGTAGTAACTGCTAAAAGCTCGTCTTATGCTAGCTGAAGTATTTTCTTCTCTTTCAGTTTCTGCTTTTGTGCAGCAGTTTTGTTGATATGAACATAAGCGTTGCTTTTTGTTGTATTTCACACTAAAACATAGCAATTTCCCAATTTTCTTTTACAGAAACAAAGAAAAACATTTTAACAAATGAACTCAAGACTTTCTATGACAGCATTTTTGATAGCTAGAAACTGCATATACTATAGATAAATTCTTTTATAATGAAGGGTGATAATGGGAGGACAGAATTGAAAACCAAGGGACTATATTCTTCTCCTGCAGAGATAGGAAGTTAAACTGAAATACTGATAATGAGAATAGAATAAGTACTGTAATTATAATACAGAAAATTATACATAGACAATACCACAGATGATTTAAATGATTTAAAAGGCACTTCTGTATACACTTTTCATCTCACTGTTAAGTGAAGGGATACTCTGAGTTTGCATAGTCTAGTGTCTTTCCTGAGTAGCTATTAATGCCATTTAAAGAGAAAGGGGTAAGTACTAATGACCCATTTTCCTTAAAAAATGCTATGGATCAGAGACTGAAGTCTTTATCTCAAGGACATTTATTACATTTTTAAGGCATCAGAATGTGACCCAATACTCATTAAAGTGTCTAGGAGGAAAGTAAAACTAAAACAAAAACATAGTTTCATACCATACTACTAAAGTCTTCCACAAACCATGCTACTTTATGGAAAGATTTAAGCACTCACACTGTAAATTATGAGCTGTAGTTGTTTGATTTTGTGATTCAGCACAATATCGTATGTAACTCCTTTAATTCCCATAGATAAGTATTGCCGCTGAGGGCACCCTGTATGTTGCAGAAACATTCAGCACACCACATGACCATGAGTCCATGCAGCAGTGACTAGACCTGCGAAGGTTTATCCTATTATGAAATATACTCCAGTTTAGTTATTATCTATATTAGACTTGAGCCCAGAATCCCAAATAAAATTAAGACCTTATTATGCATGTATTTAGTTAGAGTTTTATAGTCTGAAAACACAGGTGAAAAAGAGAATAAAGGGGAAACAGAAGTAGAGAGCTGTGAAATTATTTCTTTGAGATCACAAAGCAAGTCAGTGACGAAATTAAATCATTAGGACCTCACAAATTTAGTGAATAGTAGTAATCTGTTCACTAGATAGGAGTGCATTTCCTTTTAAGCTCTAGGATGCGCTTTATAAGGATGAAGTTTGCTGTAGATGTTCCTAGGAAAAAAAAATCTTTCTTCTACACTGTCCCTTCCCAACGGCATTTCAAATTATACCTGTGCCCCTAAGCTTCCTCTAGATAGAAAGGGCAAAAATATCTAAACAGTCTCAGAAGAGCGTGTTGTTATGTGCTAAAATACATGCAGAAGAGTAAGGGTAGGGAAATGTTTGGGGAAATAGAGGTGGATTAAAGCTAAAATACAATTTTGGTACCTCAAATGCATATTATGTAAGCTGCAAATCAGAAAAAAAACCCAAACTTATAAAATTTGGAGAAGAGAGATGTAAAGCAATTATATTTCTCAGGTTAGTTCTGAGCACATCATGTAAAACCATGGCCATCTCATTAGGCACTGTCTGAAATGGGCATGTAGTGCTACTCCTAGAGTCGTGGTTTAACCTAAGCCGGCAACTGAGCACCACACAGCCGCTCGCTCACTCTCCGCCTCCCCCCAGTGGGATGGGGGAGAGAATCAGAAGAGTAAAAGTGAGAAAACGTGTGGGTTGAGATAAGAATGGTTTAACCTAAGCCGGCAACTGAGCACCACACAGCCGCTCGCTCACTCTCCGCCTCCCCCCAGTGGGATGGGGGAGAGAATCAGAAGAGTAAAAGTGAGAAAACGTGTGGGTTGAGATAAGAATGGTTTAATAATTGAATTGAAATAAAATATAATAATGATGATAATAACAATAATAGAATATACAAAGCAAGAGATGTACAATGCAATTCCTCACCAACCGCCGACCAATGCCCAGCCAGTCCCCAAGCAGTGGGCCCCCCGGCCAGCTTTTCCACAGTTTATATACTGAACATGACATCATATGGTATGGAATATCCTTTTGGCCAGTTGCGGTCAGCTGTCCTGGCTGTGCCCACTCCCAGCTTCTGGTGCACCTCCAGCATTCTCAGTCAGTAGAGCATGGGAAGCTGAAAAGTCCTTGACTAGTGTCAAGGACTTGCACCTGCACTACTTAGCAACAACTAAAACATCGGTGTGTTATCAACATTATTCTGGTACTAAATCCAAAACACAGCACTGTACTAGCTACTAGGAAGAAAATTAACTCTATCCCAGCCAAAACCAAGTCAGTATCCACCCCTTATTCTGTACCATCGACGTCATGCCCAAGTCCCACACTTTCCAATACATTCCCATTAATCACCAACACTTTTCTTGTCTTTTGATATATATATACAGACACAGATATCATTCCCTTAGTCTATGGGCCGTCGCGCTAAAATGTCCATTGAGTTCATTTAGTCCATAAATTTGGGCTCCATCTGTCATACTAATCTTTCAGGACAGGAAAAATTGAGATGGTATGTGCTGTTGGATTCTTTCATGTTCAAGTCAGTTCAGGTTCCATTATCACTGTGCTTTGCTCGGTTTCATCGAAGTTCATTCTTCATTAATCTGGGTGATTCTTATTGAAACACCATTGATATGGCATATAATATTGCATAACAATTAAACATCACACAATTTAATTCATTGGCTATTCTCACCCAAAATCAAATCCCCTTGAGGTACACATCGGACTTCCTCATCCTTCCACATCACCCACCAAGTGCACCCAGGTCCTTGAGCAAAAGCAATCCCACGGATGGGTTTGCCTTTGCCCAAGGCAGGAATAACCCAGACTGTCTTCCCCAGCATATTTCTTATGTGCACTGCAGGGACTTTATCCCCTTCTACAGTACGTAAAAGTTTTGATTGGGCAGGGCCAGCCTGATCGGCAGATCCCCTCGTGTTGACTAACCAGGTGGCCTTTGCTAAATGCGTATCCCTATGTTTGAACGTCCCACCACGCATTGCTCTCAGCGTAGTCTTTAGCAGTCCATTGTATCGTTTGATTTTCCCAGAGGCTGGTGCGTGATAGGGGATGTGATACACCCACTCAATGCCGTGCTCTTTGGCCCAGGTGTCTATGAGGTGGTTTGGGAAATGAGTCCCGTTGTCTGAGTCAATTCTTTCTGGGGTGCCATGTCGCCATAGGACTTGCTTTTCAAGGCCCAGGAAAGTGTTCCGGGCAGTGGCATGGGGCATGGGATATGTTTCCAGCCATCCAGTGGTTGCCTCCACCATTGTAAGCACATGGCGCCTGCCTTGGCAGGTTTGTGGGAGTGTGATATAATCAATCTGCCAGGCCTCCCCATATTTGTATTTCAGACATCGTCCTCCATACCAGGGAGGATTCAACCACTTGGCTTGATGGCAGCGCATGTTTCACATTCTTGGATGACCTGTGCAATAGTGTCCATGGTCAAGTCCATCCCTCGATCACAAGCCCATCCATATGTTGCATCTCTTCCTTGGTGACCTGAGGTGTCGTGGGCCCACCGAGCTATAAATGATTCACCCTGATGTTGCCAGTCCAGATCGACCTGAGCCACTTCAATCTTAGCAGCCTGATCCACCTGCTGGTTGTTTTGATGTTCTTCAGTGGCC
>NW_008824542.1:4603438-4610325 GCF_000699105.1 Pygoscelis adeliae
GTCAGTGTGTTACCAACATTATTGTCATCCTAAATCCAAAACACAGCACTGTACCAGCTCCTAGGAAGGAAATTAACTCTATTCCAGCTGAAACCAGAACACCTAGGGAACTAAGTTAATTCTGACAAAAAAAGAAGATATTGGTGACATTCTAAAGATTAGTAGGAACGTCAGCTTATTGCAGGAATGATCACCTTTCCTACATGAGAGATCTGTTTTATAGCATATTTATATCAACTTCTGTGTTTTCTTTGCAACAGTGAACTTAAGTAGTACAGAAGAAAGCACAGAGATCTTCTCTTTGAATGTGTCTTAGCAGTGACATTGCCTAACTTGATGTTTTCTGCCTGTTCACTTTGCAACCATCTTTTTTTCCTGATTTATCAAGCTGTCATTTTATCTATATATTGCAAGTTTTGTCTTGTTCTTTACACTAGGAGATAGAATCAAATCTCACTTGTTTTCTAATTTACCTTTGTTATGGTGATAACTACTCATATAGTTTGTTTCAGTGTATGTTTCCTCTGTGAACATTTTATTTTCAATGAGAATTAATTCATGATGAACTGATAAAATCTGCATATGCATGTGTAGACTTTCAGTTAAGATCATAGTTTTAACATTAAGCAGTTTCTAGCATAATCATATTGCTCATTGTTTGGTATCTTTTCTTTATCTTGCATCCTGTACCATGTTATTTCACACAATTTCCTGTCCTTTGTTTCAATTTACATGAAAAAATGGTGATCTTGACCTAATTTTCTGTAGCACCTGATAATTATGCATTAAGTACAGGAAGTTCGTATCTATCCCAAAGCTGGGAACCATAAATAGAATAACCAGGTATTAGGCTCTAGAAATTTATATTTTATATATTCAATTTTGATTCCCTGTAACTACATGTAACACTTAACAGTTTATAGGCAGTTGATAACTGTGAATCATGTTTATAGACTGGTACTGTATAGTACATTATGTCCTGTGGATGAGGAAAAGCTGCAGCTAAATAAAAAATAAATAAGGGAGCTGTAATAAATCAAATTCCATAATACCTCATGTCTAAGTATAACCAAAATACTACTTCTTTTACTATTACTACTTTCAAAATTCAAGTTGAGAAATTTTCCACAAAAGTTTCAGATAGAAAAAGTAAAATTGTTTTGACTTACCCATTTCAGTAATACTGATGTGTTTCATTCTGATAAGGTAGAAACATAGGGTTTAACATTTTAATCTTTTTACATTTATAACTGAATAAATCTTGGTTTTCAGGCCATGCAATATGTTGAATTAATATTATGCTATATTTTTAATATTTAATATCATGTTTTGGCATAAATATGAGAGTTCAACGTTATTGAAATATGCAGTATAGACGGTCTCTCTCTTGCTTCACCAGAATTTTTATTTTGTGGAATACTGACTTTTCAATCTCATTTAGTAGCACTCAACACAAAAGCAAAACTAGAATTTTCACTTGGAAAAGATAAATAATTACATTTTGACATACCAACCCTATGATATTATTAAAATGTTCTAAAATTGATTTGTTCTTAGATTAATAACTTAGATCTA
This sequence comes from Pygoscelis adeliae, assembly GCF_000699105.1. Lineage (NCBI taxonomy): Eukaryota > Metazoa > Chordata > Aves > Sphenisciformes > Spheniscidae > Pygoscelis > Pygoscelis adeliae. The sequence goes on from NW_008824542.1 coordinate 4,605,014, forward strand.
TGTTCCTAACTGCATTACTGAAACTCTTAAAAAGTCCTGACTAACTTCACGGAACTTTTTCGCATTGCATGTCTACAGATGCCTAGAGATTTATCACTGTGCAAGTCACACGTGTCCCAGTTTTGTCATTAACTGTCACTGGATAAAATACAGAAAGAGTTTGAGAGCAGAAACTTGAACCCTGGTTTCCTTAACCTCCCTGCAACTGTGTCCTACTTTCTAGCCAGCATGCTCCATTTTGTTCTCTCTGCAACATTTCCTTCATCCTTTCTCCAAATCTGACTTCAGTTTCTTTATTGAACTTGATTTATTTTCTTCATAATGGCAAAGCTTTCTCTGGAGAGATGGATAGTGCTTCTTTATGTGAATCAGACTAGCATATACGTAAAGGGGTTGGCATCTTATCTTGAAGGGGGAGAAGAGTACTGGTGCAATCTCCTTCAACTGCTTTCCTGAGGCTGAACTTTAAAATAATACTTTATGAAAAAAGTGTGTGCTATTCTGGTTACACTTTAAAAATAGAAGTTCTTTAAAAGAATGATCACCTTCTTTCAGTTAGACTTGCAGAAGAAAGGGCACACCCAAGATGGGCAGGTTGAATTATCTTTAAAAACATGCTGATTACCTATAAGAGAGATATGGATGACCTATCCAGATCAGACTCTGAAAATCTTAAATTACAGCATTGGATTCTGTACTTAGGGTTAGGCATTTGCAATGAGCCGTGTAGAGTTCAAAGAATCCCAAAACCCATCTCATCAGTGGGATCATTTGATACACATCTGAAACAAAATGTCTACATACTGTTACTGAAGAAAAAAGGGGGGGAAAAAATGGAATAACATATAATATATTACATTTGTTTTCCTCCATTTATTTTATAAAAAGCCAGTCTGCAGCTAAGTTATAATCAAGAATAAATCTTCCTCTAAAAAAGTTTCAGGTCCTGACAAACATTTCCACAGTATATATGATTATATATTTTTGTGGATAAAGATGAAATAAAAAATGCATCTGCATTACTGAAAATATGTATTGCAGGAAAATCCAGCAAAAGTTAGTCATTTAGCTGAATGCCAAGAAGGCAATGATAAATGAACTTGTGAATGACATAAACCTGAAAAGAAAATTCAGCCTTGTTGATGTCTAACACTAGTAAGTAAAAATATCTCAAAATTCAACACTTCTTATAGTCTGTTTGTTGAAAAGACTGTGCAGTCATCATAATTACGTTACTAGACTATAGAAAAAAGCATAATGATGATCATGCTTAGAATTTATCTACTACCCTTCATCCAAGGTTCTAAAGTGCTTTGTAAACATTGACTGATTAAATATGATTATAACTTCCTTTCTACTGCAGAAAACAAAAATAGTTATCCTTCTTGATAAGTGCCTTTCATTTAATGTTGTAGGGTGATGGGTGGGAAGTGGAAAATTTCTTCTAATTAATATTACTTCAGCAAATTCATCTTTCGTGCTTTGTCATTTTAGGAGGCTATGCAACCATTGCTTTTATGTCTATAGCATATCACATATAAAAGCATCTCTAGGAATTCCACTGCCTTTTGTGGAAAGCTGCTTTGTCTCTGCTTAGACACATAGCGAGTTTCTGTACTACGTTACATGATCAGAACAGGTTGAAACATCTTTTTCTAGTCCTTGACTTGTGTCATACACTTCATGTACATCATGCTTTCTGTCTGTTACCTTCTTTCACAACAGTGGAACTTCATAGAAAATCTTCATTAGATCATCTGTGATGGCATCCTCATAAAAATCTAAGGAAACAAAGTACATCTTTCATGCAACACAAATCTTCTGAGTATTCTGGTTTACTTTTGAAGCTCATTACACAAAAAGGACTCTCTCTCAACTAAAAAGCACAAAAGGTGCACAGAAGATCCAGACAACAAAAAATGCATACCATGTCCCCACCTCAGTTTTCTAACCATTTTACAGCTGGGCAGGATTGAACATGTTCAGAATACTTTCACCTGGTGACGTTCAGTTTAGCCTCATATAAAAATAGTAGCAATGACTGCACATATGTATGCTGTCCCAATTTAGAATCAATTATCTGTGTCATTCCAGACAGATGTTTCTTCATATAATTATTACAATTAATTAATTCTCAATTATTTTTCTGTTAAGTACATTAATTTCTTTCATAATAATTTGTTATTTTATGTTAAAAAATTTTGGCATCATTTCAATTAATGTGCAATCAAAGGACATTATAAATCTAGCAAATACAACATGGGAAGAAGGATTTGAGGAAACGTGTAAAGGCATGGGAAAAAAAGTAAAGAAGTAAGTGTATGCAACCTTATGAGACTTCATATATGTAAGTTTATATGTCTGTGTCTATATATGTATATAAACACACACACAGACATACATATATGCAGATATAGCTATATGCATTTATAAATGATCCAAACATGCAATTTAAAAAAAAAAAAAAAGCTAAAGAGCAAGAAAAGGAAAGAGATTCAAGTCTCAGAAATTAATGGGGTTTCTTTAACTGTCACATCTATGTTTCAGGGAGTGCTTTGCCTACTCACTAGAGTAGATGACTCACATTTTGTTCTGTTTTTTAAATGGAAACTTTATTCCAAACCTGAAAAACATTTTAAGAGAAGTTCTGAAAAATAGGTGCATTTCTGTACAAAGTATTAGTTTCAAGAAACTGATGTTTTTTCTTTACAAAGTTACTTGCAAACTCTATTTCTAGCTCTACTGATTCCACTGCATAACTGTCCTCACTATGTTACCTGCATCACAACAGAACACACCAAAAATTGCTTGTCAAGGATACTGCTTTAGTAGGGCAGTCTAACTCACAAAACAAACAAACAAATAAAAGAAAAAACTATTGCCAGAATGAACGTGACCTTAAAAATATACCTGAGAAGTTAAATATGTTTCAAGTATGAATCAGGGATGTATATTAATTTATGTAATACAGAAGAGATTATATAATTTAACCAAAGGGGAGAATGTGGATAGCACTTTCTCATGATCTTTCTGCCTTAATCAGAAAGAATAACTAGTAGTAAAGATGAACCTTGATCATAAAGTCAAAAGGAAACCTAGACAAACACTGAGCTGGTCTTTGTATTTCAAGGAACAGCAAAAGGTTCGTGTAAAAAGAGTGGCTCTACTCATTAAGGATAGGATGCAAGGACATGATTGACTTACACGTAATGACATAAAATGTAAATGTACATCTTTAAAAGAATTTTTCCCTGAAAATAAGTTTTTGAGTAAATTGAGCTCTGAAATAACCTGTGCACTTCAGTAAGTCAAGACTGTTACTATTCTATGTTCCTTACTATAGTCCTTATTCTATCCTTAGCTATGTATCCTGCAAGTGTATGGTGGGAAAGAAAATTCTTGAGAAGAGTGTTGTGGAGCATGTGGAAAGGTGAAGGAGAGAAAAAAGTCAGGAAGATGAAGGACTGTTGGGACAGATGAAGTGGGATTTGATGAAGCAAAAATCACTAGAAATGGGGAACCAATACGGTAAAATTATTCCTCTGCTACACAAGCATACATGTTATCTATAGTGCTATTGAATTGCAAGTGTGGGGTTTTTAACAGATTTTTCATGAACTGAATGTGTGACAACCATGCTCTAGAATTAGGCTGAATACAGATAGATTTGATACACAACTTCTTTGACTTGAATGATCTTACAGGTCTTTCTCATTTTCAATATCTACTATTTTGCTAATTTGGGAAAAAAAATATTTCAGTTTACATTTCAAAATGCTAACATTGGAAAGTTTTGCATAAGAATATAAAGTAACCCCTTTAAAATAATTGGAGCCTTTTGTTAAAATGGTTCTGGCAAAATCAAATCCAAATTTCTGTAAGCTAGTAATGTATTTTAATATTCATATAATTCAGGCTGAGAGAAAGAAAGGCTTCTTTGTTCCCCTACCAGATTCAGATTCCCAAAGCATGATATGTTGATATAAAAGAAGCTTATATTATGAGTTTTATGTTTTTTTAAAAGCTCACATTGATTCTTCTAAGATACCTTGTCTGCCCCTTTTGTTCATTTGGGATCCACCTTTGTAAATGCTATGGCTATATTCTGTGAATACTTAACACAATTGTTGTTTTCTTGTAGGAAGGATGAATCATCTAGATTTTGACTTAGGAACTAGAAGCTGCTTTAAATATGCAACTATTTTCTTCAGGTCATTCCTGTAGGCAAGAGGGGGCACATCTGTTCCATAGTAGCTGGAAATAATTAAATAAACAAAACTTCATAAAGTTATATATTTTTTTCAGGATTTGCATGAGATTTGTCTATAAAAGATATTAGCAATTGATGGAAGTTATTTTTCTAAAAAAAAAAAAGACTTTTTACAAAACAATTCAAAATTATCAATCAAAGAATGCATTCTTGAAATGCATCAATATATTTGCTTTGCTTCCATTATTATTATTATTGATTGTTTTTTTTTTCTTTTGTGAGAAATAAGAAAAATGAAAATATTTCTATTGAACTCTTGGTGTTATGGTCAACAAAACTGAAAGCCGCAAGACTTGCACATATTTAATGACAAAGCTGAAGAACAGTTTGGAAGAAATGCAATGACTAAAGATCAGAATCATCCAAAATACAAAATTTACAGTGGAAAATTTAGAGAGGTCCCTTCCAACCCAAACTATTCTATGATTCTATGATTCTATATTCATTTTTGTTACCATAGAATCATAGAATCATATCATCATTTAGGTTGGAAAAGACCTCTAAGATCATTGAGTCTAACCACAAACCTAACACTGCCAAGTCCACCACTAAACCATGTCCCCGAGCACCACATCTACATATTTTAAAAATACCTCCAGGGATGGTGACTCAACCACTTCCCTGGGCAGCCTGTTCCAATGCTTGACAACCCTTTCGGTGAAGAAATTTTTCTTAATAGCCAATTTAAACCTCCCCTGGCACAACTTGAGGCCGTTTCCTCTTGTCCTATCGTTTCTTACTTAGGAAAAGAGACTGATACCCACCTTGCTACAACCTCCTTTCAGGTAGTTGTAGAGCGCGATAAGGTCTCCCCTGAGCCTCCTTTTCTCCAGACTAAACAACCTCTGTTCCCTCAGCCACTCCGCATACCTCAATGTCTTTCTTGTAGTGAGGGACCCAAAACTGAACACAGTATTCAAGGTGCAGCCTCACCAGTGCCAAATACAAAAGGACAATCAGTTCCCTAGTCCCACTGGCCACACTATTTCTGATACAGGCCAGGATGCCATTGGCCTTCTTGGCCACCTGGGCACACCGACGG
>NW_008824542.1:4610605-4614413 GCF_000699105.1 Pygoscelis adeliae
GATCCAGCCTGTCCAGGTCCCTCTGCAGAGCCTTCCTACCCTCGAGCAGATCAACACTCCTGCCCAACTTGGTGTCGTCTGCAAACTTCCTGGGGGTGCACTCGATCCCCTCATCCAGATCATTGATAAAGATATTAAATTCATTCAGGTTAATTCCTTCTAATTCCAACTACTTTGCCATTTTTTTTTTCCCCTAGAAATTTACTCTTTAGCAAGTACAGTCCAAAAAGTTTAAGTTACAAATTGATTGGATGCCAACGGTTTAAGACAGCTCTGCTCTCTTCTTCAATACAGTAGATGGCAAAATAATTAATACATACAATGTTTTAGTCTTAAGAAAATGGATGTGCAGAAAGAAATGGAGTATTTTGTTTGTTTGTTTGTTCATTTGTTTGTTTTTAATCTAATGAAACGAAGTTTAAATCTACAGGATTGCTAATTTGTCATACATGCTAAAGCTGTGAACTACTAAATTTCCAAACATGATAACATCGAACATAACAGCAAAATAACCAAAAAAGTGTTTCCAATGAATTTAGAATGAGAAATAATAAAATATGGTCTGTTTTATTTTGAGAAAAGTTAAGACACAATCTTCAGTTTTCATATGGTGAAAATGCATTGGATTATAATATGAAGAGCTAATATAAAAATACTTCAAAATATGTGTTCAAGAATTGCCTATTTTTCAAGAAAAATAAGATATAAGGAAAAGCTATGCCTACTGTTTTTCAGTATTTATTATTTTTATACGTAAGCAAAAATGTAGTGTTTGTTCTTGAAATACAGCTTTTTCTACATTCTAGATGAGTGTGTGTGCACATTTTGGCTGGGGTAGAGTTAATTTTCTTCATAGTAGCTAGTATGAGGCTATGTTTTGGATTTGTGCTGGAAACAGCGTTGGTAATACAGGGATGTTTTCATTGCTGCTGAGCAGTGCTTACACAGAGTCAAGGCCTTTTCTGCTTCTCACACCACCCCACCAGCGAGTAGGCTGGGGGTGCACAAGAAGTTGGGAGGGGACACAGCTGGGACAGCTGACCCCAACTGACCAAAGGGATATTCCATACCGTATGACATCATGCTCAGCATATAAAGCTGGGGGAAGAAGAAGGAAGGGGGAGACATTGGGAGTGATGGTGTTTGTCTTCCCAAGTAATGGTTACGCGTGAGGGAGCCCTGCTTTCCTGGAAATGGCTGAACACCTGCCTGCCGATGGGAAGTAGTGAATGAATTCCTTGTTTTGCTTTGCTTGCGTGTGCGGCTTTTGCTTTACCTATTAAACTGTCTTTATCTCAACCCACGGGTTTTCTCATTTTTACCCTTCTGATTCTCTTCCCCATCCCACCGGGGGAGTGGGAGTGAGCGGCTGTATGGTGTTTAGTTGCTGGCTGGGGTTAAACCATGACAGTCCATGTGTCCTTTATATACATATACTGACTAGAACTATTATAAACAATGTTAAGGGAATTTAAAGTGATATGCAAATATATGATTATTATGATACATTTTAACAAAATGTCATTGAGTAAAAGAAATTTCACTGAAAATTATAGCTCCACATTAACTTGTATTCAAACTAAGAAATATCTTTAAAATTACATGAAGAATTACACTGGTGGTTATTCTGTTTACCGAGGAGCTCCTTAGATATGCGATTTGGAAAGTTTCCTGTTCATATCTTCAAATTCATGCTAGTAAGAATACCAATTTATTTACCTATTTTGATTTTAACAGAGTTGTAAAGTCCTTAAAGCCTCTCAACAGTATTACTTTTGTCAAAGACACTGTGCACAATTGGAAATATATATAAAATAATTTCCAAATTTTATTCCAGATGTTTGTTATTCAGTGCTGGCACTACAATTTTTCTCTTTTATCTTACTGTCTATGGAATCCATAATTACTGGCTAAAGGTCAAGTGAGTCATGTCATTTGATTCTGCTTTTGTTACAGAACACAATTTTGCTCACTTTATTGCATTGGTTATGTACTGTGAATAGCACATTGGAGTTGACAAATACAATATTTCAAATGTTATTTCAACCTACTTTTAATTTGTATGTATTTCTACCTAATATTTTCTTATTGTGAGCAATCTTTAAGAAAATATTTTTCAAAATTACTCATTTCTGTAACAAGGGTCACAGCTAAAGTCTTCTGAGGATAGGAAATGGAAGGAGAGTTATTGAAAATAACAGTTGAAGCCTACTATAAAGGATCCTTTTAATTAAAATGTTTAGTATTTTCTTTTAAACAAACAGGCAGTAGGATAACATTTACTAAGAGTCCTATCAAACAAGTTTCTCTTTAAAATCAAATAATATGTTCAAAGTTCCTTTAAACTTAATTATAAATGATTTTAATTTAAACTGTTATAGTATTTAGTAAATGATTTATTATAGTACTAGTGAACATTTTTCTCCATAGTATAACAATTTTCCACTTCGTTGCTGCCATTTGAAAATTACATCAGAACTTGGTTCACTTATGATCTCTTCTTGTTAATGATTTATTGTCATGACTGCAAAGAGTTTCAGCTGGCTACTACAGTTTCCTCTTTCATCAGTGCAGTTAAAAAACACCTTGCTATTTTCTTAGTTTATGTTAAATAACTATTCTTTCTCTTTAAGTTATAATTGCTATGGTTTGTCTAGACAGTAATGGAAGAGTCAACATTGATATCTATGATGGTATTTCAATATGCAACACTAATTTTCCCTTAATCCTTCGATACAGTTGTTGACTAAATCACAAGTTCCAAACCTTGTTAACGTCAAAAAACAAACAGCGTAAGAGAAAACAGAGCAAGAAAGAATTTGCAAGGATTGTTCACACTATGACCTTTGAGTCACAGTGAAGACTCAGTTCCTAAATTCCAGCACAAGATTAAAAATATCTGATTTTTGCAGATGTGAATGCAGCTTTAGCTCATTCATCACAAACCTGATTTATTATATTTTTTAAATTTACATTTATTTTATATACATATATTTATAATTTAAATTTATTCTATTTAGTACAAAACCCAAAACCTGCCCAACTAATAACAATAACCTCCACTGATGCAGGCTGCAGAGGCAGTCTAATCTAGTGCTCATCTGTCCTTGCTGTTAGAATGTTATTCCTAATTTCTAACCATAAATTCCTTTGCTATAATTTAGTCCTTACACCAAGTCCAATTCACAGGGAACACAAATGAAAAATCTTCTCTTGTAAAAAGTGAATTCAATCTGTGGAAAATAGTGGATTTCTTTCTTGATTGTCTTGTGTATTTGTTGTGGTTTAACCTGGCAAGTAGCTAAACACTACACAACCATTCGTTCAATCCCCTCTCCCCCAGTGGGATGGGGGAGAGAATTAAGGAAAAAAAAAACTAACAAACTGGTTAAGTTCATGGGTTGAGATAAAGACAGTTTAAATAGGACAGAAAAGGAACGGAAAATAATATTAATAAAAGTAATAATAAAAGAATATACTTAAGAAGTGATGCGCAATGCAATTGCTCACCACCCACTGCCCAATGCCCAGCCAGTTCCCGAGAACCGGTTGCTGCCCCCCGGCTAACTCTCCCTAGTTTACATACTGAACTTGACTTCATATGGTATGAAATATCCCTTTGGCCAGTTTGGGTCAGCTGTCCTGGCTGTGCCTCCTCCCAGCTTCTGGTGCATCTCCAGCATTCTCAGTCGGTAGAGCATGGGAAACTGAAAAGTCCTTGACTAGTGTAAACACTACTTAGCAACAACTAAAACATCGGTGTGTTATCAACATTGTTCTCACCCTAAATCCAAAGCACAGCACTGTA
>NW_008824542.1:4619002-4620458 GCF_000699105.1 Pygoscelis adeliae
CGTGAGAAGCTGAAAAGTCCTTGACTAGTGTAAGCACTGCTTAGCAACAACTAAAACATCAGTGTGTTATCAACATTGTTCTCACACTAAATCCAAACCACAGCACTGTACCAGCTACTAGGAAGAAAATTAACTCTATCCCAGCTGAAATCAGGACTGTATTCTACCCAAGAAACCTGAAGACCAGCTTTGTAATAAATGATCTAATGATGCAGTCACCTCTGTAAAAATCAACAGTTCAAGTTTGGATAGATGATATTTTGAACACCTAAATTTCAAGAAAATATGTGGATAAGAAAGAATCCTCCTGGTACTCTTTTAAACAAAAAGATACCGTTTAAACACATTAATAAAAAGTGAGTGTAGAATATATTGAATATGATGCCTATGCCATACATAATTACGTAGTTCTTACAGGCAGAAGCACATGACAGAAAATGGAGTTATGATGCCGAGTCTGAAGAATCTTCAGATTCTGAAGACTGACATGAGATAAGTTTTCATATTATAGAATGTACAAATTATATTCTTAAAGATTTGGAGATAAAAAGCTTTTTCAGAAGGAAGATACCAGAAAAAAGGTGGTAGAAAAAGGTTGGGAGGGGAGGGAAGGAGAGGGAATGTGGAACTATGTTTCTGTTCTGTGCTCCTTCATTAGTGAGCTGTTGTACAATTAATGCCAGCTTTGTAAGATACAGGATACCACTCCTTTTATCATCACTAACTTCTTACCTTGATTAAGAAGTGAGGTTACTCACTGATGAATGATGGCATTATTTTTCTTGAAGATTGAAGACTGAACATTGTCCCTGAATTACTCCTGGGTTTCTTCCAGGGCAAAGTTTCTTCCAGTGTGCCCGCCATTTCAGCGAAGCCACTGAGGCGAAGGGCTCCGAAGCAGAGGATTGCGCCGGGGGACCCTTCCTGAAGCGGCAAAACCGCGGCAAAACCTGCAAAAAGCAAAGGCGCAGGGAGTGAGAGGGTGCCCGAGCCCCCCACCCCGAGCCGGAGGAGGGAGCCCCTGACGAGCGGCAGCTGGCAGCTCTGACTCAGCGTGGGCGGAGACAAGAGGCAGCCAAACCCCCTCACATACAAGAGCAGCCCCCAGGGAGCACAAGCGACCTGGAGCGTGGTGAACAGGGCGTGGCGGGGCAGTTCGCGCAGGCAGGGCGTGCAGGGCAGGCGAGTGGGCAGGGCGCAGTCCCCCTCCTGGCTCTAGAGGCCAACTCAACTAGTAGTCGTCACCCTCCCAGAAGAGGACCGGCTATGGTTTCCACTCGGCTGAAAGCTGTCGCCAGAAGGAATGTGGAGACCCATACAGAGCCCTCACGCAAGTATGCAGCTGTCCAGGTCTCAGGCTGCAGGGAGTGCCTGAGCCTGTCGGCTGTAGCGGAGGGCGGCAGAGACAACACCTGTGTGCGATGTGACCAGGTGGATGATCTGCTCAGCCTGGTGG
>NW_008824542.1:4624075-4628112 GCF_000699105.1 Pygoscelis adeliae
CTGAAAGAGTAGTTAAACATTGGAACAGGCTGCCCAGGGAAGTGGTTGAGTCCCCATCCCTGGACGTATTTAAAAGACGGGTAGATGAGGCACTTAGAGACATGGTTTAGTGGGCATGGTGGTGTTGGGCTGACGGTTGGACTCGATGATCTTAGAGGTCTTTTCCAACCTTAATGATTCTATGATTCTATGATTCAAAGACCAACGTATCAGGACTGGGACTCATGCCATAAATGTCTGCTTGACACAGAGGAATTTACTTGCAAAAGAAAGAAGAAGAAATTATTTCTGTGATTATTGACAGCTGATTAATCTTCGTGTTGGAAGTATTCCCCCAGTACTCAGACACTTTGGTTCCTTGGCAATATCTAATTATAGGGTATTCAAATAGTCAGCAAAACTGTACTTCTGTAGTTGAATATCTTCTGTCTTAAGATCTGAGACCTTCAAACTGAGAAGTATGGTAGTGGATCCTAAAATCAGATGCAGAGTATCACAGTCAAAAGATTAACCTGCAAGTGTGCAGCTTATGAAATTAACCTCAAAATCCTTTTGCACTAGAAATGAAATAAATTTCATGATGCCAATTATAAGTTAGTCTTAATTAAAGAATCAAACAAGATTGCCAAGAAATAATTAATCTGCAGAGACATATGTTTCTCCTTTAGATCTTACCTATATTTAAAGTAAATATAAGAAAGATACAATTAGAAATGTTATACCTAGCCTGTTGTTTAAAATTAATACACTGGATTACTAAACCTTATTCAGCAAGGACTAATGTTAAATAAATGTAATTAGTTAAAATTTTTCTGCCAGTATAGAAGGTCAAATCACCTGTGGAAGATCTCTTGTACTGAACAGGAGGAACAGGCACTAAAAAAAAGATTTTATTTTTTTGGCATACACTAATATACATGTCAATGGGAGTCTTTGAGCGGTGTATACAAATCCTAATCTTATTAAAGGCTAACAGCAGGTTCAGTGCTCTTGAGTCCTGTGGAATATTGTACTGAAGCAGAAACTTTTTTTTTTTGTCACATCCTTCATAAACTCTAGAGTTGAAGCAACTGTTGTAAACCTGCAGTTTGACCTCTGAAATAACGGGGGCCTAATGAGCTTCCTGATACAACTTGTCAGTCCTACAGCGGGTGCTAAACTAAAGCATACTTTAGTTAAATGGTCAGTCTTGCTATAAATCTTCCCAGCAACAGAGAAGCTACCAGAATTTTTGAGATGTTATTGCAATGGCTCAGAAAACACAGCTGAAATTATGTGCCTAGTCTGAATTTTTCTAGCTTAATTTAAAGCAATAGGATCGTGTTATATGTTTGTGACCTAGAATGAAGAACTATATTTTATTAAATATTCATTCCTTCTGTAGGCTTCTATAGGTTGTAATCATGATGTCACCACTTAGTCTTCTCTTATATTAACTAAATAGGTTAAATTTCTTTAACTTCTCACTTCTTTTCATATTTTTTAAACCTTTAATCATTTTCATGTAACTTCTCTAGTTTATTTACTCACAGCCTAATTGACCCATCTGTAAGATGTGATAAACATTTTTATTTTTCTCAAGTAATGCCCATACTTGACAAGTAATTTGAAACCTGCTTGTCAGTAGCTAACATATCAAAATATTACCAGTATGCCAAATGCCATTCGGTAATACACGTGGCAATAATTAAACAATATTCATAGATATTTAAAAGTGCAAAGGTGGAGAATCAATTCAAGCTGTAAACTATGTTCATGCACAAACACACACACCTATCTTCTTGTGTATCTCTTCAATCTCCTTTCAAGTAGAATTCCATATTCTTATATTTTCTGCATACAGCATGTAATATCACTAAATATAGACATCACTGTGGTGATTTGAAGTGACTTGTGGATTGTGTGAGAGACAGCAACAGTTCAGTAACTGTCTGGGTAGCTATATGTAAAGGTATCATGCAAGTATGTCTCTGATTACCTTCCAGTCTTCTTATTTGCTTCAATCCTACCTTCCTTTTTTTGTCCCTCAGTAGTTCACCTAATTCTTGCAAACTTTCCACTTAGTCATTTTCATGTGAAAGCACCATGTTTCCCTCTTCGCTGATCTAATTAATTCCAAAGGTATCTCTGGAATTAATTAGATACATGTTTACCCCATGGCACCAATGAATGTGTCATAGCTTCTGGGGTCAGTTGCATGCCCAAACACCTCAGCTCCATCTGTGGATGAGACCACTCCTGCTTCTCCCATTACTTGGCTTCCGTCTAAAAGACCTTGGCTGCACTTGCCTCTTTACAGCTTAGACATGCAGTGCTGCCCAGGGTCCTTTCCACCCTGCTGATTTTTTTTTAAGTATAAAGGAAGACACAATCTGAAGTCTTGGAGAATTTAGTAATATGAAACTCCATATTAGTAATATGAGACTGTGGAAAGGCAACAGGCAGACAGAAGGGCTCAGATAATATGTCGGAGAGATCCATGGATAAAAATTGTGTTACAGCCTATCAGTACTTCTGAAAATAGGACCTGAGACAGCACTCTGTTGGGACACTTAACAGGGGAACTCAACAGGAGTTATAACACTGAAGGAAATCAGTTTAATTTGGGAGAAATGTGTTTTTCTTTATTGTCTGAATCATCTATATTTGGATTTTCTGCTTCTGCTGTACTACAAAATGAAACCCTTCCTTTTTTCTTTCTTTTTTTTTTAATTAGAAAATTGATATTCGTGATTATGTTCTGAACAACTAAAATGCCCGATGTGAGATTAAATTAATTCCTTTTGTCTGAGTATAAGGAGGAGGGTACCAATTTTGCTAATATTAGAAAGCACACACTATAAGGGTATGTAATTTAAAGCACATTAACAGCTGGATATTTCCCAATCCTTCATTGAGCTGTCTGCTAATGGAGGTGTATTGTGTAATAACTTCTTTCACTTGCTTATGTCCTGTATGACATGGCAAATCTCAGGAGTGTTTTAAAGTGAGTCTCTGATAAGTAAAGAATCTAGAATATAATCAAAACCTTTGATAGGTAGTTCAATAATACAGTGAAAGAACAAGACAGTTATGAAAGATGCTTCACTTCAGGAAAAAAAAAATAGAATAATCTAGGTTAAAGCTCAGGAATACAGTATGTAGACTACATAAGAATTCAGGGAAAATCAGGGAATCTGGATCCTTTGCAATAAAATTTCAGGACTTACTCAGTTTTTTTCAAGCTTTTTTTTCTGTTTCTAATTATCTTCCAAACTTCCAGAAAATGGTATCCAAGCAATGTCCACCACTGTTTGTGGTGTCCTTTGAATTATAGAATGTATTTTAATAGTTATTTTGAGTATTACATGACTGTCAGAAGACAACATTGTTAACTAGAATGACTGCAGCTTGTAACCTGCAAATCTGTCTCAACAATCCAAGATCATTACATAGAAGTCTGTTCTCCTACTATAAGGACAGTTAACTCTAAAAGTACTATCATAAGTAAGTGAGCTATGTATGTCATCTATCAGCACTTCTGTAAGGCCTTTGACACGGTCCCCCACAACATCCTTCTCTCTAAACTAGAGAGAAATGGATTTGATGTGTGGACTGTCCGGTGGGTGAGGAATTGGTTGGATGGTTGCATCCAGAGGGTAGTGGTCAATGGCTCAATGTTCCGATGGAGATCGATAACGAGTGGTGTCCCCCAGGGGTCCGTATTGGGACCAGTACTGTTTAATATCTTCATCAACGACAATGTGTGATCGAGTGCACCCTTGTCATCAGCAAGTTTGCAGATGACACCAAGCTGAGTGGTGTGGTCGACACACCAGAGGGATGGGATGCCATCCAGAGGGACCTGGACAAGCTCGAGAAGTGGGTCCGTGTGAACCTCATGAGGTTTAACAAGGCCAAGTGCAGGGTCCTGCACCTGGGTTGGGGCAACCCCCAGTATCACTACAGGCTGGGGGATGAAGGGATTGAGAGTAATCCTGCTGAGAAGGACTTGGGGGCACCGGTGGATGAAAAGCTGGACAGGAGCCAGCAATGTG
>NW_008824542.1:4628442-4641068 GCF_000699105.1 Pygoscelis adeliae
GACAGGACAAGGGGGAATGGCTTTAAACTAAAGGTGGGTAGATATAGACTAGATATAAGGAAGAAATTTTTTATGCTGAGGGTGGTGAAGCACTGGCACAGGTTGCCCAGAGAGGTGGTGGATGCCCCATCCCTGGAAACAGTCAAGGTCAGGCTGGACGGGGCTCTGAGCAACTTGATCTAGCTGAAGATGTCCCTGCCCACGGTAGAGGGGTTGGACTAGATGACCTTTAGAGGTCCCTTCCAACCCAAACTATTCTATGATTCTATGATTCTATGAAATGTGATGGGTTTCCCTAAAAGCCCCATTTTGAAGTCATGTGAAATCCGGATTCTCCTTTTAAAAATATACAGTACCCTCTAAGTATGTTCAATCTTATTGTTATTAATAATATTAATATTTTATTAATAATAAACGAATAATATTTAATGAGTCAGACCTCAAATAGCAAATAACTCAGCCTTATATCTTTTCTTTTCAGATGTTGTTATTTTTGTCTGGCTGAAACAAAGAATTATAAATACAATGCAGTAACTTGCTATGGCTTCTTCAATGTAGAACACCTCTTCTAAGCTTTAAAGTCAGTTGGATTTAAATGTCTACCTCTTTTTGAGGCTTTGATTCTACCTATTCTATCCAAAGATATGCAGGAAATCTGTAGCAGCAGTTGGTAGAAGTCACAGAATTTTTGCAGTTCACTCCAGTGCTTGAATCACAAAGCAGAAAAAAAAAAACAAATACAGGGAGGTAACATATGTCTTTTGATACTTCTGAAATATAAGCTGAGAAAAAAAAATCAAACGAGGCTGGATTTCTGCTTCTGCATGCACAGGCACTAGATTTGCAGTGGTGGAATTGGACCAACAATTCCATGATGGAAGACAATGAAAACAGTAATCAAGCAAGTCATCTTCACTATCTTAGGCCTGCCTGTGAAGTGAGACTGGATTCTGATCACCTTGTGGCACCAAAAGGAAGTTTTTTTCATATAAAATTCTAGTGGCTTATGGATGCCTAAAAGGTCTTATATTGTCTTTTGTCTTCCTTGGACCTATTGAAAGCAAGAGCAAAACTGATATTTTTTCGGGATTCTTCCTTCCACTCATGAAATTTGAAGAAAATAGGCTCTTGCTGCTTTTTCTTCCCTCCCCTTTCACTTACATGCAACTTGAAACCAATTGTCTCACTAACAAACAACCCCAAACTTTTTTTTCATATAACACATGATGTCTATGTACTTTAAAATTAAAGTTAATGTTCAACAATTCTGAATTTTATTTTTGCTTTTAAAAAATTATAGCCTTTATTTTTGCCCCAACACATATCCTTGCATCTAAATATACATAAGTATTGCTAAGCAACGCTTAACAGATGCTGTTTTTAGAAACTTCTGCTTATAAAACAACTATCCTTTAATATTAATCATGCAAATTATAATGATGTTCTTCAATAGAATTCAGATTTTAGGCTGTTAATGACTTTTATAGACATTTTTGTGTCAGCAGCAATCATCTGTGCATCAAGTTCAACTGCATCTGCATAAAGCAACTTTATGAAATCTTACCATTTACATCAACATGAATTGTCAATTGTAACTCCACTAATATCAATCTAACATTATAATGCAATGGCAATTTGTTCCTGCTTGCCGCTGCTGGCAGACCTAAGCAGCACAAAAATTATTGAGACAGATGCACAAGTAATCAGTTATGTCACTTTATTGATGCATTCCTGATTATCCCTTAATGAAGCAGAATTTCTGAAGAAGGAGTACTTGTCCCTAATTAATGTTTCTTCAGATGCCAGATTTGTTTGGCTTATACACCTGCTTTCCTTATATGACCTGCTATCCTTAACTACTACTTATAGGTACAGTGGAAAAGCAAAATTCTTGGAACAGCAGTGGATCAAAGATCCTACTTTTCCTTAGCATGGGAACAGACTGCAATAAAATAGAGTGAGATTCTGAGATGTGAGTGAGGTCTTAATTTAAACAAAGAGAAAATGTGGGAAAAATACAATATAAGATATTCATGCAAAATAAAGGATTAGCGGCCATTGTGATGGCCCACTTATGGTAGCTGACAACCTATTTCTTGCTTTTCTCTCGTTCTCTTCAACTCAAAAGTTGGAGCATAATTTACCACATGCTAAATTTGTTAAGTTCCCCTTAATACTGACTGGTTAGAGGATTGATAGAATAGAGTCACAAAAGGCTGGTGGGGCAGGGAAAGGACAATGTTCAACAAACCAGTGTCCTGGTTTCAGCAGGGTTAGAGTTAATTTCCTTCCTAGGAGCTGGTACAGTGCTGTGTTTTGGATTTAGGGTGAGAACAAAGTTGATAACTCACCAATGTTTTAGTTGTTGCTAGGTAGTGTTTACACTAGTCAAGGACTTTTCAGCTTCCTGTGCCCTATCGACTGAAAAGGCTGGAGGTACACAAGAAGCTGGGAGGGGGCACAGACAGGACAGCTGACCCAAACTGGCCAACGGGATATTCCATACCATGTGATGTCATGCTCAGTATATAAAGCTGGGGGAAGAAGAAGGAAGGGGGGACGTTTGGAGTGATGGTGTTTGTCTTCCCAAGTAACCATTACATGTGATGGAGCCCTGCTTTCCTGGAGATGGCTGAACACCTGCCTGCCGATGGGAAGGAGTGAATGAATTCCTTGTTTTGCTTTGCTTGCGTGCGCAGCTTTTGCTTTACCTATTAAACTGTCTTTATCTCATCCCATGAGTTTTCTCACTTTTACCCTTCTGATTCTCTCCCCCATCCCAGTGGGGGGGGAGTGAGCGAGCAGCTGTGTGGTGCTTAGTTGCCGGCTGGGGTTAAACCATGATACCCGGTTACAGAATAGAACCAGGAAGTGACTTGAAAAGTGGAATCCAGAATCCTGTTATATTATAATATTTCCTCTGATGAGAATGGGAATATCTTGGCACCTGAAATGGGATTCAAAATCATGGTTTATCTAAGACAGAGAAAATGAAAAACTAAATGAAAAATAAAGTTCCTTTTTTTCCTCCCAGATTTATAATATATCTATGGGAATGGGTGTGGAGAAAATCAAGTTTTCTTCCACAAACTCTGTGCAAACTAGGTGAGAACCAGTTCTGATCAGAAAATATGTGTAGGTTTATGCGTAAGCTAATAAACTTATTTCTCTTTGCTCATAAGCAAATGAAGTCTATTTCTCTGTCTGTACGAAATTGTTCTATGCAGCAAGTTAGCATCTCATAGCTGCAAATTCATACCTAAAAAGTGGAGCCTCTTTGTTACTGAATTCAATATTTATGTAGAAATAAGTGACCTGAACAGACAAATTTGACTTCTCTGTCTTTCTGTGTTGGTATAGCTGTATTTAACTGAGAATGAAGCCACTAATGGAAAGTGTTCTTCCTTCTTTTGTGGGAAGACCATTTGTCTTATTTGTGTCAACTGGGGACTTTCATATTTGCTATTTCCAAGTCTGTGCCAAGTACATGATTGCTTCATTTGTAGTCAAAAGCATTTTCAATGCAGGAATAAACTAGAATATTCCATAAGTTTATGGGCCAGTTCCTTATCACTTCCATAAGATCTACAGATGCATTAGGGCTCTTTATAATAAGTGCCCTTGGGAGTCAAGGGGTCTTGACCAAGTCAAAGCATCGGGGTAAATGCTACTACAGGCAGAAGAGAGAGTCAGTGCCTCACCACGTCATGTTTGGGGGTCAGAGTGTTATTTCCAGAGTGCATGTGTGTATCTATATACCTGTATATTCCAGAAAGGGAAGAAAAAACAAAGAACTGTTACCTGGGACTATTAGTCAAGTAGTCCACAAGTAGGATCTGTTGCAATTCTTATTTCCCCAAGAGATGGATATAAGGAGGATGACCAAAGTAGTAGAAAATGTAGCTCAAATGACAGTTATCAGATCCCTGAATACTTATCTTTGGGTGATATTCTGCACATATGTTAAGAGAAATTGAGAAGTTAATTCTCAGGGAGAATTAACTCCAGTCAGGGAGCTGAAGAAGTGAGGTACTCTGTCTTTCAGGATGGTGTCATTCAGTGTGGAGCCCTGGTTAGAAGTATCAGTTACCTCCTTCCCCCTTTTCAGTCCAATGATCTGATATGCTGTCTTGCCTATAAACAGAGACAGACTGTAGCGTTCATTAAGGTCCCTGGAGGATAAACAGGTTTACTGACACATTGAAGGCAGATGATGTACGTACTAATGCTTGCACTGTTTCTATGGAATTGAGTACTTTGAAGTTTCAAATTTATACAATTAAATTCTAAATAGGGAATTGTGTGTTAACCCCAGTAGGCAGCTAAGCACCACACAGGCACTTGTTCAGTCTCCCTCAGTGGGATGAGGAAGAGAATCAGAAGGGTAAAAATGCAAAAACTCATGGGTTGAGATAAAGACAGTTTAATAGGTAAAGCAAAAGTCGCATGTGCAAGCAAAGCAAACCAAGGAATTCATTCACTACTTCCCATCGGCAGGCAGGTGTTCAGCCATTTCCAGGAAAGCAGGGCTCCATCACACATAATGATTACTTGGGAAGAAAAAACGCCATCAGTCCAAATGTCCCTCCCTTCCTCCTTCTTTCCCCCAGCTATTATTGTTGAGCATGATGTCATATGGTATGAAATATCCTTTTGGTCAGTTGGGGTCAGCTGTCCTGGTTATGTCCCCTCTCAACTTCTTGTGCACCCCCAGCCTACTTGCTGGTGAGATGGTGCAAAAACAGAAAAGACCTTGATGCTGTGTAAGCACTGCTCAGCAGTGCTGATAACTAAAACATCCCTGTGTTGTCAACACTGTTCTGGTCACAAATACAAAACATTTAAGCTACTATGAAAAAAATTAACTCTACCCCAGCCAAACCCAGTACATCCCTGGAGGATAAGCAAGTTTACTGACACAGTACGGGCAGATGATGTATGTATTAATGCTTGTATTGTTTCTATTAAATTTAGTAATCTTAAGTTACAAATTTATAGAATTAAATTCTAAATAGGAAAAAAGCTCTTGGTTTGGCTAGAAATACAATAGCTCTGTTTCTGCATCCTTTTTATCATGAAGAACGCCATCATTATCAAGAACCTTCCAGGTGCATGGATAGAACTCAGTTCTGGTAAAGCTCTTTATGTGCTGTCTTGGAATCTCCTTGCACTTTACCTTGTCCTGTGGAGATGGTGGGTTTTTTTGGTAACAAACATTCAGTGCTTACCAAATATATGTGTTTGACAATTCACCTATCATTAGCTGACCTTTTCAGATTCAAGCCACCTGTATTGGCTCTGGCTGAGATGGAGTTAATTTTCCCCATAGCAGCCCTCATATTGTTGTGCTTTGTATTGGTAGCTAGAAAGGTGTAGATAACACATTAGTGTTTTGGCTATGGCTAAGCAGTGCTCGCACAGCATCAAGGCTGTCTGTCCAGTGTTCCTCCCCCTCACCCCCAAAAGCCAGTAGGCTGGGAGTCAGTAAGATCTTGGACATAGCCAGGACAACTGACTCAAACTGACCAAAGGGATATTCCATACCATATGTTGCCATGCTCAGCAATAAAAGCTAAGAGAAAGGAGGAGGAGAGGGGGGCATTTGTTATTACAACGTCTGTTTTTCGGAGCAACCGCTATGCATACTGGAGCGTTACTTCCCTGGAAGTGGCTGGACATCACCTGCTGATGGGAAGCAGAGAATAAATCTTTTGTTTTCTTTTGCTTCCATGCATGGCCTTCGCTTTTGCTTTACTAAAAGTGCCTTTATCTCAACCCATGAGCCTTTTGTTGTATTTTTCTCTCCCCCTGTCCAGCTGAGGAGGGGGGTGATAGAGCAGCTTGGTGGGCACTTGGCATCCAGTCAAGATCAACCCACCACACCACCCTAAGCTGCATCTTTGACACAATTTGCTTTAGAGTCATACAACGATCAACACAGGAACAGCTTCAAAGTCAGATAAAAACTTAGATCAGATTGTTAGAGGATTTTTTTTTTTTTTAATCTTGGCTATAAGGTTTCCATAAGGATAACCTCTGGTGGAAGGAGAAGAAGTGATGGATGAAATTTTAAGAAATGTGCCCCTTAAAATGTCTTTCTTCTAATGATTGCCTTCCTCCCTGAAAACTTCACAGGAAATTATAAGAATGTATTAATTTACTTTTAATTAGGTCACACTTTTATGAAAAAAATTAACATCCTAAAATGTCCCATTTCATTTGAAAAATAACCCAAATCCAAAATATAACAATTTTCAGATGTGATTTAATCATTGATTAAAAAAAACCCCACCTACATTATCCTGATATTTTATTGAATAAGATTTTAAAAAGAATCATACATTGTCCTGATATCCTATTGGAATAAACAATTTTACAATAGGTTGAATTAATTAACATTCAATATATAAATAAATATGTTTATATTTCATATAATATTAATATATGTTTATAAATATTATAACTCCTTTTGAACCTTCATGAATAAGCAGTAAAGGAAAATAAGAAAAAAGAAAATTAGTCTTTTCAGTGTTTCTGCTTTGTTTTTCCTTTTTTTTTTTTTTCATTTTTTCCTCTGTTGAGAAACTGCCTCCATTGAAAACTATGTTAAAATTCCCAATAAAATTGGTGGGTTCAGAATTTCATTCTTGAATGTTTATGAGATTGTATTTGTAATGGTTATCCATAAAAGGTATGTGACCCAGAAGGAAAAAAAGAAAAAAAAAATCCCTGGTGAATGAGTATGATCTGAGTTTTCTGTAGTGTAAAAAATAAATTCATAACCAGTAACAGCACTGGAAAGCTTTGAAAAAAGCCCCCAAGTAAATTAGCCTTTTCTTGGCAGCAGCTGAAATTTTCCAGTTTATCAAATCTCTCCAATCCATGATCCATATAAGTGGAAACCTAACTAGAAATTCAGCTTTCAGTGTCTGGCTAATATTCTTACATCCAAAACTAACTGTGGCCAACTACAGTTCCCACACCATCAATCTGTTTGCCAGTTATGGTCCCCTTGTAAATGAATTGTAGTTCATTTATAGTAAGAACTTGACAAAATTATTTGAAAACAACAAGGAAAATTGTGATGTTTTATAGGTGCCAGCATTTTGGATTAAATCCACAGAATGCAAATAGTTGTTACGGCCCACCTGCAGGAAGGGGAGAGTGACTAAGGTTTGCAAATCCCCTCAATGTGGATTAAGGTGAGATAACACTCAAGGTCCAAACATGAACTTCAACTTTAATGGCACGAACACTTCTATAAGCATCAACCCTCTATGTCTTACTACGTCATATAAGCTAAGCGGCTTTGTGAGGAGTTGAGGTAGGCCTTGTGTTACTTAGCAGCATCAAGAGCAGAGAGCAAGAGGCGGGGGGGTGGAGAAAGAGAGAGAGAGAGCTGGGTAGCAGGAGGGGGGTGGGGGGTGGGGAGAGAGAGATCACCAATCCTGGATCCAGCGTCGGACCTGCTGAGGGGGGCTGTTGGTGTGGAGAGCGCCCTGAGGAGGCTCATGTGCGCCCCTATTTATTGGCTCCAGCCCAAGGTTTCTGGAATCTTCTCTCACCCCAGCTCCAGGAGTGGTTGAGACATTAGTCAGCCAAGGAGAGTGACACCGGGCCCCTCCCCGTGGCTGGCTTCTGGAGCTTTCTCTGGGGCATTGTCTGTGCTCACAGCACAGTCACTTGGTCCTCGTCCCTTACAATAGTAATGGCTAAAATTCCACTGTACTTGCTTGTCTGCTTTAAGTCTGACAGGTTTAAATCCCAGTATTCCTTCATTGTTAGAAAACTTTTCTCAGCCTTGAGACTATTCTAAGCTATACAGCTTGTGCTTGATTACAAAAGTTAAATTCTATCGTTTAGCCAACACCCAGAGTAGACGCAATTTCTCCTTATGCTTTGGGATTCCCAGAGGAAGACCTTACATTGCAGCATCTCATTAAAGTAGGAAAAACTATGGAGATGAACAAAAAGATGTATTTCTAAATTTTCTAAGCAGGATACTTTAATTAACTTTTACCCATGTACCTACTGAGTGAGAAACTAAATAAGCGGAACATTCAGTTCTGCTCTGCACAGATGATTAGAGATGGGGACTGCACAGACCTCATAACAAATAGGCACCAAAATAGTACATTGGAATTTTTTAAAGTCTGAAAGATAGAATTAAAAGTTTATGTGTAAAATAATCAAAAGTCTTGATCATGAAATCATAAAACTTAAAAGAACTTAGAAAAAATGTTTGAAAATACATTAGCAGCATTTATTAGCTTTTTCATAGTTCTTCAAATGGTTCTTCAAAGTATACTTTTTTTTTAGTTAACTGTTGTTTGGTTTAGGTTCTATTCTATGTGTAAATTCTGTACATATTAAAGAGCTCAGACTTTTTTTTTTTTTTTTTTTTGAGGTAGTGACAGCAGTTTCTAACTTAGCTCTATAACCAGCCATATCGACTAAATACACTGTAAGGGAATCATCATCCACCAGTTTCTCATCACCTCCAAAATAACATTCATTTGTGAAAAACGTGAAAGTAGACGTGAACAATATCAAAGTGTTTTCTGGACGTGTCTTGCAGAAGCTAAAGGGAGATAACGTAGCTGTAGGCTTTTTTAATGGTTGACAAACTGATGATGTCTGGTCATCAAATAAGCATAAGGGAAAATGTTAAAAATTGTCAAAATAATTCCTTTCTAGCTGTACATAAAGTGGCAAAAACCATTGTGCAATAATGTAAACAAGCAAACAAAAAACAGTACAAATTTTCTATCAGAAAGGTATTTGTAAATGCATTAGGAACTTATGTAAATGATGTTCAGTTTGTATTTAGAATTTTACCACATATCTGCAAACAAACTTCTATCAGAAAAGGAAGGGTTTTATTTACATAAACACCCCAAATAAATATTTTTAAAGCACTAAGAGGTATTTGTTAAAATGACTTTATAAAGTATATTTTTTGTTTAAGAAAATATAATTAATTTATAAAACCAGGAATCAAAAAGTCATTTTGACTTACTTTGTATAGTTGAGCTTTTTTTAATTTCCAGGACAGGTATATTGCCTGTGATCACTTTTTCTTTGTGTTTATTGTGGTTAATTGTCTTATGCAAGTCTTTTTACTGGCTACAACAAAAAAGAAGAACTCAATGATGACTTGTTACTACTCAGTTCTTATTGAGAGATTGTAATTCAGTAAGGTGGATTCTTACCTTAATTTATAAACAATACATTCTCTAAGTATGTATAGAAGCCCTGGGAGAGAAATCTGTATTTCTTTTAGAAATGCATCTCTTAAGATTGTGCTCCCCAAAGTCTAAGAATCTGGCTCTTACTATTGTATGAATCTGCTATTATAGTTAGTTGTAATTACTGTCTGTTATTATTGTCTTTACATCTTGCGATAGAATATACAGTTATGAAAAACCTTTCTATGTTAATTTTTTGGGGAAAAAAAAATTGTTTGAAAAGCTATTTTGGCCTTAATTATTTAGTTGCTATGGAGGCTGACTGGTTTATTCAGTGTTTTAAAATGTGCCACCTCAACCATTTTATTGTTATACAGATGTATACTTCCTAAACAATAATATATATATGATGACTTAATGAAAGCAATAACAGTTCATATTCCACTTAAAGGCAAAAGAAAGATCTTATCTAATTCTCTAATTATATCTAATAATGAATTACACTTCATGAACTAATGGACAACTAATAATCTTACAGATATTTTCACAGTGTATTCATAGTAAATACTAAGTGGTTGCAGACAGAGGAAATTCTGTCATCATTGGAGAAAAGATACATACATGGGATAAGGGCTTGTAACATATTTATTCACAATAATTCAGAATAATGGAAAAGTTGGTTGGACCTTGGAGGAGCTGATCTGAGTGTTAGGTCATTCAGCCTTGGCTTTGTCTAGCCAGCTTCTAAAAAAACCTCCAAGGACTTTACATAATCTCTGGCCAGTCTGTTCCAGTGCTGCATTACTCTCCAGGTTAAATTTTTGTTTTTTGATGTACAGTCTGAATTTCCCAAGCCACAATTTATGGCTGCTTGCCCTTGTTATGTCATCTACCACAAATTTCCATGAAAATCTGCACTGAAAATGAGTTTCAGTTTTGGAATACACACATAACACTTGAATGGGCAAACACAAAGAAGAATTAGCCTTTTTTGCTGCACACAACTTTTTTATAACTGTAAGGTGGAATTGCTTGTGGCTTTATGTCAACAAGAAGATTTTGAAAGTACAAGTGCAGTAACAGTAGGGTTTTAGAATCACATTTCTACCTCTCAGGAGTTCCCCTTCTACCAGAAGTAAACAGTCAGACCATCTTCAGCAAGTTCCTTGCTTGTAAAAACAGCGAAGAAATTCATGTTATGGTGATATGATCAGTTATTAGTATGCACCTACTGGTATTGCCCTGGTAATTCATTACAGTAAGTTATCATCAAAATCATGGTGTGTTGATTAACTTTCATACATTACTAGTGGACCAGTGATTTGATGATGTATTACTGTAGTACATCAGAAAAATGCCAATTGTAGAGTATAAGAGATAAAGTTTGTTTGTTTGTTTGTTTTTGTCAAAACAAAATAACTTCATGACAGAGAAAGATACTAGCACAAGCATTATGTCATATATCAACATCCTTCATCACTGAAGAATGGACATTGGACATAAAATTGGATGCGAGCCAGCAATGTGCACTTGCAGCCCAGAAAGCCAGCTGTGTCCTGGGCTACATCAAAAGAAGCATGGCTAGCAGGTCAAGGGAGGTGATTCTCCCCCTCTACGCCGCTCTCATGAGACCCCACCTGGAGTACTGCATCCAGCTCCGGGGTCCCCAGAGCAAGAAAGGCATGGACCTGTTAGAGTGTGTCCAGGGGAGGGCCACAAAAATGGTAAAGGGACTGGAACACCTCTCCTATGAGAAAAGGCTGAGAGAGTGGGGGTTGTTCAACCTGGAGAAGAGAAGGCTCTGGGGAGACCTCATTGCAGCCTTTCAATATATAGAGGGGGCTTATGAAGAAGATGGAGAGAGACTTTTACCAAGGCCTGTATTGACAGGACAACAGCTGACAGTTTTAAACTGAAAGATTTAGATGGGACATAAAGAAGAAATTTTTTATGATGGAGGTGGTGAGACACAGGATCAGGTTGCCCAGAGAGGTGGTGGATGCCCCACCCCTGGAAGTGCTCAAGGTCAGGTTGGGTGGGGCTCTGAGCAACCTGATCTAGTGAAAGATGTCCCTGCAGGGTGGTTGGACTAGATGGCCTTTAAAGGTCCCTTGCAACCCAAACCATTCTATGATTCTATGATCATTAACCGTTGTGGCAAACTGAGAAGAAGAGGACACGCTGAATTACAGAGTCTAATGAAAAACCTAGTCTTAAGCTTTCCATGTTTACCTTCCAAATGTATTTGTGTCATTAGTAACATACTGGGTTTGTGGGTTTTTGTCTGGTTTTTTTAGACATTTATAGTCAAGAGAGTGAAGTTCCCATTGAAAATATAAGTTAAAACAGAATTTTTCAAGTCTATTAGCCACAATCTGATTCCATTAAATAAGTGTGTTTGGCCATAATGTAGAGTCAGTTATGAATCTGAACTGTGGAAAACAAAAGACATGAAACAAGCATTTAATTCTGAAAAATGAAATAATTGGAAGAGAATCCAATATTCATTCCACTCTCCAGTCAGAAATTTATTATTTTTTTAGGTTTTGAGAAATATTTTAGTAATTCGAAAAAAGTAAGACTTTATTTTTTTAGAAAACTAAGTGGATATGAAATTTTATAATATGTAGTTCTAACTTTTAATTTTAACACTATAATGCCACATGATGAAACACTCCTTCCTGTTTTACGCTTCTCTAATAACCTCTCTCTTCCTCAAATAGCAATAAATCAATCATGCGAAGAAATCACCTAAGTCAACCAAAGTAAGACTGAATTGATACTTTGTGGGAAATTCAAGCTCCATATCTATTATGCTTTACTTTGCAATTATTATGATCAAAACTTTTTTGTGGGCAAAGAACCATGCTATAATGTATTGGGTTTACGTTGCAAGGTTTTGGTAGGGGTGGGGGCTGCAAGGGTGGCTTCTGAGAGAAAAGATCAGGAGCTCTCCCCGTGTCAAAAAGAGCCAGTTTCAGCTGGCTCCAAAATGGACCCACTGCTGGCCAAAGCTGAGCCCATCAGTGATGCTGGTGGTGCCTCTGTGATATCACGTTTAAGAAAGGGTAAAAAAACACTGCTTTCTTATTAAAACTTCAGCTAAGTAATTCATGCCACTGTGATATGATCAGTCATTAGGAAAGAAAAACCGAAACAAAACAAGACAAAACAAAACAAAAGACAATTCCTAGATTCACTCAAAAAGACAGAGCAGGGTTTGCTCCCATAAAAATCATATAGTAAACTTTTATTGGATTTAAGGGGCAAGTTTTTGGTAGCTGGGAGTCTGCAGGGGTGGCTTCTGTGAGAAAAGGCCAGGAGGACCAACGTCAGTGCAGATATCCACGCTGCAGCTGTTACCGTAAATCGGCAGATAAAGAACTCTCTAAGACTCAATTTTGGAGTTTTAGAAAGCAGGCATTCTTTATTACGGCG
>NW_008824542.1:4641682-4653608 GCF_000699105.1 Pygoscelis adeliae
CTAAACTTTGAAATCTTAGCTAAGTGATATAAAGGATTTATTGTGCATATATAATCCTTTAGACATAAACCGTTGACCAAGACTGGGACTAGGATTGGATCCAGCTGCACCTAAACTCTCTGAGAACTTTAGAAAGCAAGGGGGTCCTTTCTGAACCTCATGACTCAATGGGAGGGTCTTCCTGACAGTTTTGTCTGACCTTGTTCTCTATGCTGTAAATAATAAAATGTACCTTACCATCAAATCTTGTTCACTGTCGCATTTACCATTGAACTTTGTTCATTCATGCTTTAACTCACTGTTTTCTATCAATAAAGTGTTGTTGCTTCTCTCTTACGAATGAAGTGCAGTCTCACTCCATCCGCAACAAGGAAGAAGGAGTGGCAGAGACAAAGTGAGATGAACTGACCACAACCCCCATTTCCTGTCCCCCTGTGCTGCCCAGGGAGGAGGAGGTAGAAGAGTCAAGAGTGAAGCTGAGCCTGAGAAGAGGATTGCAGTGAAGGTGGTTTTAGTTTTGTTTTCCTTTGTCACTACTCCACTCTGTTATTGACAATAAGTTAAATCAATTTCCCCAAATCGAGCCTGTTTCGGTAAATGATCTCCCTGTCTTTATCTCAACCCATGAGCTTTTTCATTGTATATTCTCCAACTGTCCTGCTGAGGAGGAGGACCGAGAAAGCAGGTGGGCATCTAGCAGCCGGCTAAGATGAACCCAAAACACATAGATAGACAGACAGACAGATAGATAGATAGATACAAAACCAAGGATTTATCAAAAATGTAAATGAAATCTTAACAGTCTAATTCAAGAATCATTATTAATCTAGATCTAATTACAGAAAAAGAAAGAATAAAAATCTAGATAGAATAATTCTATACAGAAAAAAATCTCAGTAATAATAATAATACAATTAAAATTGTAGCACACACTTCTTAGAGTCTGTCCTTTTTTCACAGTGTCATGCTCATCCTTCCATTGCTTGTCTGGGTCAGTGATTTCATTGTGGTGGTGATGAGGGTGTTACAGTGAGCATCCAGAGTCCATCACTGGGAGGAATATGATGTTCATAGTGATGGTTTCTTTTTCCTTGGTACAGGATACATTTGGGGTCATGTTCACTAATACACTTTTATACCTTTGTTCTTTCTTCATTGGTCTGCAGTTCCATGTTACATCTAAATTCATTAAATATTGTGTCTTTTACCTATGTTATCATTGTTATCTTTGTAACCCCTAAACCCCATTTTGTCCAGCTCCACATCTGCATAGTTTTAGTGACCATGGCTGAGTAGTCAAAGCTGTATCCTGTGTCTTGACTTCTCAAGGACTCCGATATTGTACCAGGCCTGTATTTCTCTACACTGCACCATTATGTTAGAATTGAAACTATCCCATTCTACGTAGAGTAAGTGCTTACTGTTGCTTTCTATCTAAAATTATGGTTGTACCACACAAAGACAAAATAAGTAAAACAAAGTAGCCATAGACACCTAGTTATTTGGAGAAATTGCTGTCACGGCTAAACCAAGTAAAACAAAACTGCAAGTTGGTCAAGAAAATTCAGACAGAGCACAACTGGCAAGCCTCAGTCCTGAGGCCTTGCAAACTCAGTACAAAGCTTATGGCCTGTTATGGCAATACCATGTTTTAGGACTACACAGTTACACAGTGCAGTACTACTGTGAAGCTAACTGGGTTTGTAACATTATTTCAAATTAAATTTAATACAGGAGTGCCTTATCAGCATGACATTTATTTCTACAGTGAAGGAGTAGGGAAGTCCAATACCAATAAAAACAGGAACAACTTCTGAAGATCATTCTGTTTTCAGCTATTGATGTTGTATTTTAGCAATACAGCTCATGCAAAGCGGATTGCAACACTTTCATTACTAAAAGATATCATCATATTTTAAAGTTGTTGCTATTCCTTAAAGCAACAACAGTTGTGATCCTTTCTCCTCTAAAAGGAAAAGTGTAGTGGATTCATGTCAAGCATGAAAGACTACTGGTCTTTGAAGTTATCTTTACATGTCCAGTCAACTAACAAATATGAAGAAAAGAAGTTAAAGGACTCCATATTTAAGTATTATGAACAGTACTATAACAGGACTATAATCAGTTCTCAAGAAATATTTAGTCTGGAATATATCACTGCAAGTCTAAAACACAACAATATGGAAAGACAGTAAGAAAATGAACAATTAGAACTCATTAAAATTCAGTATTGGAAAATTGAAGTGAGGTTAAGAAGATATTGTATATTTTCTGTGTAGAGGCCTATTTACCTGTATTTCCTGTATAAATGTCTCAATATTTAGGATTCAGTACTGTTCAGAACAAAACCAAAGAAGAATAAAGAAGACGTCCTGGTTTCAGCTGGGATAGAGTTAATTTTCTTCCTAGTAGCTGGTATAGTGCTGTGGTTTGGATTTAGTACCAGAACAATGTTGATAACACACTGATGTTTTAGTTGTTGTTAAGTAGTGCTTACACTAAGTCAAGGATTTTTCATCTTCTCATGCTCTACCAACTGAAAAGGCTGGAGGTGCACCAGAAGCTGGGAGTGTGCACAGCCAGGACAGCTGACCCAAACTGGCCAAAGGGATATTCCATACCACGTGACGTCATGCTCAGTATATAAACTAAGAGAAAGCTGGCTGGGGACGCTGCTGCTTGAGAACTGGCTGGGCATTGGTCAGTGGGTGGTGAGCAATTGCATTGTGCATCACTTATCTTGTATATTCTTTTATTATTATTATTATTATTATTATTATTATTATCATTATTATTTTCCCTTCCTTTTCTGTCCTATTAAACTGTCTTTATCTCAACCCACAAATCTTACTTTTTTTTCCCCCCCCTGATTCTTTCCCCCATCCCACTAGCTGGGGGGAGCAGTGAGAGAACAGCTGTGTGATGTTTAGCTGCCTGCTGGGTTAAACCATGACAAGGACAAGAAAAAAAATAATTTGTGCATCTTCTGGCAAAAGATCCTCACTAAATCTAACAGGTTTTGAATAATACATGGACCGTGAATGTGTTTCCTAACACTGTCAGGAAAACTTTAGAAATACTAGTATTTTTAGAATATTTTAGAAATATTTAGAAACGTTTGTCTTTTTAACAGCAAATATACTGCTTTCTGTGGGCACTGACTGCTCTTCTGGGCAAAACTTGTTTGCTGATACCCTGAAAACATCAGTCTCCTCCATACCCAAGCACGCATGTTTATGCCAAAGCAGCAAAAACTTATGTCCTACAAAAATGAAGACAGAAACTTGCTTAAATCTTTCTGCAGTTTCTGAATGAGGTGCAGGAAAGATCAAGAAGTCTGAGCAGGTTCTACAGGCAGCTGAAGACTTGTCCTACCACGCAGCAAGGATTATGTCAGCATTCCCCCCCCATGACAACACATCGCACACTGATATGTTCAATACTTTATGTCACTTTCTCCATCAGCAGAAAAATAAAAAGAAAATTCATTCCTAGCTCCCACTTCAGCTTTAATGTATGAAAATCTTTGATTCTAATTACCTTGTTTTTGCAGACACAAGTATTACATGGAGAACCACTCAATGGCCTCTTTAGAGCCAATTACACAGTTCCCATTCTTCAGTGAGACTAAGGCTTCATCTGAAATTGAGAACAATTCAGATGAATTATTTATAAAGGATATTCCTCTATAAAAAGTCAGAGAATAGGGGAATGATTCTATATACTAACTTCAAGCAACACCAGGCAGTTGAAAGGACAGCTATTTAGTGAACATTAATTCTGGTTAATGAAGCAGTTTGTTTGTATCTAACAACCAAAAGAGTTGTTACAATAGACTTTAAATTGCATGAGACTTCAGGAACAGATAATGCTTCCTAAAAAATCTAGAAACAAAATTGAGGCAATTTAATAGTTTTACAAGCTTAGTTGTTTTGACTGAAATCCACCTAAATTTAATTTCCTTTTTCTAATAAAAGTGTTTGGAAAATGTAGAATAAGGTCTAGAAAAATGTAGGATAATTAGAGTGTCATCATTCCTATGAAACATCTTAGACATTTATTATTGAAAAGATCAGTCTGGTGCCCCATTATGAAACTGAAGTTTGGTTACAGAAAATCAATAAGCTTGCATTAAAAACTTGAAGGAACTCTCTAGGAAAAGGTTGAGATTGTTTAAGCTCTAATTAAACCATTTGTGTTTTCTTGGGGATTACATTCAGGAACTAATTAACTGAAACTAAAACAAACCCAGCCTGGCATACTGCAATACAATGCAATTTCTTAAAAAAAAAAGAGTATTTTTCAAAAACACTCACAGCTGAAAATGCCAGTGTTAGAGTACTTATGTTAAAATCATAAGGTTTTATCTTTTTTTTCAATATTCCACATGAATAACAACATTTTGCTACAGAACTTATAATTCTTCTCTCATTTTATACTAAATAAGGTGTGAGTTGTGTCCTTACTTGCTGTGCCACTTTGCTATTCAATTAACTTGTACTCCCTCTCCCCATGTTGGAAGCAGCTACATGTCACTGCATGCCCACTACACTCCTGGTGAATGCACTGAACCTCTGTTATGAAGAACTGAGTTCGAGAGGTCTTGATGACAGTCTGGAGTTTTCAGAAGGCTGATGCATTTAAACCAAGTAAGTAGTAATCAACAAATCTTCTATGAATAAGAAATGCAGAATTACACTTGTAATGTGGTACTGTAAGTTAAAATTACTATGGTCCAAGTCTAAGACTGTATTATTTTAAGACACTAAGAGGAAAACTGCAGCAAGATTTTTGAGCAAAGGTTAAAGATGATTTCTTCTATCCTATGCGTATTCCATTTTACAAAAAGCCTCTCAACATAATAGCATCAAGGTTGTACAATATTTATTGTAAAATTATATAATAGTTAAAGAATGCATAATACGATCTGCATTTACGTGACTTCAAGATTCAAGTTTTAACTTCTAAGTAGATCTATGAAAAATGTGAAGAAAATAAGTTCATTAGTTTTAAGCTCACATGACAGAAACCTCATAATTCATCAGGTTAATTTATTATTTTTAGAACTGTTTAACTGCTTAATTTATAAAGTCCCATGCTGCATCTGAACTTATACAAATTTACTTTGTTAAAATACCTTTGAAGTATTTATGTTTTTCTTCTACCTTAGTTTTCTAGACATTGGTCTACATTTTAGATAGTCAACAACAATTACATAAATGGACACAATCTGTAGCAGTCTGCTATCTGAAACCACTTTGTTCGTCCATCTCCTTCAACTCTTCAATATTAAGAAAAGCTTTTCTGGCCTTTTTCAATTGCAGGTTTTGTTATCCCACAAGGTAAGCATTATCTCTCTGACCCAGATAGGCAGAACATTATGAATGACATGTCAGCATGTGTATTCTCATAACCTTGGTTTTTGTTTTCTTATGCTCTTCAGCTGTCAGATTGTTCATCAGTATTAAAAGAAACACATATAATACACCATTGTTACAGCACTGTTGATTTCATTTTTGGGGCTACTGACGGAAAAAACCCACCATATATCTTCCTATGGTATTTTTATGAATCTTTCTTTTAAATCAACTTTTCTTGCTGTTTGGTTAATTTTCTTCATGTAATTTCAACTGATTTCTTTTGTATCTTTAACATGTTTTCTCAGGCTACTGGCTTACTGCATGATGAGACTTCATCTCCTTTTTCCCAGAAACTCAATTATTATCAGATGACTGTCAGTACATCATGCATTCAGAATAACTTAGAGTTCCATCAAGACAATTCAAGCCTCTTACACATGTTTTCAGAATTAGACTTTGATGAAAAAGTCAAATTTGGCTTTGAAAGTTTTTTTTCTTCTCCAATATTTAACATTAAAAAAACTGCCAGCATTTATTATTTGCCTTCTTTAAAAAAAAAATTGTGTTTTCTAAAAACATTGTTAAAGAGCCATGAAGAGATGGACAATAATGTAAGTAAGTTTGCTAAATATTGGTTAATGGAGATGCATTATTTTCCTTTGCTTTCAACACAGAAAACATAAGAAGGAAAGAGAAGGTGGAAGGCAAACAAAATATTGGTTGCTTTTGTTTGGTGGTTTTTTGCTTTTTTTCTTCTCAGTTTTAAGTTTTTCTCTTCAGTTTCAATTCAGAAATCCTTGGTCATCTTCTGAAACTCACATAAAATAAGAGTAGGGTAGAATAAGGATATATATTTTTTTTTATTTGAGTTCAATACTCAGGGACAAATTAGAATAATTTACTGGTGGAGTCTGAGAAGAAGTGATACCCATCTTTAGACTTTGTCTTTTTAAGGACTATAGCAGCCTCCATGCTGCTTGTTCCCTTTGTGAGAAAAGCTAAAATGAGTTCATTATCCCATCTCTTATCACATTTTCTCCCAATTCGAGTATTTTGAATTTCCTTAGGAGACTGTTTTAGTAAATGGTTCTCTATGTAAGTGGCTTTCAGAGGAACTACTGGGATTTCTAGTACACAATAATGTACTCTTGTAAAAAGGCTATTTTTTTATTAAGCAGTGTAAATATATTTTAGTTAGAATGAAGCAGCTCTGCCTTTGAAATAACCTAAGGCAATGAAGTGCTTTGTGACTATTTGGGATGCTGGTGGCTGCATAGGCTAGGAAGTGGGGATGCTTTCTGGTTTGCCTGAGGCATTACTGCCTGAAGAGTTGACCTTCTTCCCAACTTTAAGTCCTGTTGCTGTTGTGTAATACACCACAAAGTAGAACAAGTATTGCCAAGGTGAGAAACATTTTAAGTCATATTATCCCCATGAAAAAGTGTTCAGCACATATAATAGTATGAAAGTTACTGCCATTGCCTGCTGTTGATTCAGAACTAAATGTTAGAAACAATTTATAGGTCTTTCTTACAATCTCTCATATCTTTTGCTGTAAAAAACAAAAAGCACAAAAAGTACAGCTGTTCTACTCAATGTCAGACACCAGCTTGGAAGGCACTTGCAGACATCTCTCGTTTTTTTTTCTGTCTGAACATGTGAGTAGTTGAAAGTAATGATTTCAAAAACTGCTTCTATAGCCCAAAGGCAACTAAGGTCTCACAAATTTTTCATTCCTGTTTGTTCTCTGCAAAAAAGTAATTGCATTAAAACATATATATGTGTGAGTACCTGCATGTGTATATATAGTATAGGTGTATGAGTTTATCTATATATATGTGCATATATACACAAATGTCCAAATACTATTTTATAACTAATAATTATTTACTCATAATTTTATTAGATTACAGTGAAGAACATTGAAATTTGAATATTTTCATCTGCTTTCTATAGTTATTTTTCACTCTCATGGTACTGATTATAGCATTGTAAAATAAACTACATATTTACAACAATTAAGAGTGAAATCAGATATCCAGAACTACATGTAAATCAGTTTTTTCATAAATGTTTCTTTCACACATAAAAAGTACAAAATTATATAAATTAAACATATGTATATGCACATTTGTATGTATGTACAAACATGTATCTCTATTTCCCTCTTCAGCTTTGTAAGAAATCTTTCACTTAACCAAAATCCCTGTTAGCAATATCAAATACTTTTTTCAAAGGTGATCTTGGTTCAACTAATAGTAGGTCTCTCACAGCAAAGTGTTGAACAAATATCCTTTTGTAGTCTCTTGGAAGAGAAGAGTAAAGCCCTAGAGGCTTTTTGGAAAAGTTTCTACAGAGAAAAGGAGGACATGACAGGCATCGTACTTTTTTCTTGAGTGTCAGTGTTTTTATGCCCAAGGAAATGAGGCTATGCCTGAGCCTTGCCTGGAAAGTTAGTCACATGGTGACGTATGTGTCATTTCTGATAAACTAATATTGAGTAGCATTCCTTTCTGAAATTTCTGAGCGAGACACGTCATGTCAAATCCCATTAATCAAACATGTCACTTGTTGTTGCAAATACATGAGATATAATAGAGGAAAGCTTAAATAAATTATAGGAAATTATTTTTATGGTATGCACAAATCTTCATTTATGAAACTCTTGAGCAAAGGGGAATAGCTCCAAGTGCCTGTGTATCTCTGTGTTCTTTATAAAACAAAAATGAGTGGAATCATCATGCTTTTCAGAAAGGAGGCAAAGATGGCTATTCCATATATATGCATCAAAGCAGTTGCATGAATACTCATAGGAAAGGTGACACAGATTTGGAGGTAAAGGTTCTTTTTGGAGCTTTTAACTTAAAAAAAAAAGATGGAATGTAAAAGGGGGCAAAATCAATTCAAATTTAATTAAATAATTTTTGTTGCGTCATAAAATACTCTTAATAAAACTGGAATCATAATATAAGGATTTTTGCTAATATGATGGGTGATTTAGTTACTTCATTACCTTTCATATCACATTACAGAAAACAAACAACAATGTAATAAAGAGTAGAGTGGAAATAGTGAATGGCAATTGCAGAATAAAAGTGTGATGCTGGTTGATTCCACAGAGCCTGCAAGAATATTCAAATGTCCCAAACTGTGAGTGCAAAACTAAAACATTTTATGTTTGTATAACATGCACACAGGCATGAGTCTTGGAGGAGACTCCTTGAAATATAAACTACTGAAAATAAGAACAAAAATTTCCCTCACACTAGATAATGCTGTAATTTCAAGCTGCTAGTTTTCCTGGCTTCCTTCTGATCAGTCATTGCTGGAGTAAGACTGAGATGACTAGTGGACTGAATGTGATATCATGACGTAAGTGCTTGTGGATTTAGGAAGACCTTGAGCTTAGTCTTCTCATGATACAAAAAGTAAGAATTCTTTAAAATGTACTGATTTACTAAATGTGGTGGTACACTAAATCACCAGTTTAGAATCATGTTTTAAGAAGATGGCACTGAAGTTATTCCTGCAACTCAACCCTCTCCTTCTGCAAAGGCTTTGTTTCACAACTAGAATGTATTTCAATAGACAAGAAAGTTTATTTCTTGAGCTAAAGATACTCTGACAGCTGGTCCCAGCTTCTCAATAAGTTATAGCTATTTCACTTAATGTATATACTTGAAATATTTGTTAATCAACATAAAATTCTCACAGAAGTTGTATTCTTTTCATTTCACATTTTTTATTTTCTCCCTTTTAGGCTGGTTAGATATAGGGGTTCATGTCTGTACCTGAGATGTGGTGGAAAAACTGAGATAACAGAAGTGAATTAACCGGGTGTCCCATAGAGCTTCATAACGTCAATCTATGCTGTCACTGTACTCCTTAAAGGGGGCTTAAAACCAGAAGAAATAAACAGTTAAGAAATGCTCTGCTTTTTCAGACCAGTGGTCTGTCTAGCACAGTGACAGCAGGAGATGCTATCTGGGGAGAGCATGTCAGCCAAGCCAGTGTCTGGTTTCCTTTCTTAAACTGTACATTCAGTCACCGGATTAGAGATGGTAGAGGATATATGCCTGCCTATTCCTTAAGTTTTTGTCTAAGGACCTATTGTCTGTAATTTTTTCCAATAAAATAACCACACTTCTAGCAATGGGCAGTGAATAATTGGGGTTTTTTTTCTAAAAAAGTCCTGGATTTTTCCAGATTTAGTGTAAAGAAATTAATAATATTGAAAACTCAATATTAACACTTGTGGATTTTCACCTTTCTTTGGAAAACAGAATAAAAAATGTATGTTGTAATATGTGACCATTTTCTTATAAGCATTTACAGAATGTATCTTGAAAGAAAAAGAGACTGGTTTTCCTTCATTAAATAAATTTTCATATTTCATCATCACTAACAGTATTTAGAAACAGAAAAGCCCTAACATATCCCTCTTGAATTAAATAAAGATATTTTGAAGACTGTACAATGCGGACTTTTAAAATGTTTTAGATTTGCTCTCCAAACACTGACAACGAGAGGAGTAACAAAGCATCACTATGTCTGATTTTTTTTTTTTTTTTTTAAAAAAAAAAAAAAAAAAAAAAAAAAAAAAAAAAAAAAAAAAAAAAAAAAAAAAAAAAAAAAAGGCACAAAAAAAAAAAAAAAAAAAAAAAAAAAAGACAAAGTTTGGAAAAGAGTTCAGCCCTTGAGGGGAGAAAAACATGTATGTCCCTCATATTCAGGTACTCAAATATACTTTGCTCTGTTTCATAGAGCAGCCACTCTGAAATCCAGATCCTAAAGTACATGTCTCAATACTGTCAATGGTGGTCTTGCAAAGTGTATGATACATGATCAGGGAGTGTAGAACACCATACTGTTAAACATTTCTGTAGCATATAACTTCATAAGTAACTATGGCAGTAACTTTCAAATATAGATTGTTATTTGTAGATGTTTTTCACCATATATAAATAATGCTTCATCCCACTCTTCAAATTTTTTTACATAATGGTGAGAACATAAGCCTAATGAAAATTACAAAGCTCGAGTCTATACTTCTCATTTCTGTTAGTATATATGCTGATCGATAGTATTTTGCAGATATTTAAGAAAAAGCAGGACCATTCCTTCCGTTTTGCAATCCTTTTATAAATTTCACGAAGCTGGTAGAAGGAAGGAATGGAGCTATTCCCTTTCCAGCATCATGAAGTGTAAATTATTTTCCAGAAGATGAGCAAGGTTTAGTATGTTAACATAATATAATTTCCTGATATGCAGTTCTCCAATAAATTTTCAATTTAAGTCATGGAAAAAAATATATATATTAGAGGGAAAATATCAGAGCTAAGCAACATTCTGTGCCTCTCAATCTCTCCAGTTTCTAATACACTAGCAGAAAATATGTTGCAGTCTCTGTGTTTTTCTGTTTAAGCATGTTCTACACTCAGAAAAAGTTTTTCTGAGTTTCTTGAATGCTTAGTGATGTAGTTAAATTAAATACTCCTTAACATGCATATGTACAAACATGCATCATACAGAGGAACATATAAAACTTACTACTAATATTCTACTCCCATTATTTGTAGGGCAGCCATGTTGACTGAATAACAGGGAAAATGAATTTTCCCGATCTATGAATACCTTATACAATAAGATGTTTGCTTCATCATGTATTTTTCTAATTAATTTCATCCACTTAATGTGAAGACTGGCAAAAATTTTTCAGCAAATGTAGTGAATAAATCTTACAAAAGTAAGGACTGACGAAAATTTAAAGTAGCACACCTGTCTACAATGTATGCTTATGTCAATAATTTTCAGAGTGCTTATTTACTTAGCATTTTATTCTCCCTTGAATGTTTTCAAAGGAAAGCTCTGAAGATTTCTCTCCTATTTCGAACAGGGAAAAAGATATGGAGAATGCTAAGTGAAGGACTACTACTATCAGTACTTAAAGGGGGCTTATAAAAAAGATGGCGGCAAACTTTTTACCAAGGCCTGTTGCGACAGGACAAGGGGGAATGGCTTTAAACTAAAAGGAGGTAGATTCAGACTAGATATAAGGAAATAATTTTTTACGCTGAGGGTGGTGAAACACTGGCACAGGTTTCCCAGCAACGTGGTGGATACCCCATCCCTGGAAACATTCCAGGTCAGGTTGGACAGGGCTCTGAGCAACCTGATCTAGTTGAAGATGTCCCTGCCCACGGCCAGGGGGTTGGACTAGATGACCTTTAGAGGTCCCTTCCAACCCAAACTATTCTATGATTCTATGATTCTATGATTCTATGATTGTTTGTTTTCTGCTGAAACACCACAGTGCTAGTTAATTATTTTTTTTTAATATTCTAATATAAGGTAATCTTCTTATTGTATAACCTCTCAACAATGTGTAGGGGAGCAAGGAGCATGACTGTAATATGTAGCTACACAAGTGAAAAAAAAAGAAGATAAAGCAAAGAACAGGGAAAACAAAAGGAGTTGGTGAAGAACAAGAAAGAAAATGTGTGCTTTGAAATCAATAGGACCACTTACATGTTGGGCCCCTCACTACAAGATGATTCTATGATTCT
>NW_008824542.1:4653799-4655700 GCF_000699105.1 Pygoscelis adeliae
TTTGAGTCACCATCCCTGGAAGTATTTAAAAGACGGGTAGATGAGGCGCTTAGGGACATGGTTTAGTGGGCATGGTGGTGTTGGGCTGACGGTTGGACTCGATGATGTTAGAGGTCTCTTCCAACCTTAATGATTCTATGATTCTATGATTCTATGAAAGATGAGAGCCTGTATTAACATTTTCCTTTAAGAAAGCTAGCTTGAGCAAAGCATTGGAGTGGTGAGGGTTAAATGTTACATAAATCCTACCTGAAACTGTTCTCTGAAGTTATTTTGAGTACAAGTTATACATTGTAAGAACACTTCCCTACTGGCACAGACTCTTATACTGAAGGACTGAAAACCAATAAGAGTAATCCATAGAAATATATGTACATATTTTTATCTTGGTGAAAACAGATGAAACTCTCAACTTACCAATTAGTTTCAAGTGGTACAGGAAATTATGCATTTCAAAGAAAATGTCTATTAGTCAGGGAAAAAAAAAAGGGAAGAAAAAAATAAAAGATAAGAGCTTCCTTTTTAGGCATAATAAGGAGTTATATCTGGAAGCACTGTTGTCACTGATATTAATCTTTTCATTAACTTATTTAGCATGAATTCATAATCTGGGTGACATTTTAAGTAAGGTCTCTACTGTGTGTGAAATAATCAGTTTGTTCTGCATGGCAAAACTATTTACTCTTGTTATGTTAAAGTGAATCACATTAAGAGAATCTGACTTCAGCTGGCAGTTAATTGAGATCAGGAGTACAACACTGGTAATCTTTTTACAAATGAGTTCCCTGATTCCATTCAGTTCTGACTCACAGCTCCTAGCAACCTCAAGTCTTTGTTAATAGATCCTTATCAATGGAATTCTTTAGAACCCATCTCTTGATTAGAAATGAAAAGATCATATCTTTTCCTACACTTATTAGTGGCCTTATTGTATGAATTGTTTTTGAAACTCAGGGTACATACTGCGTAAGATTAGATTTGACCTGAGATAAAGCAGTAATATTTTAGTAGTATCATAGAATCATAGAATCATTAAGGTTGGAAGAGACCTCCAAGATCATCGAGTCCAACCATCAACCCAACACCACCATGCCCACTAAACCATGTCCCTAAGCGCCTCATCTACCCATCTTTTAAATACTTCCAGGGATGGTGACTCAACCACTTCCCTGGGCAGCCTGTTCCAATGTTTAACTACTCTTTCAGTAAAGAAATTTTTCCTTACATCCAATCTAAACCTCCCCTGGCGCAACTTGAGGCCATTTCCTCTCGTCCTTTCGCCAGTTACTTGGGAGAAGAGACCGACACCCACCTCGCTACAACCTCCTTTCAGGTAGTTGTAGAGAGCAATGAGGTCTCCCCTCAGCCTCCTTTTCTCCAGGCTAAACAACCCCAGCTCCCTCAGCCGCTCCTCATAAGGCTTGTTCTCCAGACCCCTCACCAGCCTCGTTGCCCTTCTCTGGACACGTTCCAACATCTCAACATCCTTCTTGTAGTGAGGGGCCCAAAACTGAACACAGTATTCGAGGTGCGGCCGCACCAGTGCTGAGTACAGGGGCACTATCACTTCCCTGCTCCTGCTGGCCACACTATTTCTGATGCAGGCCAGGATGCCGTTGGCCTTCTTAGCCGCCTGGGCACACTGCCGGCTCATGTTCAGCCGGCTGTCGACCAACACCCCCAGGTCCTTTTCCACCAGGCAGCTTTCCAGAATAGTTGAGGTTGAAAGGGACCTCCAGAGATCGCTTAGTCCAAACCCCTGCTCAAAGCAAGATCAACTAGAGCAGGTTGCTCAGGACCATGCCCAGTCGTCTTCTGAATATCTCCGAGGTTGGAGATATTGTGCTTTTCCGATTCTCTCCCCCATCCCACCTGGGGGGGGGGGGGGGGGGGGCGGCGGG
>NW_008824542.1:4656925-4659221 GCF_000699105.1 Pygoscelis adeliae
TATTTGTAAAAACTTTTTTTGTTGTCTTTAACGACAGCGGCCAGGTTGCGTTCTAGCTGGGCTTTTGCCTTTCTCATTTCCTCTCTGCACGACCTAACGAGATCCCTGTACTCTTCTTGAGTCGCCTGCCCCTTCTTCCGCAAGCGATAAACTCTCCTATGTTAAAACTAGTATTTTAACATTAAAACAAAAGCATAGCTTGCATTTGGTTTTGCAACAAGTAATATTTTATTGTCAGACTGATTCATAAGACAGTCACTTGCCTTTCTAGAAACAGTGTGAGTAAAACATGCCATCACAAACGGCAGTTCTTGGAGCTGTCTATGCAGTTATTCATGCTGACAGAGAGCTCTTATGTAGCACTTTGTATTTTATAACAAGCTTAGTGACTTTGACCAATCTAGAAGGAAAAGACACACACAACCGATCACATAGTTGGACTAGATGATGCAGATGATTGTTGTAGGTCCCTTCCAACCGAACTTTTCCATTCTATTCTATACATACTATTGTACGCACATTAATTGTGGATTTCTTGTCAGTAAACTATATGGGTCTGCAAGGGAAGAGTTTAACAATAAAGGCCAACATTTTGAGTATTACAGGTCAAGCAGTCATGTCAGATCACATTAGTAATTCAAAATCTTTCTTTATACAGTGTATACATAAATTTTAAGGACACTGATATTTGCATTCATAATACACCTTACCTGTTGTGCATTGTGAGATGTAGGAATGAAAAAAATGAAATGTTTTGGTGTCTAGCCACTAGCTGATGCTTTAAAATGTTATTTTCTCTATTTTAGTTTAAAAAATAGAATTACAAAAGTGATTGCTCATAACATAGCCCAATTCTTTCTAAAACCAGGTGCTTGTGCTGAATTCATTTCAAAGGGCTAATGCACATTTTAAATACTTCTGTCATTAGTTGTGGTCTGTTCAGCTCAGTTTCATACTGCCTCTTACAGTGCAACATTCTTCAAATATTTCACAGAGTATGAAGACTTGCATCCATTTGCAAAGCACACAAGTGGAATCCTTTTATGTGACTTTACTCCCACTACTAACTGCTATGTAGGACAGATACACTTTACCTGTTGCAGCACAACAGGTATTTTATTTAAACTTCCTACATGACTTTGTAATCTTTTATTTCACAGGAGAAGTGTAAATTAGTGGCATATTTAGATCTATTTCTGTCACCCTGCGGTGTCTTACATTCAATTTGCCATTGTACTGAAATACTATATTCTTCCTGATTTATTTCTCGGCCAATATTACATATAAAAATATATTTTTTGAATAAACCCCTGAAATCTTGACACTTATCTGAATCAAGCATTCTTCAGGTTTTTTAGTGTAGCCAGCCCCTGTTTCAATATATCATTTCATATCATGAAAGCCTCAGATATAACTCAACAGGAACCATGTAAAATGTTTTTATGTCCTATACTGAAAGATTTACTACAGGACTACTAATAAAACAAACTGGCATTATACCCAACTACCATTTATTTTCTCTGTGACTCAGATATGTTTTCCTATCTAAGTTGTGTCACTTGGAATTAGATTTTTTTGAAATTGAATTCCTCATTATTCTAATCAAATAGCATGAAGATATATTGCATTATATAATTCTAAGCAAAATTATCTCACGTAATTTTATGATAATACCCAGAGGACTACTATGCTATAACACAGTTGTGTACTAACACTTAGGGACAAAACTTCCTCTACCCCCCCTTTATTTCAGACCTGGAATCTGTCATCATTTCAGTTTGAAATGTTCCAACAAATTTTATTTCAGTGGCCAAAAACAGAAGTAATGTTAAACATGGTCTTGTTTTTGAATTGACAAGCATCTGGATATAAATCAGAAATATATTCTAAGTACTTTTTTTTCTACACTGTAACAAAAAAGAAAAAAAAAGGATGTACTGCAGCTTATTGCTACAAGCATCTATCCTTTTTTGGAATATGTTTTTGTTCTTGGTTTTGAGATTAAGGTACAGGCACAAGAGGCTTTTTTCTCCATTTTCAGAGCATTAAGCATGCCCAATAGTGCCATTTTCCCTCTAAATAAGTACTTAAGCCCTCATATGAGTGGGCTGATTTGCAAATGTGACACTGAAATAAATAGATTTACTAATTTCTGGTTA
Organism: Pygoscelis adeliae; assembly: GCF_000699105.1. Taxonomy (NCBI): domain Eukaryota; kingdom Metazoa; phylum Chordata; class Aves; order Sphenisciformes; family Spheniscidae; genus Pygoscelis; species Pygoscelis adeliae. Next base: position 4,659,085 of record NW_008824542.1, read on the forward strand.
ATCTTCACATGACAGTAATGCCTAAAATTAGGAATGATTTTCCTAGGGTTAGACAGAAAGGTAATTTTTATGCAGATGAATGTGAAAAGCAGAAAGGAAATAGCAACCCCTGAGATACCCGATAATAGCTTGATCAC
>NW_008824542.1:4659254-4662308 GCF_000699105.1 Pygoscelis adeliae
TAAATAGCCTGCATCCTTAACTTCTTTAACATCTCCAAAATGGAAGGTGATTTTTTAGATATTATATCTAGGCTACAGCAGAACAAAGAGGATTGGAAATCAGCTTTCTATTCCTTTCACTTAAACAAACTAGTGGGGACAAAAAAGTGCCCAAGAATCTCAGTAGTAAGTTGCAGGGTAAATTGATACCATTATACAGATTCAAGGATGTCTGAGGAAGCCATTCATGTTATGGTATGGGAGAAGCCAAACATCATCTCAAAAAACTTAGTAATTTTAAATCTAATTAATATTGTTACACTAGCTAGGCCTACTGTATACTTTATACCTCAAAGGATAGAGCAGAATGTGCTGGGGACACGACTACCCTTCCTGTATGACGTAGAAAATTAAGACACACATCTTTGACAGAACATTTGTCGTAAAACTTCTCTGAGATCAAATTGAAGCTTGTTAAAAAAAGAATATTCCATTAATATGCATTATAATGGGTACCAACTACAAACATGCTATCTGCTCATTTTTTTGTTTATGTATGATTTTTTCCCCACCTAGCTAAATGCTTACTACTTAGCTTATACATTGCTATTTATACAATACACTACTTAGTTTATAGAATACTTAGCTTATATAGCCAAGTGCAAGGTCCTGCACCTGGGTTGGGGCAAGCCCTGGTATCAATACAGGCTGGGGGATGAAGGGATTGAGAGCAGCCCTACCAAGAAGGCCTTGGGGGTACTGGTGGATGAAAAGCTGGACAGGAGCCAGCAATGTGCGCTCGCAGCACAGAAGGCCAAGCGTGTCCTGGGCTGCATCAAAAGCAGCGTGGCCAGCATGTCGAGGGAGGTGATTCTGCCCCTCCACTCTGCTTTGGCGAGACCCCACCTGGCGTACTGTGTCCAGCTCTGGAGCCTTCAGCATAAGAAAGACACGGACCTGTTGGAGCAGGTCCAGAAGAGGGCCATGAAAATGATCAGGGGGATGGAACACCTCTCCTATGAAGAAAGGCTGAGAGAGTGGGGGTTGTTCAGCCTAGAGAAGAGAAGGCTTTGGAGAGACCTTATTGCAGCCTTTCAGTACTTCAAGGGGGCTTCTAAAAAAGATGGTGGCAACCTTTTTAGCAGGGCCTGTTGCGACAGGACAAGGGGGAATGGTTTTAAACTAAAGGTGGGTAGATATAGACTAGATATAAGGAAGAAATTTTTTATGCTGAGGGTGGTGAAGCACTGGCACAGGTTGCCCAGAGAGGTGGTGGATGCCCCATCCCTGGAAACAGTCAAGGTCAGGTTGGACAGGGCTCTGAGCAACCTGATCTAGTTGAAGATGTCCCTGCCCACGGCAGAGGGGTTGGACTAGGTGACCTTTAGAGGTCCCTTCCAACCCAAACTATTCTATGATTCTATGATTTTATTTACTTCTTAGATATGCATAAAAAGAGACAACTTTAAATGAAAAAATATGTTTCTAGAGCCCTCTTGACAGATGTTCTACCAAAATTCATTAGCATTTGTAACCTCTGAGTGCGTATAATGAAAATAATGAAAGAACCAACTCTGCATTTTCTGATTTTGTTCAAAAATTTATTGACTTTTTGGGAGAGGAGAAAAAAGCAAACATCATATGAGTAGCCTGTAATCTCTAGCATCTGTTTTTTGATTCTCACACTAATTATAATTGTACCAGTATAGAAGAGTAACTGAAAGGGCCTTACTGCTCTGGTCTTATCAATCTTGCCCATATTATTCTGTTGTAGCAAATAAAAAAGCATTGGTTCCATTTGTTTAATACACAAACACATATTTTCTTATAGCCAGAAATATATTTCAGTGAGATTATTAGGGTACGTTCAAGAGCTATATCAATTTACATCAGTCAAGAAGTTGTCAGTTATTCTGCCAACTTAGGTATATCTTTTTTAAAAAATTAAAATATTGTTAGCTTCATTCATATAGGTATGTTTGCACTGATGACTAAGGTTAAGCATACAATCATCTTTTAGCTCATGCTTACCAAGTGTTTGTCTCAGAAATACTTTAGCTGACCCTACATTTAGGTGATGACTTTTCTTTCTTGGAAATTCTGTTCAAATGGTAGGAATTAGGTCAACCCAGCTCTTCTATGCTGTCTTGCATTTTTAAGGAGCAGACATATGCCACATACAGTCTTAGGACATGACCAGCCAGAATCTCAGAGCTTCCTGTACCTCATTTCCTAACCCATTTTCTCTCTACTGCCCTTAAGTTGAGACAATTCTTGAGAGCTCTGTTATCTTTCCTGTATTTAGATATCTGCACATAGGTGTTCACATGTGTCCTATGTATCCATGCTCCCATAAAGTCAATGAATACCTAGGATTCATTTAAGTTAATTAATCATATGTGTGTAGTGCCATCTAAGATAGGTTCGAAGGGGGAAGGGGACAAAACCGGGCTCGCTAGAGATGAGCCTAGGGGTGGCATGCCGATGCCGGGGGTGAAATCGATAGCCCAGCTCAAGTGCATCTACACCAATGCACGCAGCATGGGCGGCAAGCAGGAGGAGCTGGAAGCCATCGTGCAGCGGGAGAGGTATGACTTAGTCGCCATCACAGAAACGTGGTGGGGTGACTCTCACGATTGGAGTGCTGCAATGGATGGCTATAGACTCTTCAGAAGGGACAGGAGAGGAAGGAGAGGCGGCGGGGTGGCTCTGTATGTTAGGGAGTGTTTCGATTGTATAGAGCTTAACGATTGTGATGATGATGCGGCTGAGTGTTTATGGGTAAGGATGAGGGGGAAGGCCAATGAGGCAGATATCCTGCTGGGAGTCTGTTATAGACCACCCAACCAGGATGAAGAGGCCGATGAAGCGTTCTGCAAGCGGCTGGCAGAGGTGTCTCGATCGCTGGCCCTTGTTCTCGTGGGGGACTTCAACTTCCCGGACATCTGCTGGAAATACAACATGGCAGAGAGGAAACAGCCTAGGAGGTTCCTGGAGTGTGTGGAAGACAACTTCCTGACACAGCTGGTAAGTGAGCCTACCAGGGGAGGTGCCTCGCTCGACCTGCTGTTTACA
>NW_008824542.1:4663369-4684470 GCF_000699105.1 Pygoscelis adeliae
GGGTTGTTCAGCCTAGAGAAGAGAAGGCTTTGGAGAGACCTTATTGCAGCCTTTCAGTACTTCAAGGGGGCTTCTAAAAAAGATGGTGGCAACCTTTTTAGCAGGGCCTGTTGCGACAGGACAAGGGGGAATGGTTTTAAACTAAAGGTGGGTAGATATAGACTAGATATAAGGAAGAAATTTTTTATGCTGAGGGTGGTGAAGCACTGGCACAGGTTGCCCAGAGAGGTGGTGGATGCCCCATCCCTGGAAACAGTCAAGGTCAGGTTGGAGGGGGCTCTGAGCAACCTGATCTAGTTGAAGATGTCCCTGCCCACGGCAGAGGGGTTTGGACTAGATGACCTTTAGAGGTCCCTTCCAACCCAAACTATTCTATGATTCTATGATTTTATTTACTTCTTAGATATGCATAAAAAGAGACAACTTTAAATGAAAAAATATGTTTCTAGAGCCCTCTTGACAGATGTTCTACCAAAATTCATTAGCATTTGTAACCTCTGAGTGCGTATAATGAAAATAATGAAAGAACCAACTCTGCATTTTCTGATTTTGTTCAAAAATTTATTGACTTTTTGGGAGAGGAGAAAAAAGCAAACATCATATGAGTAGCCTGTAATCTCTAGCATCTGTTTTTTGATTCTCACACTAATTATAATTGTACCAGTATAGAAGAGTAACTGAAAGGGCCTTACTGCTCTGGTCTTATCAATCTTGCCCATATTATTCTATTGTAGCAAATAAAAAAGCATTGGTTCCATTTGTTTAATACACAAACACATATTTTCTTATAGCCAGAAATATATTTCAGTGAGATTATTAGGGTACGTTCAAGAGCTATATCAATTTACATCAGTCAAGAAGTTGTCAGTTATTCTGCCAACTTAGGTATATCTTTTTTAAAAAATTAAAATATTGTTAGCTTCATTCATATAGGTATGTTTGCACTGATGACTAAGGTTAAGCATACAATCATCTTTTAGCTCATGCTTACCAAGTGTTTGTCTCAGAAATACTTTAGCTGACCCTACATTTAGGTGATGACTTTTCTTTCTTGGAAATTCTGTTCAAATGGTAGGAATTAGGTCAACCCAGCTCTTCTATGCTGTCTTGCCTTTTTTAAGCAGCAGACATATGCCACATACAGTCTTAGGACATGACCAGCCAGAATCTCAGAGCTTCCTCACCTCATTTCCTAACCCATTTTCTCTCTACTGCCCTTAAGTTGAGACAATGCAGTCAATGAAGCTGGGAGAGCAGCTCAATTCACTCTCATATAAGTGTATATAGGTAAGCGCAGTAGTTCTCTACTCTTTGCTGACTGTATGCACCTGATCTTTACTGACTATAATGTGATCTAAGACACCTAGCTCACAGGAAATCACCTGCTAGCGAACACCTATGTTTATCTGTTATTCCGTTTGAGATGTAGACATCTTAGTTAGGAATCCAAGAGTATACTTCTGCTAAAATTAACACCATAGTGTGGATCGCTCTGGTGGTTACCAGGAAGTGTAAAAGAGATGGATAATTCAGTGGGCTAAGCCAGTTTCATGTAATATGAGTTTCTTTCTCATTACAAAAAAGAACCAACCAACCAACAAACAAACAAACAAAAAACACACCACCACCCCCAACTGAGAGGTATGACTGAATATACAACTTAAGAAAATCAGATTTACAGACCTGTATCAAATATGAATAGCAAGAATAATACAATGCTTTTTTTCACTCCAAAATCACACCTTTATAGATATTTAACAAATCTAGCAATACTTGTTCTACTGTTCACTGTCAATATTTTGGAGAAAGATATGTGCTATAAACCTGATGCAATTACCTGCCTGAAAGGCAGCCAAAAAGTATAAACAAAGTCATACCTTGTTCTTTTGGTCCATCTCCGCACTCCATAGAATTTTTCTAATGCATTCCATATGATTATTCAGTTCTTTGCATATTGGTATGAAGACATGCTGGCACCATCAGCAAATAGCAAAACCAGCACTAAGAGGGAATAGCGTTTTTTATTACTGTGCTTTCATGAAAGGCATCCCTGTTAGGCTTGTATCTTTGTAACAGAAATTGTAAGGGAAGTAAAAAAGCAGGTTTGTTAGAATGGAAAAATTCAGTATCACAGAAATGGTTTTTATTTTGGAAGGAACTTCTCCTTCAAACATAAGAAAAATAAGACTTTATAAAAAGTCTGCTTTAAACTGATAGGTCTAGGCTTGGAAAATTATGAAAAGGTATGAAACTATTTTGTTTTTTTTTCCATCCAGTGACCCAACTCTCAAGTCATTATAGTGTTTATACTGTTGTAAACCAAGAGGGTATTTCTTATTCACACTAGTAAAAGCAATTTTTTAAAAAAATATAATACTAAATACCATGCCTCCTGAGCACTTTATGAAGTTTTCATAAAGTATTAAGATTCCAGACAATAATCAGATTTATAGACTGATATATCTGATTGAAGGTAAGTAGATGAATTTCTACATGTTCATTCCCAGCTGTGGTGGGTTGATCCCAGCCAGCAGCTGAACACCCACTCCACCTTTCACTTACACCCCTCTCCCAGGGGATGAGGTGAAAAATAGAAGACAAAAAGATATGTGGTTCAAGATAAAGACAGTTTAATAAGAAAAGCAAAAGCTACACTTGCAAGCAAAACAAAATAAGAAATTTATTCACTACTTTCAACTGGCAGGTAGATGTACAGCCACTTCCTGGAAGCAGGGCCTCAGAATGTGTACCAATTGCCTGTGAAGACAAACATCATAACCACACATATCCACCCTCCCTCCTTGTTTCCCTGGGCTGAGCATGATGTCATATGGTATGGAACATCCTGTTGGTCAGTTTGGGTTAGCTGTCTTGCCTATGTCCATTCCTAACCTCTTGCCCACCCCCAGCCTACTGACTTCTGGGAGGATGGAAGTGGGAGGAGTGCAAGCCTTGACACTGCTGAACATAGACTAAGGTGCTGTGCTTGTAGCCCCACAAAGCCACACATCCATACCATCAAAAACAAATCAAGTAACATGCATGGAATCATTCCCAGAATAAGTAAGCTAATAATTTTAATAAGTGCTCTGAACTTTGCTTCATAAGGGTTAGAGGTTCTTGACTTTTCTTATATCGTAATTTCACTTGAAAACAGCAAAGCATTTTGGGCTTGTTCTTCCATTTAAGATTAGATGCTGTTTAAATATTTGCCCTCCAGCCCCTATCCCAGTTTAATGTCCCAAATTAAGCAAAACATGGACTTTTATTTGTAGTAAGATACAGACCTACAACTAATGACAATTCTTACAATTTCTTTGAGTGAGTGAATTTAAATTTCTTCCCCACCGCATATGATCACTTTATGCATATGAACACTCTATGCCCAGAAGTTATGTGACTTCTGATCCATGCAAACCTTAAACTGGATTCACTCCACCAGGAAATATGGTTGATCCACGTAAGTCCAGATCATGCAGAACAGCAAATTTAAAATCAAGAAAAGCATGAAGATAATTTCTGAAATATGTATATGTAATGTGAACTTGCCATTCTATTGATGACAAAGAAAATTAAAATTATATATTTTTTTTTCCTTGAAAATTAATGATAGAAATCTTATCCCTAATTTTTAGCTCTCAGTACCCTTTGGTCATTCTTTAGCTTCAGAAGTTAAAACAATAAAACAATATTACATTAAAATTGACATTTTGATATTATACAATAAGAAGAAACCACAGGAATTTCCAACACAAGAAAACTGTGTTCAACTTCTCCAAATCCTTCATTTTTGTCTGGTGGAAAGACAACAGAGAGAAGTATAGCAAAGGTCACTTTACATCCCTCTGTTCCTGGGAATTTATATTAGCTGGGGACCAGAGGAATAATTTATTGTAGAACCAAGAGCATGAGTGATATATTTTTTATCTTTCTTTTAGTAACTTCATATTTTCACACATACAATTGAAAAGCTTATGAGCTAAAAGAAATTACCTCTCTTTTAGACTAGAAAGAAAGTAAAGGTGGGAGAAGGATTGCTGTTTCTCTTTCTACCTTTGAATAAACAGTTTAAGTCCTGAAGCTGTAGCAGCCTAAACAAGAAAAAGTAAAAGAGAAAGAAAAGTAAAGAGAATTTCAGGGACCTACTTTAATAATCAGCACAAAGGCAACCCAAACTGTGTTTGCTTGAATCTCCATCCCCAGAACAGAGAAATTGAACGTGCTAATGGATTAGGTCCTCTTTTCTACATGGCTTACAAAAGAAAGAGAGCATTAGCATAAATCTTTCCAAGCCTTTACATGCCAATCTTTCTCTTCATCCATGTATTATCTATTGCATCTGTAAACTCTTTACAACAGAAATAATCTCTTACTACATACCAGCTGGCACAGAAGGCTTTCCTGGACTCTGCCAGATCTGTTACAAACCTATACAGATGCTAGTAACCATTCCTAAATGTAGGTTACAATTTGCTGCTCACTTGGACTTGAGCTATTTTCATCCAAATCATCTGTCTTGGTTCACTTTTGGCTCACCTCTGTTGCATTCACATCACATTTTGGCAAAATGAACATACTTTTCCAACTGTCTCTTATGCCTTTGCTCCCACTCAGAATAGGCCCTTCTTGCATTCCTGACACTTTGTTTTTCTGCTGAGGAGAACATATAAGACTGTATAAGTGGAGCACATTTGTGGACATGAACCTGTGCTATACTGCAGGCAAGCCCATGGTAGGGTAAGCCTGTTCTAGAGGCTATATTTCTGGGAACAGAACCACAGGTTTTACAAGTTTTGCTTCCTCACTTGTATCCTCACGTTTCAGGTGATAACACCTCCATTTAGTAAATGAACTGATGCACCAAAGTCTTTTGAGCTGGCATGGTGGTTGTGTGGATTGGAGTGCAAAATAAAACCTTGAGTTAATATGGTACTATAGACATAACCATCTGAACTACAAATCAAATTGAAATTAAGCTGCTTTTCCTTTAGTCTAACAGGCTTTTTAACATATTAAATTCTTCCTGTGGCTCTACGAGAGGTGATGCTACTTTTCTATGTTTACTGTGGAAGACAAAATACCTCACTGGGAACCTATATTCAAGGTAATTATGTTTCTTCCATAAAACAGCTGGACTTCTCAGTGTTTTATTGACAGTTTAGGAAACTACACAGTAACAAACAATTGTCCAGATGTAAGTGGCATTAGCTATATACTGCATAACAATAACAGTGTCTTTTGTATGAAAAATAAAGCTGATTGATTGCTGTTCTCTACATGTGAGTCTTTTCTGCCTTTCCTTACTGTGGTAGAATGAATAATGTAAAGAATCTGTCAGAATGATTTACATGTTCACCAGAACAATCTGACTGTAACTATCTTTCTTTTACCTCATTTCTTCTATTCAAAGAGACGATGAGAGGGAGGCACAGGGACAAACTATAGAGACTTATCTGCAACAGAACTGAAAACCATAACTGTTAGCTCTTTTCCATTATGTTTGATGGCCCCCAAAAACGAAATGCGGTTCCTAAGTAGCAAGCTGAATGCAGATTTGCTATAAAAATATTCAGTTAAATTTCTGTGAACCTCAGATAGCTTTCACAAGTCTCTGCTCCCAGCTGCTTGCTAGGTTTTTTACAGGATTTAATTTTTTTTTTTCTTTGCCCACTTGTTTGTATCGAAGAGCAGGAATATACTGTCATAATCATTAAAATAATAATTCTTCTGTTTGTAGTGTCATCCTGCTCCAACACTAGAGCAAGTAGAAGAGCAGCAATATAGAAGTATGAATGGCAAGTAAGTACTTTCAAACTGCTGTGACCAATGAATGAATGTCTACAATAGAAGAAGGCTCTGAAAATGAAAGACGAACTTATCACAAAGGTGACCAGGAGGTGGTCTTTGTTCTAGATAAATGGTTTTATCAGCCAAGTGGATCAACTAGCTGTATGAGTTGAGCAAATCAAGCAGTTATATCATCTGAGTGAACCAACGAGTTGTGTAAGTGTCTCTGACTTTATCAGAAGAGTGCAAATATCTTCCTGAGTTAGCCATACCAGCATGGGGGTGTAGATTTGGCTTTCACCAACATAGAATATAAAAAACTGAACAATCAATAACAATAACTTCAGAGAGAGTAATGGGCCTGAGCTAGTTTCAACCCACCTATTCCTTCCTGACAGCCAGGCTGCCCAGCCTCATGACAGTAAGTATGTTACAGACAGCATATGTTGGCTATCAATCACATTTGTATTCTGCTTTAGCTGTATATTGCTGTTGCTATACTCCATTAAATGTAATTTGTACTTGCATTGTCATATAAGTACATTGCTGTATCACTCTTCTAAATCAAATTCCTGTATAGCATCAACTAACTTCAAGAAAGTAAACTTGATATTAAACATTGTCCTCCACTTGTGTAATACCTAAAAGAACCTGCTCACATAATACTAGACTCTGACACCTGCTTGTTTCCAGCAGTAGCTACTACTGTCACCACTAGATAATCAAAACCTAGCCCTGAACCTGAACAGGATAGAACAGACCACATCTGGTTAATAAGAAATTAACTGAAGTCACAGACGGTATCAGTGCTCAAGGCAACAAAAAGTGAGTGTTATCTTTGACATATTTCTAGCAATATCTGATTTTGGAATTGACTTAAACATGATCCAATTTCAATCACTCATTTGCAATCCAAATTATAAAATGCAGTTACATATTCTGTGTAGTAACAGGGTTAATAATCAGTATGATGTATGACAGATTATATTAATGTTAATAATTAATAATTAACTTTATGGATTTTATTTCATAGATACCCATGGAATTCAGCTATCTGCAACAACTTAGCATTTACCTTCTTATGTGTCACAAAATATTTTATAATGCTTTGGATTAGCCAGGTGAAAATCAGTGCTAAATGCAACATGACAGCACCTGCAAAAGCAAAGCTTAACTCTTTACCCTAGTACAAAAACTTTACAGTAGTGTATTTCTTTGTTGTATGACTTAACAGCATCAGCACGAACAGCCATCAGTAAAATTCTGTTAACATTGTCATAATACTTATTTTCTGTATTTTCCTGTATGGCTTCCTGTTCCCCAGTACTCTTATCTGTGACTGATTAAAAGGGACACTAAAGAAAAAATATGGGGATAGTATGAGTAATCTCTTTGTCTGATTAATACCCTCACTACTCAAGCTCACCTCTTCACTACTGTGTATAATCTGTGTCTGATTTGATTTATTTAATAGAAAAAAGAGAGCATAGTTTGTCTGGATGTTATCTGTCTAACATTGTGTCCTCCATTAATATTGTTCCTGTTTTTTACTACTTGGAAGATATCTCTCTTGCAGTTAATCAGCTGTTTTGAAACAATGGGGTTAATTCAAATTGCACTGGTGGATGGAGTTAGAGTTGGGCAGAATTTGGGTGTCTAAGCTCAGGAGAAGATTCAGATCACCTACTGTCCGTATCTGCCAGATCCTTGAGGAGCAAAAGTCTCAGACTGAGCTGTCAGTGCCTAAAGCTTCTTTGCAATTCTTAAATGAGTAGAGAGAATTCACTCCCTTCCACAGAAGACCCCAGGAGACCTAGTGCATTTGGTGTGTACAGACTGTACACTGACAGGTAAACATTGAATTCAGACCAATACTCAGTCTAAACTATCTATTTGTTGAAAAGAAATGTGTAGAAATACCTTTGGGACTTCTTACTACTAGTGACTGACTCTACTGCCCTAATACTCTTTGCCCTGGCTCAGAGACAGGCAGTGCTATGACATTTTACACACACACACACACACACACACACACACAAATATCTCTCTCTCTCTCTCATTTGGATTTCTAATTGTTCAGCTGCTTAGCATACATATATATCTGTTGGCTTGTTTAATGTCAGTTCCATCTCTCATTAAGTGTTTATATATTTTTTTTATTATGCCCTGAAACGATCTACTGTTTAATTAGATATTAACAGGACTTAACAGATATTAACAGCCATATTAACAGGACTGGCTTTTTAGATTTAAGTCTCTGACAAGTTCGTCTATTTCTTTTCCTTACAATACCCTTTAAACATTTTTATCTATTCAAAGTTTCATTACTCGATATTTCTATCACCTTCATGAGATACACAAGACACAGATAATGCTTTTGTGCCTGCCACATAGAAATCTTTACCTCATCCTTCAGTTCAATTGCGTCATAGTTCTTATATATAAATCAAATTGTCATCTGAGCCTGTAGCAGGCTTATACAGCATTTCCTGTCATTCTGAGTGCTGGTGAACTGCAGCAAACACTTGGTTACAGGTAAACTACAGCAACCACTATAAAGTTTTCTCTTCCATTGAATCTTCTTGCAATATGTCCCAGTTACTTCTCATTTCTTACAAAAGCAGGAATAGTTCCACATAAACCATTTTTGCAAAAAAAAAAAAAAAATCAAGATCTCTCTTTTTTCTGTTTTCCAATGCACAGAATTTTCTAGTAACACCACAGTTAGAGTATCCAGAAAGTATGGACACTAAAGTGCTCCACAGCATCTTCCCTTTCGCTTAAGGATATAGCTGTGATGACACCTACCCTGACCACTGAAAATTTGTTCTCAGTGCCTGCTTATCTCTAATGGTTTTGGTTCCACATCTACACAGGAGAATTGTCCTGAATGCCATCGAGGGAGAGATTCTGCAGGGGAAAGGAAGGAATATCCCTGAACACTCCTTATAAAGTTGTATCCTAATGTTGCAAACAATGCAACATATATCAAGCTAGAAGGTAAATAAGCACGAGTGACCTATAACATAGTTAAAGGGGAACACCTTTAGCAGGGTTCCTGTTTCTGTTCTGGTGTTGAGCTGCCACTTCAACAACAACATCTCACCTATACATACTTACTGCTTATATGCAGTCTGGAGCGTGTTGAAATAAAGTCAATACATCTCCAAGAGCATGGGGAACAGTTTTCAGGTTATTATGTGAAAGCTCCGGGTCTTGGGGCTGTTACAAGAGTTTGTGAAACTACATATTATGGTAAAATTATAGGAAACAAAACTTCTCTCCAGCCTCAAAAAGTATATCAAAACCAAGAAAACTTTTCAAAAACAGAGAAACCTTTTCATTTTGATTTGGTTCACCTAAGTTCCTGCTTATCTTAGTAAATAGGGTGAGAACTGTCAATGAACTTGAATAACTTGCTATCATGATTCAGAGTCTGACAGAGACATAAATTCAGTTGCCTAAACATATGTATTTGTGGCAACAAATTGTATTTACGCTGCCTGATGGTGTCCAAAACGTCCTCACAGACCTGGTAGATAAGAGATGCAGAAACTCATGCTATGTCTGCACCACAGGCTGGAGTCCAAGCAGGTATTGCAAGTATCTCAAATGATATGCAGATTTTGGCAGCTGCATACAGCCCAGAATTCATGTATGTATATTTTTAGACAAGTAGTTTTTAGCACCAGCGGGCCAACTTTGATCTCTGATTTTAATATGCTTCATAACACAAACGAAAGAACCTCAGCTAAGAAATATTACTTTTGTTTTTGCAATAGCATGCCCTTTGGAATGATGCCTAACCTTGACTTAAAAGGCTGAAATTGATGAGAATACATCATAGCGCTCGATCAGTTATAAAATTATTATCTCCATGTTAAAAACCTACTCTTTTGTCCAGTTTCTGCATCTAACTATGAAATCTCATTAGGTCTATTTCTGCAAATTTAAAAGACCACTTGCCAACAAAAAAACGCAAAAGAGCAAACCTGCAGCCTATTTATTTCCAGACCATCATCCTGACAGTTCAAAATTCCATGTACAAGGAAAGAGCATGCGATTTTTTTTCACCAGAAAAGTGCTGGACTGTCCATATCTTGAAGGAAAACACTTTGGATAGTGCTTAGCCAGATTTCCTTAGTAATCTTACTGCATTGTTATCTAGACTCCAAGACTGGACATTAGGATCATCACTGGAGATATATTTAGGACAAATAAAAGATTATATGCTTCATTAAGCGATCAGGATGAGAAGCAATACATAAAATGAAATTAATTATTTGTTCACAAAAAATACTCTTCATAAATGTTCTTGGCATTACTCCCTTGGGGAAAAAAAAAAACAACCAAGCAACAAAACAAAAAAAACCACAAAACAACCAACTCCAGAAGAAGTTTTCAACCAGTTTTCATTAATTTTTAGTATTTGATGTGCAACCGAATGAGAGATTAAAAATAAATTGGACAGAACTAATATAGTAATTTAAACACAAATACCACAAGTTTGTCTTGGAGGCCTTGGGATCTAACTAATGCTTAATTACATTACATAAGAAATCAATGGAGCCTTCCAAGGTGATAAAGACCAGAGCTATCCATTATTACATTCTCATCCATTTCACTGCAACCACATACAGATGCATTATCATGTTAGGTGTGTTTCACTGATTAGAACAAAAGCAGTCCATAACAAATGGTTGACAGTTTAGGAATATGACAGGAAGAACAGATGGAGAAAGATTGATAAATGGATGGTGGCACTGAGGAGATCATAGCAACATAAATTACAGTTAGGTTGGCCTGCACAACCTCAGAATGGACAGACATACCTTACTTAATATGCCAAGCCATTATCTATAGGAAGTGCAGCAAGAGATTGGTTAAGAAGTGTTTTGTTTCAGTTTTTAAAGTAAAAAGGAACATTCTTTTCAGTTTTTTTAAGTAAAAAATTGCAATAATATCAGGATCACAACAGCTACACTTATGAAGATGGTCCTACATGTGTTTAGGCAGTTGTTTGCTACATAACTATGTTGAACAGTTTGAGATGACACGTGCTGACATCTGCCAGTCAGATCATAGAATCATAGAATCATAGAATAGTTGGGGTTGGAAGGGACCTCTAAAGGTCACCTAGTCCAACCCCCCTGCCGTGGGCAGGGACATCTTCAGCTAGATCAGGGTGCTCAGAGCCCTGTCCAACCTGACCTTGAATGTTTCCAGGGATGGGGCATCCCCCCCCTCTCTGGGCAACCTGTGCCAGTGCTTCACCACCCTCAGCATAAAAAATTTCTTCCTTATATCTAGTCTATATCTACCCACCTTTAGTTTAAAACCATTCCCCCTCGTCCTGTCGCAACAGGCCCTGCTAAAAAGGTTACCACCATCTTTTTTAGAAGCCCCCTTGAAGTACTGATAGGCTGCAATAAGGTGTCCCCGAAGCCTTCTCTTCTCTAGGCTGAACAACCCCAACTCTCTCAGCCTTTCTTCATAGGAGAGGTGTTCCACCCCCCTGATCATTTTTGTGGTCCTCTTCTGGACCTGCTCCAACAGGTTCGTGTCTTTCTTATGCTGAAGGCTCCAGAGCTGGACACAGTACGCCAGGTGGGGTCTCGCCAGAGCAGAGTGGAGGGGCAGAATCACCTCCCTCGACCTGCTGGCCATGCTTCTTTTGATGCAGCCCAGGATACGCTTGGCCTTCTGGGCTGCGAGCGCACATTGCTGGCTCATGTCCAGCTTTTCATCCACCAGTACGTTGCCCAAGTCCTTCTCGGCAGGGCTGCTCTCAATCCCTTCATCCCCCAGTCTGTAGTGATAGAGGGGTTGCCCCAACCCAGGTGCAGGACCTTGCACTTGGCCTTGTTAAACCTCATGAGGTTCACACGGGCCCACTTCTTGAGCTTGTCCAGGTCCCTCTGGATGGCATCCCATGCCTCTGGCATGTCAACCACAGCACTCAGCTTGGTGTTGTCTGCAAACCTGCTGAGGGTGCACTCGATCCCACTGTCTATGTCATTGATGAAGACATTAAACAGTACCGGTCCCAATATGGACCCCTGAGGGATGCCACTCATCACCAGTCTCCATCTGGACATTGAGCCATCGAGAACTACCCTCTGGATGCGACCATCTAACCAATTCCTCACCCACCAGACAGTCCACCCATCAAATCCATATCTCTCCAATTTAGAGAGAAGGATGTTGTGGGGCACCATGTCAAAGGCCTTACAGAGGTCCAGATAGACAACATCTGTAGCCCTTCCCATGTCCACTGATGTAGTCATTCCATCAGATCCTGAGGGACAAATACTGCACTCAATGTTTCTGTTTTCAGAAAGTCAGAATGGTACAATTTGGAATATTTTTCACTAAGTGGAAACTACAACTATTTAATCTAAGGTTGAATCATAGTTCACATTGGTATGAATAAAGTTCTTTGTTCCATCAAATTACTAAATATTTAAAACTAAATTGTACCTTTTTGAAGGTGCAAGCACATTGTATATAAATACATATGCAAATCTAAATAGAGGCACAATCAAACTAAAGTTATTGCTGTAAAGTTTACCAAAGATTTTGGCCAAATGAAAGAAAATATATTACAATATTTGAATAAACTATTTGGTAATAAAGCCAACTACTTTTCTCAGTGGTGGATGTCGAAAAACATGTGACTGTTTATTTGATTTTGCTGACATAAATTTATATCACTTGTATTTGGCCTTTTTTCTGATGACATAGATTTTGAAAACCCGGAAGATCTTCCTGCAGAAGGATATACCCTATTCATCTAACTTAGTTGTGTTGCTAAAAAAACAGTTTTAAAAGCTGGACTGTGAGTACAGTGCTGAATGTTAGTAAGAAGTCTGCTCTGGGGGCATCCCAGTTTCTACACACCTGCTGCACTGTAGTCTGCGTTACCCCCTCTTTCCTGTCCATCAACACCTTTTTGTTACTGCCGAACAATATTCTTCTTTTGACACTGTACATCTGCAGGGATGCCAAATTGTCTTTGATCCAGAAGCTCTCTGAAAAGACAAAAGGCTACTACTCCAAGACTAGGACAGATAATCAACATTAAGGCTGACTTACCTAGTAGAAAGCAGTAGCATCCACATTTGTGGTTAGACTATGTTAAGAACACTGTTAATGGCATACTCATGTTTACTTCAGTGTTAGGAAGTTAGGACTATCAAATAAAGGTTAGCTCAAACAAGATAAAATAACTTGCCAAACTGGTGCTTACATTTCCCTGTTAGGATAATTACTTTTCTGCCAAGAACATTTACATATAGTTCAAGAACCTGAAACCTAAGAAAATGGTACAAGTAAAGCAATACAAAAGATATTGTTATACTGTTAACATAGGAAAACTGTTCATAAAGGAGGGACTATTCCCTGGTTGAAGACAACCATGCAGTAAAGCAGGAAATAAATATGTACAGATGTAAGAAAAATCCAAGATATATCCTAACTTTTACAAAGAACAAATTGCTGCTTTTACATGCAGAAATTTTGGGAAGATCAGGGAGACATCAGTGGACTCTGAAGATAGCTAATCTGTCTGTTCTCCTGTGCTTATTTACTGAATGTAAGCATTCAGATACTCTATCCTAACAAGTATAATCCTCACCATGGGTGTGAAATTCTGTGAATTTCTATTTCATTAGTCAAGGGACTAAGTGCATAGATTTATAAGGAATGCAAGAAAATACTTTATACAGAATACTTTTATAAGGAGTAAGGTTTCTACAGAGTTGTCTTTTGTCTTCCTGCAAAATCTAGCATTCTGGTCAATGAATAAACAAACTCAAGAAATTGCATCACCCTAGAATTTTAAATGTAAAAATAAGCTCTATAAAGCAGAAGCAGGTAAACAAAGGCAAAACAGTAGATTGTAACGAATAGCAACACAGAGAATTTTACCTAACGTGCATGTCTTCCTTAAAACCTATGAGAGAAAAAACAACAGGAAACCATCTTCTGGTAATAAAATATTGTTACCTGTCAATTAAAGGAAAAAAAAAAATTAATAAGCACTCTCAGAGTCCTCATCCTGAGACTCTGCAGGAGTAAAAAATTTTTATTATATTAGACAATGCAATACTTCAGGCAATAATAAAAGAAATGGGTAATTTTCAGTAGACTGCATTTGCTCCCAGTTATCCTTTTTATCTTGTCCAATACCTGGGGTCCAGACACAAAGTAAGTAGATGTTAATAATATGTCCTGGTTTTGGCAGGGCTAGAGTTAATTTCCTTCCTAGGAGCTGGTACAATGCTGTGTTTTGGATTTAGGATGAGAACAATATTGATAACTCACCGATGTTTTAGTTGTTGCTAGGTAATGCTTACACTAGCCAAGGACTTTTTAGTTTTCCATGCTCTACCGACTGAGAAGGCTGGAGGTGCACAAGAAGCTGGGAGGGGGCACAGCCAGGACAGCTGACTCCAGCCGGCCAAAGGGATATTCCATACCATGTGACGTCATGCTCAGTACATAAACTGGGGGAAGTTGGCCAGGGGGGCCGCTGCTCGGGGATTGGCTGGGTATCGGTCGGCGGGTGGTGAGCAAATACAATGTGCATTACTTGCTTTGTGTATTATTATTATTATTACACTATTATTATTGTTATTATTATTTTATTTCAATTATTAAACTGTTTTTATCTCAACCCACGAGTTTTTCTCACTTCTACTCTTCCAATTCTTTCCATCCCACTTGGGGGGGGGAGGGGGCGGGGAGTGAGCGAGCGGCTGTGTGATGCTCGGTTGCCAACTGAGGTTAAAAAACAACATAATAATAGACAGTTGGACTCCCCAGGTAGCATCAATCCAGACACTCTCACTGAAGGTGATGGAGCTTCAATGACTTATACAAGTGGGGTATTTTGCTCAGAAAGCAATAAAACTGGAATCTAAACAACTGTGTAAACCACTTCTGAGTAAATTCATAATTTTAGCTAAATATCTAAAATTGCAAGGTGACTGAATGGTTTTATGATGGTGCTTAATGGGATACAGTCTGTTTACTGCACCTAAAAAACAAATATAAAGCTAAAATCTTTTCCAAGATGTGCATATATAACTACTTTATTTCAAAGGAATATATAGTATGAATATGTATCAGTGTTTGTTCCTTAATAGTTTAACTTGATAAACACCTACTGCACGTTTCTTTGAAAACAGTTTTAGAATTGTGTAAAATATGAATTATGGCCAAGGTTAATTACCATTTATATCAAAGCTGTTGAATAGCACCTTTAGTATGTATGTATTGAAATTCATTAGTTTGGACTGAGCAAAATATATTGAGCCTTCTTCTAAATTATTTTAATAGTTTCTTTTACTTACTATTTGATAAAACAAGACAAAATATCCAATATCTTCAAATAAGTTTTCAGATGCCAGGATCAATAAAATACCTCTTTTATTCTCATGTTATTTCCTGCTCCTTGGGGTTTTCATTTAAGGATTGAGGAACTTCAACTTTTCAGTTATCATTTTATTAAAAGCCACTTGCAGGAAAAAGAAAAACAGAACCAAATCCTCACATCCTCTAGTTTCCTATAAAGTAAAAGTCAACTGGAGTTCATGTTTTAAGAAGGAGCAGGACAGATTATTGATCCACTCTACAGGAAACAGAGTAGAGAAGTAGATGATGACATAATGAAGCAGTGAGGATCACTCCATGGATGAGCCCCAACAAAAATAGTTGGGTTTTTTAATCTGGTTTTAAATCTTACAGTCCTGTTCTCCATGTCACTAGGTTATAACATTTTTACATTGACAAAGGTAAGTATCAGACCCTTGCCTGCTCACATTTGAACAAGTCAATAACTGTTTTAATTCGTCATAGTACTACTAGAGCTCCTAAATCAAATTCTCGAATTCATCAATAAAAATATAAAAGCTTGCCACTAGTCAACTAGACAGGGACTGCAACGGCTGTTTAACACAGCACTGTTTTTTAATATGGGATATAATTAAACCAATAAAGGATCTGGGGATTTTGTGTTGTAACATTTGTTATTCAATTCTGGAGAGTAATAAAGTAATAAATATTTTGTCAAACTCATGGGTACCCAGGGAACTGCAGTGGAGAGGTCCTGCACACCAATCCTTGTAAAGTGTTTTGAGTACTTTGGAAGTTCTAACTAAGATTTGTTTACTTAATAATCAGAAGACTTGTGAACAAGTGTCATGTCCCACCTACGAGAAGGGGAGAGTGACTAAGGTCCGCAAATCCCCTCGGTGTGGATTAGGGTGAGATAACACTCAAGGTACAAACACGAACATCAGCTTTAATGCAACGAACACTCTGGAAGCATCAACCCTCGGTGTATCAATATATCACACAAGCTAAGCGGCTTTATGAGAGGCCTGCTACTTAGCAGCATCAAGGGTAAAGAGCAAGAAGGAGGGGGAGAGAGAGAGAAAGGGAGAGCTGGGGGCAGGGGTGGGAGGAGAGAGGAGAAAGAGAGAGAGAGCGCACCAATCCTGGATCCAGCATTGGACCTGCTGACAGGGGGTGTCGGTGTGGAGAGCACCCTGAGGAGGCTCGTGTGTGCCCCTATTTATTGGCCCCAGTCCAGGGTTTCTAGAATCTTCTCTTACCCCAGCTCCAGGAGTGGTTGAGACATTAGTCAGTCAAGGAGAGTGACACCGGGCCCCTCCTCGTGGCTGGCTTCTGGAGCTTTCTCTGGGGCATTGTCTGTGCTCACAGCACAGTCACTTGGTCCTCGTCCCTTACAACAAGATGCAATAGGTTTTTTCAACAGTGTTTCACGACGACTCATACAAAACTATTTACTTCTGACTTGAAACGTAACTTCTCAAGCAGAATGAATATTTTGTAAGCCTGTGTGATTTTCAGTAACCATTCTGGCCAGAACCAGAAAGGGCAACACAGAAATAATCAAAAACTGAAATACTTGCGCGATGTTGGGTAAGTTTTCAAATCCTCTAAGAGTTTCTACATATAATCACAGAATCTTTGAGGTTGGAAGGGATCTCTTGAGAACACCTAGTTCAATACACACCGCTCAAGCAGGGTTATTTAGAGCAGGTTGCCCAGTATTGTGTCCAGCTGGGTTTTGAACATCTCCACAGATGGAGACTCCACAACTTCCCTGGGCATCCTGTTCCAGTGCTCAGTCACACTTACAGTGAAAAAGTGTTTTCTTGTGTTCAGATGGAATTTCATGTTTTTCTACTTTGTGCCCATTGCCTCCTGTCCTGTCATTGGGTACCACTGAAAAGAGCCTGCCTCTGTCTTCTTTACACCCTCCCTTCTGGTATTTACACACAGAGATAAAAGCCCTGTGAGCCTTCTGTTCTTCAGGCTGAACACCACCAGCATTCTCATCCTTTCCTTATATAGTAGATGCTCCAATCCCTTAATCATCTTCTTGACCTTTTGCGGGGCTCTTTCTTGTGCTGGGGAGTCCAGCACTGAACACAGTATTCTTGACATAGAGTCTGTAATTTAGTCAAGCTATTTAAAAATTATTGAAACAAATATATAACCCCCCACAATCTACCTTAGCATACTACATAGGATTGTTCACCCTCAGATTTAAATGTTTCCCAGGAACATCATACATGCCTAGCTCTGTTTTCTGTCAAATTCCAGGACTTCAATTCTTTTTTTTTTTTTAAGTTTACTTAAATGGGGCTGGAATTCCTTCCTCTTTTCAGAACAGAACCGAATGCCCTGCAATGTCTTAAGTATCAAGAAGATGTAAGTTTTTCCACTAAAGCATTCACAAAATGGAAACATTGAATCCAGGTGAAATTCTTTGTCTGTACTTTGTTTTGGTTTATCATTTGATAGGTCATGTTTGCACTATATACTTACTTAGACATAGCTCTCTTAAAAGTTAGTACCTCTTTTCACCAAGTCCTGTCTCACTGACACCAAAGTAAACAAGCAAAAATCCTTGCTGTTCTCAAAGTACAAGGTCTGTAGGTGACGCTGAAAGCTAGAAAGAGTAAAGGTGGGAAGGTGCAATAAAAGCTTGAGAAAATAGATTACATTGTGCATACACCGCTTCACAGATGCCAAAAGTCCTGGTCTTCTGTCTGGGGATGTACTTAAAATTCTGAACTACAGTAACCGTGCATAAGTACATTAGATACGTGAACTGTTATACCTAATAAATTTGCATTAGAGGTAGGGGAGGATCAGATCCTAATAAGCTGAATATTTACAATAAATGCAAGGATGTAAATTTTGAGGAAACCTGTGGAAAAACATGTTTATTCTTGTATGTGTGCTCTGAAATAAAATATTGAACTAAATTCCAATACTGTGAAATCCCAGTCTCAGCCATATCACAGAGGTTTTCCAGTATCTGGCCCCCAATCAGCTTAATAGCATTAAAACTTCAAATTATCTTGACTTCAGATAGTATCAAGTGAATCAACTGGAACATTTAGCATTTTCATTTGTAGTTCCTGGTTTTAGGTAGTACTTTTAGTCTTTTTAATGCAGATATAGACAGACATAGACATTTCTTATAGGAAAATAAAAGAAAGCATGCATGACCAGTTTCGTCCATTCCTAATTTGAAACAGAAAAGTCATAAACCCCTTTTAACCAATGTTTGCAAAGTAAAGGCGTAACAACCTGTCAGCTATAGCAGTCTTTGTAGGTACCATTCAGTATTTCCAATCACTGTAAAATGCTGCCATCTACTGGAAAATATTTAATTAATTATTAAAGCCAGCTTTTTGACTGCCCAGGAAAAATGGGAATCCCATTATTGTCAATGAAAAAAAAAAAAAAGACTCCTTTGATATTTCAAGATGCCTCTTTTTGGTCCTTGAAATCAATGATTAAACAATTTGCATAGGATGAATGATTTCTGATTGTAAAATAGTAAAAGATGAAGAACTAAAAGAAAAATTTAAATTAATTTTTATCAGAGAGCATAATTTAAGATGAAATATATGACATCTTCAACAGGAAATTATTTATTGCCAATTAAATTTTAACTTTCTTCAGACTGAAGGGCATATATCCATCTTTTATAAAGGTAACTGAATCACTATGATTTACCATCAAATATTTAGATAGTCAGAGTCAATATTTTGCAGCCAGTTAGATAGTGAGAGTCAATATCTTGCAGAAGTCCTTGAAAATGACATTTTAAGAAAATTGGAAGTCATTAATGGAGAATATACGGACTTTTTAAAGATTACTTTATTGGCATAGATATAGCACTAAATCGGTCCACCTTTGTTTCCTTCTTGTGAAGGAAAACGAGGTAGTGTGGTGGAGATACTCCATGCCAGCTCATCTGAAGTACAGGGGCAATGGAGCCATGCTGTCCGCTTGGTCCCTTTTATGAATGTATCATTTCAGTGAGTTCCTGGACCTATTAAGGAATGATGCTTGGTTCTTTCATGTCATAGCCAGGTGTGTCAACAGGGCAAAGCAACCATATTTTATTCCATGCCATTACAGTTCTTGCATTGCTCTGGGCAAAAACAGTCCCTAGACCTGTATATGCACATACAAAGATCAATGTAAAAGATAAGAATTTTGTGGATCGGAATCCACATAGTTATTTATAGCCACCTGCTTTAAAATTGTGGTTATCAGGAATATCTAATGCTTTCTCTTCCTAAAGCAACTGGACACTTAATCCTACGTATACTTAAGATGAAATTTAGAAATCTAACACACAGAAATTTATTAATGTCTAGTGTGTATTATTAATGGCTTTAGAAAAGATTCTGTGTTAGATGCTCATTAGCCTGTAAGATGCCATGTTTAACTACTTAATGCAGTGTCAATTAGTTACTTATTAAATGCCAATCATTTAGCAATTAAGTTAAACTTACTCAAACATTATAGACCATAAACCTAAGAAAAGTAAAAGTGAATTTTGGAATGAAACCGTGTATCCAGTCCCCTTGCTCAAGCAAAGCATACCTGAGAATAACTAATGACTGTTTTAGAGAAGAGGTAAAACACCCTGGGAAAATCCTCAGCTTTGGCATTCTAGATTTCTACTTTACCATTATGATAGTGAAAACCTAGGTACTGTACTTGCTTTATGTCTCAAAGTCCTTACATATTGTTAGGTTGTTTAAAAGACAATTTGCTTCATTAAGTGATCCTGTAATTCTGTTATGTTTATCTGATGAAATAAATAGCTGAATTGATTTTATTAATTGTTTTGAGGACAGACAAGTTTGGTTTTTCATGCTCAAGCAAAAGACATACCAATAATTGAATTCCTGCCTTTAAAAGAACATACTAGCTGTTCCTACATCTTATGAAACAAGCTTAAATAGTCACTTTGAAAAGGTGCAAAAATATAACAACAAAACCACATGTTCAAAGTCTTTGTCAGATAGGTATTTAATGGGAACATGTTTACTCAATAAATTTTTTGTTATCTGTGTTATCAATGTTACTAATGTTATTTTTGAAATTTATTAGTCTTTATTAAGGTCTAGAAGGGGGAATTTACATGCAGATGAAAGAAAATAAAATCTCTTTTGGGGGAAAAAGCAAAACAAAACAAAACTCTTATCCAAAGGCAGAACATCTAAGTTGTTAAAAATATGATGAAAGTAAAAATTGAAAGATAGTAAAAAATATATTTATGTTTCTGATTAATTTTAAACAGTCAGTTCTTTATGTATGTGTGAGGAATGTGTTTGGGAGCAGTCAGCTTTCTGCCGCTTTTAAAGCAAGATTAGGAGTAATCAAAAGTGTTAAAGGAGCCAGTGTATTTCAGTCGCAAGCAATCCATGTTTAAGAGTAAATTATTGACCTACATGCAAATTAGAACTGATTGAAAATATTGCATAATTTAGTCCATAAAAGAAAATGATACAAAAAAAATTACTACAAGGTCAGAAGGAAAACAAAAGAATTGCAAGACTTATTATAAGTGGTAGATTTTGCACACTTAAGGACAGAAAGAGCCTCCAATAGAGATGTCTGTATGATTTATGCCTAAAAGCAACTTATCTTGCACCTGGATATGCCAAAGAAAATGTGAGAAAGGAACAACATCATTAACTATGCTCAGGCTGCAGCCTTGAACTTTCTTTGTGTTTTCTCTCCAATTCTCTCATTATCTCGTCACAGAAATTTATTCTGAAGAAATATGTAAGTAAATGTAAGAATGACCAGGGAGAAGTGAACAGGAAACAGAGGCAAGAGAGAAAGCTGATGTAGAAGATGAAAGTTTGGGGAAAAGAAACGAAACCAAACCACTAAAATTTGCATATATGTGAGGAAGTGGCTGGAAACCACAGAGAGCCAAAGCTGTCAGACTCTCAGCTTTC
>NW_008824542.1:4684743-4687375 GCF_000699105.1 Pygoscelis adeliae
CATAAATGCATTAATATTTAAAGCTCTCATCTCTTCTGGCTATTGATTCAGAGAATAACTCATACAACATAGATATATGCCTTAGAAGCCTGCTGAAGAGGTCAGCATACCATGTGGAAAACGTGGCTCCCTTGTTGCTAACACTAACTGACACTGTTGACTGGGAGAGACTGATAAGATTTGCTAGAGGGAAAGAAGAGTTATTATACCAAAATAATGGGATTCTATTGTTGCCTTACTTGAGTCTTCTTACCCAGTCTTGACAGAAGTAGCTTAGCACAGTTTATAAACAGTTTAGAGGAGAAAACAGGGAAGTGGATGTGCTATTTCTTACAAAAGGGAGATACACTTCAGGTACTGGGCAATTCTGAACTGGTTGTAACAAATGCAACTGGATTCAGATGCTGCTGCTTCTGCATTATGTTAGAGAGTTATTGAGCTTTTTCATCCTAGTCAAGGTTAGGTAACTCAGCCCAAGGAAATAAAGCCTAGATTTGCTCCAGTACTTCTGTCTGATCCTTACGCCAGTAAATCAACTTCTGTTTTTAACACAGAACAAAAAAAAAAATTACCTTGAAACACTACACAGATTATCCGAAAGCAGCCTAGTGATAGATACATGAAGCAGATTGCTCTATTTAACAAATAGATCAAAATAAATTTGGATGTAGAAGGATGATATTCTAGGACAATTTCAGACATATCCTTTCTGAATCCTTCTTTGAGGAAAGACTTAAGTTGCAGAAAACAAAACCAAACCAAAAAAACCCCATGAGGTCTGCTGTTCTCTGCTGATCTTTCCCTTTTAGTTCCTTTAGTCACCAGTATGGTAAGAGCCACAGGTATAAGACTGCCTTTTTATACTAGATGTGACAGTAACCAAGTGAATCCACGTTCTTTTAAAAAGATGGGCTTTACAAAAATCGCATCACATATCCCAGTTAACTCTGCCACATTTTACCCAGACAAAGTGCTAGTCAGTGACACCACACACACCTGTTCTCTAGTTATTTGGGAAGAATCTAAAATGATTTTACTTTCTCTGAGCATTGCCTCTTCCTCTCTCTCCTGTGCAAGTCCTGCTGACACTCTCTTTAAACCTAGTGAAGTTAGTGGATATATATACTTTCATAAGCTGAATTCAAACCACTCAGACTGGTCATATTCCTGAGTGATAATGGATTTAACTAAGGCATTTACTGCACATCTGACAATTATTTCCAAGTTCCTCTATAAAAGCCCTATGGAGCTGGCAAGCACAGTGATAATCATTTAAAGTTTTAGTAAAAAATTAATAGTAGCTTTAGCATTTTCATATTCAAACCTTCCTTAAAAAAATAACCTTCCTCAGAAAATAAAAAGAAAGCCATAAAAGTCCACAGAAAACAAACTGTGAGGCATAACCACTGTGGCCCAGAAAGAACACGATGTGACAGGTGAACATTTTAAATGCAATTACAAAGCTAGCAGCTGAATGAGAAAAACATGGCCAAAGGATTTGAGTAATAATTGTGACATATCTTACTAAGGTGTTTGCAATAATAAAAAGAATAGGCTCACTTTCTTTACAGACTGAAAAATTTCACAAATCAGCCTTTACAGATTGATTTGAATGGATTTTCCCTGACAAAACTGACAAATTCCCTTCCATAATACTTACTAATATGTCTGACAACTTCTCTGTAAGTGTCAGTAGAATCAAACACACAAAGTAAAAAAAAAAAACAAAACAAACAAAAAAAAACATAAACAAAAAAATCAGAAGTTGAGATTACTAGAGATTAAAAGAATAAAATAGATATAATCCAGCTAAAATGTTTCATCTGCTGATGTGACAATTTACTGTATGCCCTGTCTTCCTTGGAACTGAAATCACATAGTTACAATCCTAATTTTAATAAACCACTGAAAGAGTGAGAGTGTGCAAGTCCAGAGAAAAATAATAGCCTGAAACAAAGCAGAAATGGTTAAAATAATCCTGTTTTTTAAAAGTCTTCTTATTTAGGTATGACATGTTAGTAGGGATAATGAAATTAGTAGGGATAGTCCTGAAAAAACTTCTTAAAGTTGAACTTAAAGCCCTTGAGAACATTCATTTGGATAACATTTATTAACAGAAAGGGGAGTCCTTAAATGTCTATTGTTTGTATGAGGCCAGAGTGAAAAATACTGCAAGAAATGTTCACAGTTCATCTTCAAGGTTAATTTAAAAGCTCATGTTGAAGATCATTTGGGCTGCCTGCAGTCAACAGCAAATTACATTTGAACAATATTCCTTATTTTTGATATGCCAGTTAATTGATGAAGCAAGTTTCACTACCACTAGCTCTTCTTTACAAATAGTTGTTTTAAATCAAACCAAGCCATTACTGCCTGACTTGAACAGGCTGTGAAACATTTTTTACTCTCATGGCAGAGCTGAGAGTTTATTTTAGAAGCCAAAGAGAAACAAGGGTGAATTTGTGAATTTTAATACTGTTTATTCAGAATCTGTTCTATTGTTTTCACATACATTAACATATTTATCCTCTCAACAATTTTAAATTTTTAAACAATTTTCTGAATCTTGCAAATGTATTGCCTATGGAAGGATGTCTTGCAGATCCATGAACACAGGTAACCTCTACTGGAT
>NW_008824542.1:4687433-4694272 GCF_000699105.1 Pygoscelis adeliae
TGTCACATCATGCCATAATGCTTTGGGGAACAGATTATTCCCTTCTTTGCAGTGGCACCTACATACATGATTGAAGATCCTTTCGCTTTTGCATTAATGTCCCTATGCCTTGCTTTTGCTCTTTAAATGGATCTACATTTAAACCCACTTTATGCTTCCTTATGTGGCAAAAATAAAATGCAATCAGTTTCAAATCAGTTGCAATGAAATCAGCACCAGTGAAATTGGTTAGGCTTCTCCTGGGTCCAGATACATGCCATAGCATAGATATTTTAATCAGACAAGGTTTTCCTCCTTACTACTTTAATTTATCAGGACAAATAATGGTTTTAGCTTACTATAAACAAGAAATTAGCTTATATTTCACAAAGTTAATTGACGTTCCAACTTCAAAATAAAGAGCTGCTTGTCACTCAAAAATAAGATTCTGGCAGATCTTTCTTCCCCATTTTTATTAGCATACTTGGTTTTAATTTTTTACCCCATGAAAGAGCTCACAGCTTCGATTCTGGGTGAAGTGAAGCCTAGTGGTCCAGTAAGAGAGACAGAAAAAATAATTGCTTAAACTCTGGGATATTTTTATGTGCAATAGTTAACTGTTCATTATAAGTTCATTTTCCTTGAAGAACAAAAGAAACAACTAAGTAAAGGACTTGATACATTAATGGCCTTAACAAGCCAGATAGGAGGTTATTTTTTAAACTATAAGTTGTCATGCAGGAAGATATGCCTCCCAGGTAGTTGGTAAAAACAAATATAATAAGGGGGTTATTTTATGTAAAACACCAGGACTCCATTTTGTTATAAGTTAAAAAAAAGTTATAGTAGTGGTTGGAAATAAGGAAGTGAGTTCAATTGTTGAAGCTGCAGTAAAATCAAATACAAGCATTCTTTTCTCATGGTACTTTTTTGAAATACTACCAAGCATTCCTGGAGCATCAAAGAATAACAACATTTTTTGAGCTGTTGAGTTTATTTAGATACTTCCTATCATCTGTTGACTCCCAGGAACAAGAATTGAAAGAACTTCATTACAGCAGGCACAGTGTGCAGGAGGGACAATGGCAAACATGTTCAACATGTGAGAATCATCTGCACCAAGTTCCTGGGAAGTATTCATAGCTGCATCGTTTCCAGAAGATCAGTTAACTGTGGGAAAAGATAAACTGCCTGGGAAAGTGCATGCTGTGGAGGCAGGATTTTCAAAGCTATATTTCTGACACCAAAGAAAGTACCTAGTTTACCAATACACTACCAATACTAGTGTATTGCAGGTCCAAAGAAAGCAAACAGTTCTCTTTGGAGTTCATATAGGCACAGGTTTGTTCTTGACAAAACATAAAGGGAGCAGGCTATGGCCAGACGATCAATTTCTGTTTTCTTGCCCTTCTAGCTTATACTTTTTTATCATAACCTCATCATTATTTCAAAGAAGCATCAGTTATGTCATTTAGGCAAAGGGTCTGCCCATTTCTGAACCCAGATAGATTTGCAAAGTAATGCTGGTTAGATGATAGAGAGCTTTCAGTTATATAACCTTCACCTTTCTTGGTAATCAAGGAGTAATAACAGTCTTTCAGTTTCTATTTAAAATACCTGGTAACCTTTCAGAATTCATATACATATATTCTGTTTCTTTCTATTGAAACACTGTTTAGTTATTTTAACTCATAAGAGAGTTTATTTTAAGAATAAAATAAATAATGGGATATCAAATCTCTTTTATTACCTCATTTAAGCTTGTATTTCACCCCACCATAATAATCCTGGCAGTCTAACAAATATATCAATAGAAATACTGATATTTTCTAGCATTATTACAGTTTTAATATCCCTTAAGATTATGTTGCTCATAAAATAAGAAATACAGGGTTAGACAAAGTCACAGGCAATCATTTAAAACGTTCTCTTCTGCTCAAGCAGGGCCAATTAAACCTAGATCACCTACAGAATACGTTTTTCTGTAGCTTGTATTTACACACATGATTTTTCACTCTAATGTCCTTTCTCTTTATATACTAACATCATCCAGTTCTGGTAATCTTTAGTCATACATTATGCTTTTAACTTCTTCATTCTTGTTGTTCTCTAGTTTCCCTAAAAAAGATTATAATCAAGATAATTATTAAATGAGGTGGCTTTCACAGGCAAGCTCCAAGCTGAGTTTTTAATCTACTGTGTTTATCAGAATGTGCATAGATAACCATTGAGGATCCCAATTGATTTTATCTCTTATATTTTAATTCCTCTTTCTATTTTTTGCTTTTTTTGTTTGTTTGTTTTAATAATTCCTGGATGCAAAAACTGTGATGCCTATCATATTATGCTATTCTGTGCGTACATAGTAAGAGAAACTTATTTCAAAATTAATAACACAGGAAAATGGTGATAATTAAAAGAGAGACAAGTCACTTAATTGACAGAGGCCATAAATAAACTCAAGCTTTGTAACACTTGGTGTCTTAACTTTGCTGCCTCTTAGTTTTGTTTCTCACTTCTAAGATAAATTAAAACCTCTTAAATAAAACCAGGTTTGTACAAATAAACAGAAAATTAAATAACATACAAGTAAAAAAGATTTTTTTTCCATTACTAAACCAGTTTAAACAGGTTGCAGTCTGTTTATTTTTAATATTTATTTGATTAAATCATCATTGTAGTTATAGACAGCTGCTAAGCAGCTCCCCTATTGTGTGATAGTGTCTATCATTTATAACGTGACCAGCCTCCAGAAGTGTGTTGCATCAGAAGCTCATATTATTTTCAAAATAAAGTCATATTTTGAAGATTGTCAAATACCATTATCTGGAAACTATAGAATGCAAAAACATTTTGGAATGAATACATTATTCAGTTTGCATTGCAGAATTTATTACAACAGTCATACACAGAGGCAATTAAACTATATTTTGGGGTAGAGATTTTTCTCTCCTAATTTATGCAGGAAATGTTCTTTTAAAAACAGATTTGTTCTTTCTTTTAACCAATTTAGCTTGAATTAGTGCTTTGTGTAAATTATTTTATAAACATGAAGCTAAACCTTGTTTGGAAAGTTAATAGTTTTCCCAGAACTATGTAATGACTATTATGGAATTTCTATTAAGAATGCCAGCATTAAAGCATTATAAAAAAAAAAATAAAAATAACTATACTTTTCCAGTGTTCATGAACTCTAAAATTAACCATTTTTAACATTTTTGACTGGAAATTGATTAAGTGTTAGCAATTCCCTAGCAGCACTTCAGATACATTTAAGTAAATATTCAATCATAAATTGTAGAAAAGCTTATTAGTTTCTAAAAAAATACAGTTTTGTCTTTTGATTTTTTAAACATAAGTGTTCTCCATGACTAGCTAATTTATTAGAAAACAAACTGAAGTAAAACCAGGATAACCAACAAAATCCTAATAATATTATAAACTGATCTTAGTGTTTATAGAATCATAGAATCACTTAGGTTGGAAAAGACCTTTAAGATCATCAAGTCCAATCGTTAACGTAACCCTGCCAAGTCCACCACTAAACCATGTCCCTAAGTGCCACATCTACATATCTTTCAAATACCTCCAGGGATGGTGACTCAACCACTTCCCTGGGCAGCCTGGTCCAATGCTTGACAACCCTTTCGGTGAAGAAATTTTTCCTAATATCCAATCTAAACCTCCCCTGGCACAACTTGAGGCCATTTCCTCTCGTCCATTTGCCTGTTCCTTGGGAGAAGAGACCAACACCCACCTCGCTACAACCTCCTTCCAGGTAGTGGGAGAGAGCTATGAGGTCTCCCCTCAGCCTCCTTTTCTCCAGGCTAAACAACCCTAGCTCCCTCAGCCGCTCCTCATAAGACTTGTTCTCCAGACCCCTCACCAGCCTCGTTGCCCTTCTCTGGACACGCTCCAGCACCTCAATGTCTTTCTTGTAGTGAGGGGCCCAAAACTGAACACAGTATTCGAGGGGCGGCCTCACCAGTGCTGAGTACAGGGGCACAATCACTTCCCTACTCCTGCTGGCCACACTATTTCTGATACAAGCCAGGATGCTACTGGCCTTTTTGGCTGCCTGGCATATTGTTGGCTCATATTCAGCTGGCTGTCAACCAGCACCCCCAGGTCCTTTTCCGCCGGGCAGCTTTGCTCTTCCCCAAGCCTGTAGCGCTGCATGGGGTTGTTGTGACCCAAGTGCAGGACCTGGCACCATTGCTCAGAAGCAGGGTAAATGGTGCACATATACATTTGTTTCACATTATCTCTGTATGGTTTCTTTGTTAAGTAACCATTTTAAGAGGAAAAGAAAATTAAGCTAGAGTTTTTCTCAGGCACCATAGAGTGACACTAACCTGTTACTCCTTTACCCCCTCCCATCATTCACCACCTGTTTAGTTGCAAGACAGCTACAATCTCATTTAGACATATATTTCCAGTAACTACATTTCTGTAAAGTTCTAATTTACTTTTCTGATTAGGTTTTAATCCAAATGATGGGTTTGTTTAGTAAATGCACATTGGCAATTGGTAGCTTGCAGATTTTCAACACTACGGTCAGTATTGTGCAAAAGGCTGACTATATTAAATAGTGAGCAACTGAAGATAGAAATATTATGACAGAAAGGAATATAACAAGAAAAATTTCATTCTTCTGAAATTCAGTTTAATTAAATACTTATGCCACTGTGATTACTGATGGAGAGTTTAGGCCTATAAAAAAGAAACACAGTAGAGCACTATCCAGGATAAAATGGTAAATTTAAGCCTTAAGAGATCAGGCAATTTGTCGAAGTGAGAAAGGAAAAAGAAAAGAAGTACAGTTTAATCACCATTCCTATTACTTTAGTGTGTATTAGTGTATGGAGTGGAATCTATGTGTTTATAGGACAGATCCTTACCTAGTGTTACCACATGAAAGTATTAGGACTGCAAAGGAGCTCTGGTATCTAACGATTTAAGCTGCTTTCCTGAGTAAAAAATGAAAAAAATCAAAAGCAACAAGCTTTTGTTGGGAACTCTGCACCTGGGAACCATGCGCCTAGGAAACACAGCTATGAAAAAAAGAGAAAAATCTTATTATGGCAGGAATATATTGTATTTGACACTTTCTGTCTATTAATGACTTATTTTTCTCACACATTTCCTTATTTACACATTTTCCATGCCATCTTGCACTGATTTCTTTTTGTAACCTTTTTTTCTATATCACCTTTACAAAATTGTATGTATGAACCCCCTGAAAATTGTTTTAGAAAAAAAACAAGAAGTTCTGACCAAAATAAGAGAACAGCTATGTTATAAGTTTCATTATATCATGTTAAAACCTGCTTTCCAAAAAAATTTCTTATTTAAGTTTATGGAAATAATTTGCAACTATTGATGTAAAGTTTATATAAAACAACAAGTAGGGGAAATGATGCCATAAATTATTTAGTAAAATGAACAGGCAAAGACAGCACCTTAGCACAGTCAATACAGAGTTCAGGACCAAAGAAAGGGGTGCAGCTTATACAACCTTTGAAAATTGCTGGGGTGCAAGTGCTGTAGAAATACTGTAGTGTGCTTTGTTGTGCTTAATTTCTTAGGGCGGATCAACAGCTGGAAACAATTCTGAGCAGAGGCAGGAACAATTAAGTATTTGAAAACAGTTTATAGTCATACAATTTAAATGACTGATTTACTTAACACAGCAAACAAGAACTTATGAGGTGCCTTGATAACAATTTATAAGCACTTTTTATGAGGAAGAGAAATGTATTTAGAGATCTCTTTAATTCATAAGCATACAACAAATACCAGTGGTATAGAAAGACATTCAGTTTAGAATTAAGGTGAATATTTTAACAGCAGGATCTTCACTGTAAAAACTGACAGAAAATAGTAACATACATATTACTTGGAATTTTAAATCAAGAATGAAGATATGTTATAAGGATTTGTAGTAGAATTAAAAAAAAAAAAATAGATGCTCTGACACCTCGTTACGTATATTAAAAGAGAGCTCAGATAAGACCATCATAAAAATTCCCTCTGCCTTTAAAGCATTTCCAAACATGGAAAATACTTGCCCAAATTAAGTATATGAATGTAAGCCATCAATTTTTTTTTTTTTGCATATTCAACTAAGTGTTTAAAAACATAAATTGCTAAAAGGACATGATTATGTAAATTGCTAAAATTGCATCATTGTAATAGAAAATAAATAGTAAATCCCCTTTTCATAACTCTTTTTCTTAAAACTCAGCAAGGATCATGCCAGACAAGGTCAGAATAAGCTAGTATAAGGCTTTACTGATTGTGTAGTGCTGCAATGCTTCAAAATAAGCAGTAGGATGAAAAGGAGGTAAAGAGTCTGTGGGGTTTTTGTTCCACATAAAACAACAGTGTCCTGGTTTTGGCTGGGCTAGAGTTAATTTTCTTCCGAGTAGCTGGTACAGTGCTGTGTTTTGGATTTAGTATGAGAATAATGTGATAACACACTGATGTTTTAGTTGTTGCTAAGCAGTGCTTACACTAGTCAAGGATTTTTCAGCTTCCCATGCTCTACCGACTGAGAAGGCTGGAGAGGCAGAAGAAGCTGGGAGGGGGCACAGCCAGGACAGCTGACCCAAACTGGCCAAAGGGATATTCCATACCATGTGACGTCATGCTCAGTGTACAAACTAAGGGAAAGTTGGCCAGGGGGCCGCTGCTTGTGAACTGGCTGGGTATCAGTAGGTGGGTGGTGAGCAGTCGCATTGTGCATCACTTGTTTTGTATATTCTTTTATTATTATTGTTGTTATTATTAGGATTTTATTTTATTTCAATTATTAAACTGTTTTTATCTCAACCCATGAGTTTTCTCACTTTTACTCT
>NW_008824542.1:4694760-4706795 GCF_000699105.1 Pygoscelis adeliae
GTTACTTGGGAGAAGAGACCAACATCCACCTCGCTAC
The DNA here is from genome assembly GCF_000699105.1 of Pygoscelis adeliae. Lineage (NCBI taxonomy): Eukaryota > Metazoa > Chordata > Aves > Sphenisciformes > Spheniscidae > Pygoscelis > Pygoscelis adeliae. The sequence continues at coordinate 4,694,798 of NW_008824542.1, forward strand.
AGCCTCCTTTCAGGTAGTTGTAGAGAGCGATGAGGTCTCCCCTGAGCCCCCTTTTCTCCAGGCTAAACAACCCCAGTTCCCTCAGCCGCTCCTCAGAAGACTTGTTCTCCAGACCCCTCACCAGCCTCATTGCCCTTCTCTGGACACGCTCCAGCACCTCAACGTCCTTCTTGTAGTGAGGGGCCCAAAACTGAACACAGTATTCGAGGTACAGCCTCACCAGGGCCGAGTACAGGGGCACAATCACTTCCCTACTCCTGCTGGCCACACTATTTCTGATACAGGCCCAGCTGCCATTGGCCTTCTTGGCCGCCTGGGTACACTGCCGGCAAAATATATACTTTTGAGTTGGTACTTTAAATTTCCAATCAAATTCTACATGCCTGCTTCATAATTAGACAATATGACATATTTTTAATATATATACACTAGTAAATGTCCATTTAAATATGAATTATATATATCAAACGAAGTATATATTGTTAATATACATTTTGGAAAGTATACATTATGGTAGAATAATTTCATTATTTCTCTTACAGAAAATTTTATCAAATTTTTTGATGCAACTACAATTTTTACTTGAAGCTGTTAGTGTTTTTAGAAGTTTTTTCAAAGAACATTTTTCTTCCAAAGTTGTGGAAAATTGAGGTAAAGAAGTCATTTAATGGACACCTATTCTATCCCTTCCCTACTTTGCTGACTGAGAAGTCATTTTGCAGGGACACACTTTTTAGTTGGGTACTACAGGGCATAGTTGAAGGAATTGATCAGAAGTCTTTACTGTGTTGCCCTTTTCTCATGGAAAACTTGAGTAGGAAACATTAGGCATGCCATCTCTGCTAATTCCATTATTTCCTGAAACCCTATCTACAGATAACAGCACAGCTGACTAATGGACAGGACTGACTTTTTACACACTTACCGCATAGGAGAACAACTCAGCAGGTCCTTTTTTAAAACACACAGCAAAGAATATTTATTATTGCTTTGGAAACTCTATTTCTACAATTTATTATGGATTGAATTTATATCTTATATTTATTTGACATTACTGTAAGCTTCATATATATACAAAGTAGTTTTAAGTAAGCTTTATTCAAATTTAGGAACTGAAATGAACATAGACTGAAATAGAAAGATAATCATTGGTCCTACCCTCCAGTCCCTAGTTAGGCAACACTCCTATTGAGTTGGACTAAGGAACAGAACATTTAGTTATTTTATTTGAGGAGATTTTAAAAATACACTATCCCATCCTTCCAATTCCTATTATTTTAATGGAATGCTGATGAGAAATTTATTTTAGAAATAAGATTTTTAAGGCTTACTAAGTTTGGTAGTAATAGTTCTTTCATGTGTTCAGCCTGAAAATAATCTTTGATTATAGATATTAAAAGGTTGAGTCATAGGTATTACAGTACGGCTTTTAAAAAGAATTAATTGTTTTGACCATTAAAATATTTGGTATCCATACTGTACTGCTCATTGTGCTTATATTTTATGTTTTCATGCATTTTATCTATGTATCTTTGAAAGAAGTTAATTCCTTGTTTGCAGTGTACATCAATGCAAGAAAGGTTTTCTTCTGTTGATTAACTCTCCACCAGATTATATCAAAGCCTGCCTGTTCCTTATAGTGAGCTACATATCTTGATTTTGAAATAATCAGTTCTACTTTGCTGAATTAATTAATCCTTTTAATATGAACAAGACCATCTCTTTCCACATAAATCACTAAAAAATATGGAACTCTGTAACAGTTGTTAAGAATCAAAAGCACCATCTAATGTCTAAAATTATGTTTTCTTTTAAACTAGAGCCTTTTACTTCATAGAATGTGATTGCAAGCACTCTGTTAAGCATCACAGGTGCTCTTTAAGGAGAGACTGAAGACCTAGTAAGACTCTTCAGAGTAATAGAAAGAAAATTTCTGAGTTCTGCTGTTGCATCCAAATTATAACCAAGGCTTAAGGGTGTGATACTTGACCAAACACCTTATAGTTTATGTGAGCTAAAAAAAGCACAAGATTCTTCAGCCAAGAACCTATTGGTGGTCTAATTAATCTCCTCACAGTCTTACCAAAGAATAATTATTAATCCAGTTAAAATGATACTAACACTTAAAGGACAAATTATCCAACTATTACATCTCATTCCAAACAATAATACATTTAAAAGTAATACACAGAAACTTTGGTTTTACACTGTCACTTCCACTGCCTCTCAATGGCCTATGGTGACAATTTTTATCAGGAAGAAGGTTTGGGGGTTACAGAGTCCTTGTTGTGGTTTAACCTCAGTCGGCAACCGAGCACCACGCAGCTGCTCACTCACTCCCCCCCTGCCCCGGTGGGATGGGGGAGAGAATTGGAAGAGCACAAGTGAGAAAAACTTGTGGGTTGAGATGAAAACAGTTTAATAATTGAAATAAAATAACAACAACAACAACAACAACAAACAACAACAATAATAATAATAATAATACACAAAGCAAGTGATGCACAGTACAATTGCTCACCACCCGCTGACCGATACCCAGCCAGTCCCTGAGCAGCGGCCCCCCCGGCCAGCTTCCCCCAGTTTATGTACTGAGCATGACGTCACATGGTATGGAATGTTTCTTTGGCCAGTTTGGCTGTGCCCCCTCCCCGCTTCTTTTGCACCTGCAGCCTTCTCAGTCGGTAGAGCATGGGAAACTAAAAAGTCCTTGGCTAGTGTAAGCATTACCTAGCAACAACTAAAACATCGGTGCCTTATCAATTTTGTTCCCATCCTAAATCCAAAACACAGCACTGTACCAGCTACTAGGAAGGAAATTAACCCTATCCCTGCTGAAACCAGGACAGTCCTCAGCATACCAAGTTCTTTGCTGGGAGGGGCATGACATTGAAGTGGGGAGACTCCTCCTCCTTGCATTTGTGTTCTTTTGGGGTTACTTTTACACATTTGCTAACACTGTCCACCTACTTGGTCTTTCCTTATTGGTCTTCAAAGTCCATGTTCTATTCAAATTTTACTATAGATGGTCAGTTTTACTTAGGTTGGATATTTTTCCCTTGTTCCTTTTCTTACCTTCAAAACCAGATTTATCAACGGTAAAACCACTAATTCACTACTGGTGATTTGTGTTTATACCTCTGACATGCTAGTGTCAACTGGTGGTTGTCCTTTCAAGATCTGTTATCAGCCTTTAAGATGTGACTTCCTGATAACATAATGCAATGTGTTCTTAACAGAATCTAATTAGGTATACATACATATACACATGTGTGTGTATATATATATAAAACCATCTAAAATGCTTTGCTAACTATTTGCTGTTAATATCTATTAGTTATGGCAATATCACTGCTACATTATCAAAATTACTTTAGAAGACTGACTTGGGTCTAGTCAAAATATGACTTCTAGTTGTGTAGTAAAAAGGTTTTTTTTATGCTGGAGTTACATAGCTGGTTTGGCAGAATTGTACCTGAATGCAGGCTACTGGGTAATCCCCAGAAATGGAGAGATATAGGTTACTAAGACCTCTTAAGGTTTACAGTACCAGATCATCCTGAGATCTGTAAGTTTGGCCAGATCAGTTCCACCCATTATTCCATGGCAACTTTGTCAATTTGGTTGTTTGTTCACTGAGTTTCCACAGATTCTCCTCTCCATGACATGTATCAGCTGCCTTCTGATTACCAAATATATGACAGTTTTGGTAACATCTTACATGGTAAAAGAAAATGACTGGTTCTTTTTCTAATCAGTAACCTTGATTCCTTCCCCACGTTAAGGGTGTGACAATTTTCTGTTGACTGTTGAATGGTCTATCATCAAGTAAGGTTCATGCAGAAGAGATTCCATAAATACACACCACTTACTTTCATCCAGATACTTCCTTCAGTATATAACATCCTGAAACCTACCATTTTCACACAGGTAACAGAAAATAAAAGAAAATGTAACATTCACAACATGGTCTGCAAGAATATGGAATTTTTTTATCAGAGATTCTGTGTCTTGAAAGTCCCCTGAACTTTTCAAGTCCTCCTTCAAAAATTCCTAACTTAATCAGAAAAGTATGGCAGAACCTTGTGGACAGTTGAAGAAACAGGTTTTAGGCCAAAACCCTGCCTAAGTAGATACCAGGTGCACACACGTACTTCTTACTCTATTTTCCTCTTGTTCTATTTATCCTTCTTTATAACAAAGTGACATTCTATTTAGACCAAAGTTTTAGAAACTGTGTTTATATTAAATATTTAAATCTGTCTGTATCAATCTCAACTTGACCTTCCATTTTACTGAGCACCTACAATTTAAATGGTGTTGCTCGTGGTCAATGTCTTTGAAAACAGTATTATAAATCAGATTAGGCATTCAAACTGAGGGATTTGAATTAATAATGACTGACTGTTGTTGACTTTTCCCCCTTCTCTAGTACTTATCCATTTGCATTTTCATTATTAATTTATTATTTGCATTGCAACAGAACCTACTTCTCATTTTTTATTCCCAAAGATATTGTATACCAGTACCTGTATTTATGAACTTTTTGCATCTTCTTCTCTTGGTATGATAGTTATTTTTTGTTTTAATATTTCTTACATTGTTATTTAATTTCTCTGAATAGCTAAAAAGAAGAGATTGTAAAAGAAATAAAAAAAATGTTTTTTCAATAACTTTTTTTCAGAAACTGCAACAGAATTATTACCAAAACATTTTGATGCATTAGTACAGTGGTCCTTTAATTTATAATCCAAACTTGAAGACTAAATGCATTTTCTAGAAAAGTTGAGCTTCAGCCAGAGATGAATGGCAAAAATGTTATGTAACCTTTTACGCAATGATTAATGTAGTACTTGAATCCAGAACGAAATAATCATGTTATCAGGACAATAGTACAATAGTGAAGAGAAATGAAAACACAAAAGCAGTTTCTGAAAGAAGTAGCCAAAAACTCTGAGTCACAAATATATAGAGATGGATTAAAAGGGACAGCCAGAATAAGTGCTTCCACATTCCTTTTATTCCAGTGGCAATAAAATAACAGAAAATAACAGGAAATTACTTGGCCTACACAAATTAAACAGAAAAGTTTGGAATATTGACGTTCTTATTTCGGTGTGCACTTTACCACCATCACAATGAATGAGCTTTTGAGAATCAGACTGTGTGCGGTCAAGTATAGATATGATCTTATAGGCTCAGATTTACATAAAAGTATAGCATAATGAATCTAACTTGTATTTAAGTGTTATAGAATAAGTATGACAATAAGTATCCAGTATTTGACTTACTTATATAACACTGGGTAGAAGATTTTTACAATGGTGATCCTTTGTATCCAAAATATGGGAATATTTACTCTGGAATGAATTTATAATATGCATTAGATGGAATGGCTTGATTTTGACTAATAATTCATATCATATGTTTCTATTTCTATCTATACACAATATATAGCAAGTTGGTTTCAGCTACATAAAAATTAAAATGTTTTTGAAAGGTTTAGACATTTTGATTTCTCTATCTTTAGAGAAAATGTTTCAATCTGAGCAGTTATAGAGGCATCATTACAAAGTAAACAATCACAAAAATGTAGATTTCCAGATGTCACATTTGACTCTATATTCACATCTATTGTAATAGGTGTTTATTCTGTACCTACTGTTATAACAAATCACTGACTGGTACTCGCTGCAGATGCTTAATGAACAGCAGAGTACAATTCTAAGTATAAGTAAAAGGAAAGTTGTGTGAGATAGAGAAAAAAAATCAAGAAGCAACATTTAAAAGAAAATAAAGGAATAAATCAAACTGAGACCTGAATGGCATAAGAATTTAAGCATGGTTCCTGCAATATTGCAAAAGATCAAGTAACACTAGGGTATGCTTCTAACACTGTGCAGGCATAGGGGTATTCCTTGCAGTAAAATTTGCAGTGCCCGTATTGGTAACTGAAAAAGGCAAACTTGTATTTTAATTGTACAATCATTCAACCACATTTCACTGTGTCTTTAGGGTATTATAAATATTATCTTAATAGACATAATACATATAATTCAGGAAACAGTGGTTCTGTCAAAAGGGACCAATTTCTACTTTTAGCTCTCCTTTCAGTCAATTACCCAAATTGAATATGCTGTCAGAGAATGTGTTAGCATATCTTATATTCCTCTTAATAAGAGTCAATCTTAAAAGAAGAATACTTTTGTACTGCATTTAACTTTTATTATCTGTTCCATCACCGTGGATGACTCCTGTTCTGTAATCACCCATATTGAAGGTCAGACACAAATCCAACACAGTGAGTATGAAATTTTCACCTCATTCCCTATGAGGTAATCAAAATTATGAACATAAGCAATGTTATTTCTATACCCTTCCCAGGTATTACAATTGCCCAAGCTGATAGCGTTTGGGATCTAAAGCCAGAATCTGTCGTAGTTCACTGACCATTTTATTTTCTTACTAATTAGAATGAGAATAAGGCAAGGATATACATAAAGTGCAGGGTACTAGCAGCTGAGATTTTATGTGACAACAGCATAACATTTGAAACAGTCAATGTTTAATTTGTGTCAATCCTTTGAAATTTCCAGAGCCTTGTTGTTTAATCAATATGGACCAATGCTTCTAATTGTACTAAAATTACACAATGCCCTCTTTTATTGTTGGTACCACAGAAGTTACTCTCATCTATGCTGTTCTTTTTAAATGTTCTTAATATTTTTTATTTCCTTTCTATCAGCACAAAACAACACTGCATTTTTTTCGCCAGCCAGGTCTGTTAATTTGGGGGAAAAACCAAAGTTTTTTTACCCAGAGATCTAGAAAAGCAGGTATCTCTAAATACATTTAAAGAATACATTGTGGCAACAGTGAAGTTTCAAAATACTGATATGGAAAACAAAATGTTTCCATTTTAACATGATTAATCTAACACTTCCTTTTACCTAAAACTAACTTGTTAAGCATTAACAAAATTATTAACTGAATGTTTCACAGAGGACAAGGGCAATCTTAAATGGGTCTAGGGGGCAAGACTCTTCTCACATCACACCAAGTTTAGTGATGAAAATCGAAAGCTAGCTGAGATGACTTTTATACAAGATACTTTATTCTGTAGTGCAAAGCTGATAGGCATATGTAATAGTTTCTATATAAGAAAAAATGTTACCAAATGCAGAGAAAGAATAGTAAGGTATGGATACCTAATGCTTCCTTATTTCATCCACTTCCCACCAGATTATGAATATAACCAGTCACAGTTTAACAGTTTACTTGATAAATTCTGAAGATAAACAAAAATTTAGATTAAGTATAATACTAAGTGTTTAGAAAAAAATGCTAAGGTTGATCGGTAAAATGCAACATTTTCCAATCATTTCCTGAGCATTGATTTTCCCTTACACAACCAGACAAATAAAATGAGAGCACAGTGAAATAATCCTTGACTATCAGTGGTATAAATAATTTTCGCAGTTGACAAAAGGTGAACCTTTCATGGAAAGGTGACAGGTCAAATTTCCTGAGAAGAATAGTCATTCCTGTGCTATAAAGACTGCCTTAAATGGGATAAAAAAGATGTCTTTTCATCCACATGGCATACTGTAACCAGCCATATAGTATTTCATGGCCAAATCAATCTCATGTGCTGAGAGATAACTTGAGACAGAATGTCAGTAAGGTCAAAAAGGCAGAAAGCTTGTTTTTTACAGACCTGTTTTCCCTCAGTACTGCTATACTCTTCATAGCCCCTTTCTGCCACTTAATTGATTTTCTTTGCTTCTAACATCGAGACAAAAGATCTAAAACATCTAGCTGTACCTTTGTGCTAATGGTCTTAAAGAATGTTCGCTCATGTTACTGCAAGACATATGTAACAGCACCATAGACGATATCAGGTATCAGTTCTGCATACCTGACCACAACTCAGTGGGGTTTGTTAGAGCCTGATATACATCATCAAGAGGTGGCTCCACTTATGCTATTAGCTGTGGTCAACTGCAGTCACCATCCATATGGTTAAATTGTGTGATTCTTCAACACGAAGTTAGCTGTTTTCCCATGGGAGGTTCCTGTTTTTTTAATGCAGTAACCTTTTCACAAAAAAAACTGGCCTTCTGTGAACCATTCTTCAAGGTACCTTTTTCTTCAGATGTAGATTAGTTTTCTTTTAAAACATATCACTGATGTTTTTCCAGACATTGTTCAAGAAAACCCTAGTAAATTCTTTGTCATACATAATTTTTACTTTCCGATTCTCTGATTTCTCAAGGAATCCAGAAATAAAAGTAGCATAGAAATAGTAAAAGAACATATATATATTCTTTTCTATATCTTATTCATAAAGATATATATAAGAATATGGATATATTTTTGTTGTGATTTAACCCCAGCCAGCAACTAAGCACTACACAGCCACTCACTCACTCCCAGTGGAATGGGGGAGAGAATCAGAAGAGTAAAAGTGAGAAAACTCACGGGTTGAGATAAAGACAGTTTAATAGGTAAAGCAAAAGCCATGCACACAAGCAAAGCAAAACAAGGCATTCATTCACTACTTCCCATTGGCAGGCAGGTGTTCAGCCATCTCCAGGAAAGCAGGGCTCCATCACACGTAACAGTTACTTGGGAAGACAAACACCATAACTCCCAATGTCCCCCCCCTTCCTTCTTCTTCCCCCAGCTTTATATGCTGAGCATGATGTCATATGGTATGGAATACCCCTTTGGTCAGTTGGAGTCAGCTGTCCCCTCCCAACTTCTTGTGCACCCCCAGCCTATTCGCTGGTGGAGTGGTGTGAGAAGCAGAAAAGGCCTTGACTCTGTGTAAGCACTGCTCAGCAGTAATGAAAACATGCCTGTGTTATCAACACTGTTTCTAGCACAAATCCAAAACATAGCTGCATGCTAGCTACTATGAAGAAAATTAACTCTACCCCAGCCGAAACCAGCACAATTTTTCACATGTATCTTTTAATAAATATGTAAAACCTTTTTAACTACTTGTTATTAACATCTATTTAATAATGTCAATGTTGGTTGTTTGTACATATTTTTCACACTTCCTTTTCAGCTCCTGGAGGATGCTTAGTTTGAAGCTTTCTGACCAATGGATCTGTGGATGAAATGTTCCCACGGCACCTTTAGAATGTTTAATATGTACTCAAAAATTTAAAGCAATGGTACTACTGGTATGCTTAGAGTTTGCAGAATTGGGAGTCTAAGAGATAGAAGAATTCTCCCTCAGGAATAATGTTTTTCCAAATTAATCAAAGTATTTAAAGCTTTAGATTTCTAATGTTTTTACTGGGTTTGTTGTTTTTTTTTTCTTTTTTCTTTTTTTTTTTTTGTGATTTTCCACTATATATTCAATTAGACATTCCATGTTAAAAATTCATCACTCTTGTTAATCTTTCTATACAGTTACTGTAACACATCAGAATAGACTTCTTAATTCCCTCTATGTATGTATTTGGAAGTCTGTTATTATTTGCACAGTATTATCCCTCGTTTCCATTTTTATTACTTCAGTTTCACTTCTGTAATTTTCATGTACACTACTATGTATTACATTACTTCCAAATTCAGCAGCAGTAATTTCTCACATGTATTTTGAGGAACTGATAACTATAATCTAGAGGTTACAAAAAACAAATATCAATAAATAAACTAGAATAAACTGGTGAACTTAGAAACATGAAAAAATACTTTTATATCAAAATGACTTTGTGCTTCAGTTTCTAGAGAAAATGAAATTTATTGTTTCCTTTAAGAATCCCAGATAGTCAGAAAAATACCTTATTGTACTCTTACTCTTAATATTTTCATGGCATTAATGCCCCAAAGCTGTAACAAGAAATGAAGATTTTGCTGGGCTAGATGCCATGCAAATATATGTGAAAACATAGTTTTGACCTTTAAGAGCTCAGATTCAGGCCAGATATTGCAATTTTTTATGAACTCCTGCACTGTTATATTTGCATTAGGTCTTATTCATCTAGCGAGAGCATTGCACAGGATAAAAAAAACCTTGGAAAACAGTGTAAGTATTTGTACTATTCAAAGTACATTTAAAAAATGACATTCTGTCATTGCAAATATTTTACACACTTGTCAAAAACTATGCAAAAATGTAAACTAGTATTTATCCTGTTTCCTTTGAATCCCTGAATGTAAAAAGAATGAATGTACAATTCTAAGTGAAACTAAGAATTCTGAGATAAACACTGAGGTAACCACCACAAACACCGTTACGCTTTTTGCTTCTTTGAATCCTCTTTTGTTTTCAAACACAGATTAAATTTCAAATATTGTTTCAGCTGTTGTTACAGCTTGTCAGTTTCTTGGTAACAAACTTAGGATAGGAACTCTTTAACGTCAGATGAATCAGAATTTCTAATAATTTTCTAACTGAATTTTATGAAAGCATTCAAATAGGGTAAAATATAGAAACTGATGAAAAACTATCTTAATTAAAAAAAAAAAAAATCTCCAAATGACTGCTTAAAGTTGAAGCAACCAAGAACACAAATATTTTAGATTCAAATTTCAAGGTACAGGGTTGTGTAAGAAAAGAGAGAATTTTAGAGATAGTGATTGTTCATCTCTTCCATTATTGATAAAGGAACTCATCAATATCTGCATTATGCTCTATACTGACCTGGAAATTTTAAAAGCTGTGATTGTATTCTAAGCAGAAAATCAGGTAAAGTAGATACCTAATCTTTTTTTTTATTCACTTAAAAACATTTTCAAGAATTAGACTGAAATATATCAAGAAGCATTTCAGGAAGAAGTTACGCAGAAGCGATCTGTCAAAGTAACTGGAAGTAACGCATTGAGGGAATGATGTTTGGACAACAGAATTTGGAGAATAAACAGAAATCTTTTATAGATATTAGATAGAATCACACCACTATAAGACTAAGAACATAATTGTTTGATCCTTGTCATAGTTCTGCCAAAACTGGGGAAGAACATGCCAAAGCCCCAAGCTTTTATTCAGAGGATATGGGTTTCTCTTTGTTTGGTGGAATCTGCAGGCCTGAATTAAACCTACTTTTTATTTCAATAGAAGGATTAAGCTCCTGAGAAGACACCCTCAAAAATCACTGAAAAGAGTCAGAAGCTGCCTAAGTAGGCTAATAAGAAATGCTGATAAAAGGGTGATAAATGAGTGTCTTTAGTCCTATGCTGTCATCTTCAAAAGAAATGTATCACTGACACAATTCATAACCTTTGCAGTCACCCAGTGAAAGGATCCATCCCCATCTTTAAACCAGCTTTTCAGTGATTACCACACTCAGAGTACTGGAGAATTTGGATTATTTTTTATCTTTTGATTAAGCTGATGCGATCTCATCTTCTACCTCCCAAATATACTAAATGCTCTAAGTAGCCCAAGGATATATTCAGGCATCAACATAATACACAGTTGTACAGGATGACATGTGGTAAAATGATGTTTGTTTAACTGTCTTTGTCCATGTGGCCTGGAAGTCAGCTGTTTCTGCTGTGGAGGGAGGTGTAATATTGTGTGTAATGGCTTCTGTGAATGACCTTTCCAAGTAGCAGCTAGCATTGCCCACCCCATTACTCTTCCTGCAAAAGGAGCTCTAGGACTCTTCTGCTACCTTAGTCCGGGTCTACACCTTGTCAGAAAAGAAAGCTTCCCCTTCAAACAGGGTGGAGAATGTCAATTTTCTCCAAAATGCTATGAAGTCTTTGCTTTACGTGAGTGCAGTGCTTCCCTTGAACTCTCCTTCTCCACTTCTGTTGTCATTAAAGACAACAAAAAAGGTTTTTACAAATATATTAATGACAAGAAGAGAGCCAAGGAGAATCTCCATCCTTTATTTGAGGCGGGGGGGGGAACATTGTCACCGAGGATGAGGAAAAGGCTGAGGTACTCAATGCCTTCTTTGCCTCAGTCTTTAACAGGCAGACTAGTTATCCTCAGGGTATTCGGCCCCCTGAGCTGGAAAACAGGGACGGC
>NW_008824542.1:4711522-4717494 GCF_000699105.1 Pygoscelis adeliae
ACTACCTGAAAGGAGGCTGTAGCGAGGTGGGTGTCGGTCTCTTCTCCCAAGTAACTGGCGAAAGGACGAGAGGAAATGGCCTCAAGTTGCACCAGGGGAGGTTTAGATTGGACGTGAGGAAAAATTTCTTTACTGAAAGAGTAGTTAAACATTGGAACAGGCTGCCTAGGGAAGTGGTTGAGTCACCATCCCTGGAGATATTTAAAAGACGGGTAGATGAGGTGCTTAGGGACATGGTTTAGTAGGCATGGTGGTTTTGGGTTGATGGTTGGACTCGATGATCTTGGAGGTCTCTTCCAACCTTAATGATTCTATGATTCTATGATTCTATGATTCTATGATTCTCATTGCATACTCAGTGGGAAGACCAATGAAGAAACACATGAATGACTTTGTAACACAATGTTAAGAAACTCACCTGTAAAGGAATATTGATGCTCCACTCCTTTCTGAAATGAATAAATATCTGATGCTATATATGCACTGGGGTAATGACTGAAACCCACATGTCCTTATTTCAGGGTGAGATGTCTAATTATAATGCTATATAGTGACTTATTTTGCTAGTTAAATGAATATTGAATTGGCCTTTCTTCAGAAAGAATAAAAATAAGCACTTCCCACTGTCCCACTGCTTTGGGATATTAGTTTATAATGTAGAATATACATCTGGCAAAAAGAGGGTTTCTCTAGGCAGAAGATCATCTGTTTCTGCAGATGCTTTCTAACCACTGAACTACTGGACTAAATAAGTAGCACAGAGGGGCAGAAATGCAGCATTTCACATTCCTGCATTTATATTCTATGCAGAGTTCAATCTAATAGTGGTCCCTGAGAAAACCTATGAGATCAATTCTTGGAAGCAAAAAAGTCAAAATTATGCTTGAATCTGATCAGACCTAGGTAGACCTAGGTCTCTCATGTCTCTCCTTACAGTCAAAATGGTGAGATAAATTTTGGTCAGATGGGCTATAAAGTGGGCAGAAAAGTGGCTGGACTTTTATAATTTGTGATACAAAGCTCAATTGACACCTAGTTACTAGAGACATCCCAGTAATGGGGCTAGAACAGTTCTACTTTATTAATTATCCTGGAGGGTGGGACAGAATGCAGTCTCATCAGGTTCGTGGATGACACCAAACTAGGGGGACCAGTCAGTATCCAGGATGTCACTTGAACATAAATTATTCTATATTCTGATTCTGTGAGTCTAACAAAGAATGAAAGATGACATAGTTAACATTGTTAAGATAAGGTCTGACACAATTATTTTTCATTGGCAGGTACCAATAATAGAGGAATAAAATTATTTTCACTTTTAATCCATAAATGATCTAATTTATGATGTTTTACATGTTTACCATGATTAATATAAATTAATACAGCACTCCTATAGTACCAAAAAACATGGCCTGACTTACAGTTTAGTTCTATTATTCAGTGGGATGTCCTACAGATCTAAGCAAATGTGAGACTTCTCCAAAAAAACCATGGAAAACAAGAACAACAATTCTACTGATTTGAATGGTCTTTGAGCATGGTTTAGTTGCTTGTATAGTTTCTAAATAAAATGTTAAATATTTTAAATTAAATCTTACTGTGAATTACTTCAGATTTCAGTAGGTCAAAAACCACAACAAATTCTACTCTTGAAATGTGAATTTTCAGTTCACTGTGTGGAGAAAAATTAGAAGGTGTTTAGAGAACTTGTTACTTGAATAGTTCTTTAGTGGTAAATGTTCCTTTTTATTCTTCTAGCATTAAAAATTTAAACAATCATAAAACATATTAACCTTCAAATTTGAAGTTCAACTTTGAAGTTCTTCCATGTTCAGGAACTACATAAATGTTATAGACTTCACCATGTTAAACAGATTTGTAAAATATTATGTTTTAACTCCTAAGTACAGAAATTCTTTAAAGATTGGAACTTCAGCATGATTAATAGCTCTACATATCAATGAATAATGGTTATCTTTCTTTTGTCAAAAAATACATTGTTTCTATGAACTATTAAATGTAGCTTATATGGATATTTTACTCATTTGAGTCATTAGTTTACGGTTCTGTGGATCTATTACAGTATCTTTTGACAGAGAGAAATCACTAAACAGATGTTCTGTGCCAAATCTGTTGGAAGAATGTTAACAATTCAGAAACACCTAAAGGCAGCTAACAATCCAAGCATTTTAAACAACAACAAATAAGTCTATAGCTGATTAAATGCAGCAGGAACACCTCTGTAAGATTTTCAGCATGTATAATTTCAAACACCACAAATCAGCTAAAACAAAGATATTCTGATGAGCAGAAATAATTTATACATTAGAGGGTTTCTCCACTGTTATCTTTGAAATTCAAATTAATGGCTATGGAAAGCTGTGCCACTGGGATGTTATGCATCCATCTGACAATACATGGGGTATAGAAATGTAAGCCTTATGAAGAAAATCACAGAAATTAAGCCTTCAGTATGTCAACAGAAAAAAAAAATCTAATTAGAACATGAGAATTTTTTTATTTCAAAGACCTAATCAGTATTATTGCTGTGGCTTTACTGAGAGACAGCAACGGATACCACACTTCTATCTTATTGTGTTGGCAAAGTTGGCTGCTAAATCACATGTATTCTTTGAGCTATTTTCTGGAGTGCTAGAGTTGTAAAAAGGCAGCTGTGGTGCCATTTGTAGTGTATTCATTAATTTGCACTAAGATCCATTAAAATGTAATTTTTTTTCATAAAAACATCTCAAAAGAAAAAAAAAAAAGAAAAAACCCAACAAAACATAGCTATTGCTTTATTGCTATAACTATTACAATATTGGAGCCAGTGAACACCTTCAGCTAAAATAAGAATGCTTAAAATGAAGTCAAACAAGACCCGCTACTTGATGAAGGTCAAAATAATTTTTTCTTTTCCCTCCGTAGGTAGGAGTTCTACTATGTAACAAAACAGTCAGTTCATGCCCTTTTCTGTCTGTACTTGGAGTAATCCAGTGGCTCAAAATCTTTACAAGAAGTCTGTTTCTTGGCCCTTTCATCATTCACATAAGATTGGAGAGGTTATCTAAACATTTTAAAGTTTCAGTTAATTCCATTCAAAATTTTGTGCCTTTTGAATTTCTTCTATCCCTGAGAAGAATGTGTTTCTATTTTCTTTTTTTTCTTGAAAGAAGTGTTGCAGTGTGATATTACAAAGCATCAGCTGTAAGTTTCTTCTGTACCAGTAAACATGACTGTAATATTGATTAATTTCAATACTATGCATAGCTCCATTTCTGGGCATTATTATTGTTCTGAAATAAATACAGATACAGCACCATTGCTACTGGAAGAGAATCAATAAATTGTTGATTAAGATAAAAAGGACATTAAAAGTCTTCCTTAATATTTCTGAGAACACATTCTCAGGAAAATGTTTCAGGATCATAATAGAATGTAGTTATAACCAACTTCATAAATATAGTTTAGTACCATCAGTGATGCAAAAAACAGGCAAGCATCAAAATGAAACCAAAAAGAACTCATCAAGTTTCTCCCTTGTGTTCAAGAGAAAGGAGAATTTTTAGGTTAGACCATGACTCCAAAAAATGGGTCAGACCCAGAAATGTTCAGACCTGGAAAGTATGAAGGAGGGCTGTCAAAAAAAAAAAAAAGTCCAATTTTGTGAAAAACATTAACATGTCTGAAAAGTTAAACTTAAAAAAAATATTTTCATGGAAAATATAAGGGAATGTTTCACCTTATGAAAAGTGTGACCTGCAAATAGGAAAACTCAGGTTTAAATGCTGCCTGTGTTAGATGTATCTTTCCACCCTTCATTTTGAGAGGCCAGGGCTTGTTCAGTGGTTATTGAAACTGTCATAGCAGTTAATGTGACTCATTTGTGTACAGACTTAGAAGACTTTTCTTTCTGAGATATCTTCAAACTTTAAGAACATAGAGAAGACACACAGTGAGAATACAGGTTTTATTCAGGTTTGGTGAATTCACTACAAAAATACATTAAGAGATACCAGTTAGGTATGCTACCAAATCACAAAACTCCTCTTCACAGTAGGCTTTACTTACACTAAGCCACAAAAGAGTAGTTTGACACAGATTGTCTATTGCTGGACTCAAAAATTAAGGGTAGGACTCAAGAACTGTAAGAAAAAACAAACAACAACAACAACAAGTACTAGTTAATTTCTGCAAACATCATGGATTTTATTTTCTTTTACAGGGAAGTTCTTTCCCCTATGCTATTAAGATAATTTATGTGAACCTTTAGGCTTGCGTAATGTAAATTACACCAACTTGAAGACTCCATTTTTAGTTTCTGCATTGTATACAGTGGCCATTGTGTAAACAATAATCAGGCTCTGTGTGTTACAGTTGTAACAGATGTAAATGTGTAAATTACAGATTTATCAAATATGCTGCTGGGAAGAAGCATTGATATTAGTCACCCTACAAGGAAATTTCTTATACTGATAGACTATTTAAATAGTCTGCAAAGGCAAAATTAGCTTGTTAATAGAGAACAATTCTACCAAGCAAGTGAGGAAGATTATATTTACCAAACAGCATCTAATTTTGAAGAGGAGGCTCAAGGTTGCTTCAATTCATTTGAAGCAATTTGAAGGATTATGTATTTGAGGAGAATACTAATGTACAAACTGTGAGCAATGAAACCACTAATCACCTGATTGGTACCTACTGGTAATGGTCTGTAGGGAGCTAAATTTTAGTGTCAGGCAGACATGGGCTGAATTCTGTGGCCTACAGGTCTCCCCTTGCATGGTATAGAGAGTTAGATCCTTAACACAGGGGTATAGATTACATCCTATATTTGTAGAAAATCATGTCCTTTATTGGATCTGCCCTTCATGATAACATTTAAAGATTGCAAATGAATCTGAATAGAAAAAGAATATAAATGATAGAAATTTGGCTTAGTTGACAGTTCAAGATTTTATCTAATAATTTATGGGGTTTTGAGTCTTATGAAGCAATATGTACAAAATGTATCTACAATGACAAAAGACAAACATGACTGGCAAACAAATGGATAAGAATTTCTTTTCCACCTACTTTTTTTCTGTGTGCATGTGTACATATAACTATATAACCTTAAGTTTTTTCTAATGATTTCGGTTTCTCAGTACAGGAATCTTATCTGTTGTGTTGACTATAACAGATATAGGCACCTAGATGTAATCAAAACATAAGGTATATTTTCTGCATCTCTTGTGCCTGCATAGTCAGAAGACACATTAGTATACGAAATGGCTTAGATACTTTTGTTTTGCTGCTAATGCTCAGAATTATATTTTCAGCTTTTCATTTCACTTTTTATGTTAGTAGGCACAGAAGCTCAAAAAAGGTATGTATTCTGTTCTACATGAGCAAGCAGCCATAGAATCATAGAATCATAGAATCATTAAAGGTTGGAAGAGACCTCCAAGATCATCGAGTCCAACCATCAACCCAACACCACCATGCTCACTAAACCATGTCCCTAAGCGCCTCATCTACCCGTCTTTTAAATACTTCCAGGGATGGTGACTCAACTACTTCCCTGGGCAGCCTGTTCCAATGTTTAACTACTCTTTCAGTAAAGAAATTTTTCCTTACATCCAATCTAAACCTCCCCTGGCGCAACTTGAGGCCATTTCCTCTCGTCCTATCGACAGTTACTTGGGAGAAGAGACCAATATCCACCTCGCTACAGCCTCCTTTCAGGTAGTGGGAGAGAGCTATGAGGTCTCCCTTCAGCCTCCTTTTCTCCAGGCTAAACAACCCCAGCTCCCTCAGCCGCCTCTCATAAGACTTGTTCTCCAGACCCCTCACCAGCCTCGTTGCCCTTCTCTGGACACGTTCCAACATCTCAACATCCTTCTTGTAGTGAGGGGCCCAAAACTGAACACAGTATTCGAGGTGCGGCCGCACCAGGGCCGAGTACAGGGGCACTATCACTTCCCTGCTCC
>NW_008824542.1:4717592-4719883 GCF_000699105.1 Pygoscelis adeliae
TTTCCAGCCACTCTTCCCCAAGCCTGTAGCGCTGCATGGGGTTGTTGTGGCCAAAGTGCAGGACCCGGCACTTGGCCTTGTTGAATCTCATACAGTTGGCCTGGGCCCATCGATCCAGCCTGTCCAGGTCCCTCTGCAGAGCCTTCCTACCCTCGAGCAGATCAACACTGCCGCCCAACTTGGTGTCGTCTGCAAACTTACTGAGGGTGCACTCGATCCCCTCATCCAGATCATTGATAAAGATATTAAACAGAACTGGCCCCAATACTGAGCCCTGGGGAACACCGCTCGTGACCGGCCGCCAACTGGATTGAACTCCATTTACCACAACTCTCTGGGCCCGGCCGTCCAGCCAGTTTTTGACCCAGCGCAGAGTCCACCTGTCTAAGCTGTGAGCCGCCAGCTTCTCCAGGAGAATGCTGTGGGAGACGGTGTCAAAGGCCTTACTGAAGTCCAGGTAGACCACATCCACAGCCTTTCCCTTGTCCACTAGGCGGGTCACCTGGTCATAGAAGGAGATCAGGTTGGTCAAGCAGGACCTGCCTTCCATAAACCCGTGCTGGCTGGGCCTGATGCCCTGGTTGTCCCGCACCTGCCTTGTGAGCGCCCTCAAGATGATCCGCTCCATGATCTTCCCCGGCACTGAGGTCAGGCTAACAGGCCTGTAGTTCCCCGGATCCTCCTTCCGGCCCTTCTTGTAGATGGGCGTCACATTGGCCAGCCTCCAGTCGTCCGGGACCTCCCCCGTTAACCAGGACTGCTGATAGATGATGGAGAGCAGCTTGGCTAGCTCCTCCGCCAGCTCTCTCAGCACTCTCGGGTGGATCCCATCCGGCCCCATAGACTTGTGAGTATCCAGATGACGTAGCAGGTCGTTGACCGCTTCCTCTTGGATTATGGGGGGTTCATCCTGCTCGCCATCCCTGTTTTCCAGCTCAGGGCGCCGAGTACCCTGAGGGTAACTAGTCTGATTGCTAAAGACTGAGGCAAAGAAGGCATTAAGTACCTCAGCCTTTTCCTCATCCTCGGTGACAATGTTCCCCCCCGCATCCAATAAAGGATGGAGATTCTCCCTGGCTCTCTTCTTGTCATTAATATATTTGTAAAAACTTTTTTTGTTGTCTTTAACGACAGCGGCCAGGTTGCGTTCTAGCTGGGCTTTTGCCTTTCTCATTTCCTCTCTGCACGACCTAACGAGATCCCTGTACTCTTCTTGAGTCGCCTGCCCCTTCTTCCACAAGTGATAAACTCTCCTTTTTTTCCTGAGTCCCAGCAAAAGCTCCCCGTTCAGCCAGGCCGGTCGTCTTCTCCGCCCGTTCTTCTTGCGGCGTACAGGGACAGCCTGCTCCTGCGCCTTTAAGACTTCCTTCTTGAAGATCGTCCAGCCTTCCTGGACCCCTTTGCCCTTCAGGATGGTCTCCCAAGGGACTCTCTCAACCAGCGTCCTGAACAGGCCAAAGTCCGCCCTCCGGAAGTCCATGGTAGCAATTTTGCTGCCTCCCCTCCTTACTTCACCGAGAATTGAGAATTCTACCATTTCATGGTCGCTAAGCCCAAGACGGCCTCCGACCACCACATCTCCCACCAGTCCTTCTCTGTTTGTGAACAGCAGGTCGAGCGAGGCACCTCCCCTGGTAGGCTCACTTACCAGCTGTGTCAGGAAGTTGTCTTCCACACACTCCAGGAACCTCCTAGACTGCTTCCTCTCTGCCGTGTTGTATTTCCAGCAGATGTCCGGGAAGTTGAAGTCCCCCACGAGAACAAGGGCCAGCGATCGAGACACCTCTGCCAGCCGCTTGCAGAACGCTTCATCGGCCTCTTCATCCTGGTTGGGTGGTCTATAACAGACTCCCAGCAGGATATCTGCCTCATTGGCCTTCCCCCTCATCCTTACCCATAAACACTCAACCGTATCATCATCACAATCGTTAAGCTCTATACAATCGAAACACTCCCTAACATACAGAGCCACCCCGCCGCCTCTCCTTCCTCGCCTGTCCCTTCTGAAGAGTCTATAGCCATCCATTGCAGCACTCCAATCATGAGAGTCACCCCACCATGTTTCTGTGATGGCGACTAAGTCATACCTCTCCCGCTGCACGATGGCTTCCAGCTCCTCCTGCTTGCCGCCCATGCTGCGTGCATTGGTGTAGATGCACTTGAGCTGGGCTATCGATTTCACCCCCGGCATCGGCATGCCACCCCTCGGCTCATCTCTAGCGAGCCCGGTTTTGTCCCCTTCCCCCTTCGAACCTAGTTTAAAGCCCTCTCAAGGAGCCCTGCCAATTCAT
>NW_008824542.1:4720021-4725563 GCF_000699105.1 Pygoscelis adeliae
TCAAAAAAGCCAAAATTCCTCCGACGGCACCAGCCATGTCATACACTAGATCACTACTAGTTGTTTGATTTATATATGCAGATCCCAAATATGTAATGGTAAAGGGAGCCTACTTTCATTTTGGTAGGCTTAGTTATTTACATTGATAAGGCATGAGGTGCAAGTTCAAAGAAAAGTTTCAAATCTGATCTATAAAGCCATATTTTTTCAGTTTCTAAAATAAACTACCTTCTGATAGGATCAACTGTGAGTCACAAGGGACACTACAGCTTTTATTTTACCTAGTTTGCAAACCATTTAAACATCCTCAGTTGTAAAGCTTGATTGAATTTGAACATTGCTTGAGGTTCATGTTCTGTTCATGGCAGAATGTAAAATGATCAGACAAAAGACTCTCCAAAAAACAAAAATGAAAAGTGAGGAAGAGTGAAAAGCAGAGATCAGAAAATAAACTAGCAACAAAACAGAAACAGAATGAAAGGAAAATGAAAGGACAATGCTAATTGAAAACAGATTACCTCATCCCTCCAAAAGACTGAAACAGTACCAACAGTGTGAGGAAATAGTGGAATCTCGAGGCTGCGGTAATTCCCCTGGACCTTAGGTACCTTTAAGCTACAGCAAGATAGTCATGCCAGAAAAATGTCAACCTTAATCTCACTATGGATATGAGTACCTACTGAGTTCCTGAAACCACCCATTGAAAGAAATGCTGCTGTTCTAACGTTTAATAATTGTTTATGAGTTTTATCATGCAGAGTGTAAACAGATCAGTTTGCTCACTGAGCTACATGCGATATATTTTCTTATCTCAAAAATTAAATATTTTGACTTTTTAAAAAATAAACCAACTCTTCTGTATTTCAGAGGAGTGTTAGTAGCCCATAATACCTGCATAAAAAGGTGGAAAGGACTGGCATAACTTTTATCATCAACCAAGTTTTTGAGTAAGTGACCTTACCTGCTGTTCTTTGGGATGTATCAAATTCAATGTTCTGGCATGTTCTACTGCATTAGGCTCCACAGAAGTTAAGAGGTGGGGAAAGACCCTCCTTGGAGACCTTGAACAAATTTAGGGGTCAGGTGGTCATCAACCTATTCAGCCTTAGCCAGATGGATTTCACCTCAAGCATGCCCACAAGCATTGCTTAAGGGCCCCAGGAGCCTTGAAGGTGTAACCTTAAATGCCACAGAAGCTTTTGAAGATAGAAAATAGTGGGCAATCACAGGATAAGAAAGTGTAGAAGTATTGAGCTGGGTCACTTTGTCCTGGTCATACCCAAAGAATGGTCTCGAGTTCCTTAAATTTACTATTATAGGCATTGCTTTGATTTCTTTTTAGGCTTACTACAGATATATTTTACGTTAGTAATAAAATACACCTCAAGAAAAAGATGTATTGTCCTAAAGTTTAGAAGACATGAATGTTTATCAGCCAAGACTTTGAGGTCCATACATTTCCCAGGTTTTACATTACTTAATTCTCCATTTTGTGATTAAGGAAAAAAAAAAAGAAAAAAAAAAACCAACAACAAAAAGAAAAGAGGTGATATTTCTATCTCAGTTTTTCAGTTTTAAAAGTGCTGGAAAGAGCAGACTATCATTTCCCAGCTCAAACTACTTTACAGAGGTTAACATCAACTCATTCAAATGATTCTAGAGAGTTTGTCACAACTCCATCATAGATAAGTTATCTTGCCAGTACCTGTAACATACCACTCATGATGATAGACAAAGTTAGCAAGAAGATGGGAATGTCATGGTTATTGACAAATAGTCCATCAATTAATACCTCCTTTGATTGCTAATAGCAAAAGGCAAGGTTGGCAAGATAAATCTAGAAGTTTATGCTAACTGTATTTCATTTGACTTTTCAGCTTTAGAAAGTGCTGCCTTTCAGGAGGACATATTTGTTTCAGTAAGTTAGCATTCTGAGAGCAAGATACATAATTTTCCTTTAGCACAATTGCACATCTACTGTCTGGACAGCTTTCTCCGCCACCTTCCCGAGGAACCAAGCAGAAAGGCAGGAGAATGACTACACTCCTACTTCCTAACTCCAACTTGTTAGAAGCTGTGGATTCCTATGGATTTCTTCCCCTTACGCTATCATAGATAATCTGATTACAGACAGGCCAACAACTATCAGTATTTTAACATATGCAAGCTAGCAATAATAACTGTACTATGAATAAGTTAATAAATTATATTTCTCTTGAAATGCCAAATGGCTATTCCAATGACATTTTTGAGAACCAGGCTGAGGTAATATAAATTTATATCAGGTTTACTCTTTGTCTACAGATCTAAATGAAACAGTTTTTGTTCCACATTGCTTATTGCATAGATATTTGAAAACCTATATGTTTCAGTTAACCCCTCTGCTTCTGAGATTATCTAATGGTAGTACACATCATAGTGCTTTTCTGTTGTATACTTGCTTGTTTTTGTGGTATTCTCCTCCTACCCCTGGAATGGTGTCCCTTTTCATCTTTAATAAAATCAATTTTGCCCTGCCTTCACATCTTTCAGTAATATTCAGTTATACTTCACATTTTGTTCAGCATTCAATAATTTTGGGGGAGAGGACAAGTTTTTATGAAGACTTCCAAGATGGACAAAATGGTGCTCCCCACCAACTTCTGTTCATCTCATTTTATTATCATATGTATCTGTTCCTACCAGACATTATAAATGCTCCTGATTTGTAAATTTGTTTTTCTTTTTCTGCCTCAGTGATGACACTTTATTTTGAATTTATACTCAGCACTGTTCTTTTGTCATCCCCATTGTGCAAAAAGGATGGGGTAATGGAATATGCAATCTGAGTAGTTTCAAGCAGCCCACAGGCTGTGATGTGATCTTCATTTGATATACAACAGCTGACTTCAGTGGTGCTATGCAGTTTATACCAACTATGGTTGTGACCCTACTTTTCCATTTTGTTTGCAAAGAAGACCCCAAAATTTAGTGTTACATAACAACATGAACGTTAATCCCTAAAAAGGGCCGGAGCTCTCTTGAGCTAAGTACACTAACAAAAACGTAACATACTACCCTGAAAAGCTTAGCTTCTAGAATGATGAGACAGACAATGGAAGGGAGAGGAGAGACAAAGATGGGAAATTATTTCCCCATAATCATATAACTGTGGAAAGCCTGACTCCACAATATATCCATTACATAAAATTCCTTCCTCATAAATAATATTGTATATAAAGCAAATTTTAATTTATTTTTACTTTCTCTGCCTTCTATATGCATTTGAAATTACAGGTTAAAATATATTTTAAATTACATAGATCAAGGAAAAATATGCTTTCATGTAAATAATCCCAGAATTCTGAGGGATACAAATTCTACCCCAAAAGATTCTGGACAGTCAATAATCCAAAGAGTCATTAATAATCATTTTAGAATAAAATTCAACAGGCCATCTTGATACCTCTCATAAAAAGCAGGACTTAACTGTGACTGTAAGCACATTAAGGAGAGAAGGAACAATGATAATAGCAAGCTATACCCTTTAATATTCCCAGAACATAATTATTCATATGCACCCAAACTCATGTCATGACTCATGTCAAGTAATTGGACAAAAATTCACACTTAGTCATAAATTCTGAGCAGATTAAGGAACCTATAAGGTTTGGACATTAAACATGAATGTAAGAAAGCACCAGTTTGCAAAGTCCAAGCTGCCTTTAGATGTGATGTCTCAGGACTAAAATCAACAGCAGGTTAGAAAATCTTTCACAGAAGACAGATAAAAAAAAAATCTGAGCTTGTCCCGATCATCAGATCATAAAAAGACAGGACTGATGAGTAACTTTAGCCTGCATTGAACATCCAATCAGTACAAAGTAAGGTGGAGAGAAAGCTCAAGAGAACATCTGAATCATTAGGTAAAGATTAGAGAAGCGATTTCTATGGATTATACTAAGTAAGTAAGTAAATAAATAAATAAATATTTCCCCTCCAGTATGTAAAGAAAGTTAACTCATTTCCTAAAATATCTAGGTCTGATGTACAAGAAAGCATCAATTACATATACTATTTAAATTCTGCTGCAAGAGGGGTGTTAATAATGTAGAAATTGATGTTTTAGAAACATTTAATGGGAAATAATGTTGTCTCATATATGAAGGTTTATCATATATAAACACATATTCCTATACATTACTTAGCAACTAATAGGAGGAAGTGTTCATTAAATGAATGTCACTGAGGTGAAGTGCAAGTACAAAGCATTACCATGAGCATGCACATGCATTCAATACAGTAACAGTTTATTCTCAACAGCAACTACTTCCGCTGCTGTAGACACCTCTGTTTCTATGAAATGCCCAGAACATATTTCTATGTGTCTGTGACATGGTAATTTAGAATATATTTTATGGTTCTTATATAATTCTTACTTATCAAAATAGTAGAAATCTCATAAATATATTTACTCAGCTTTTCTTTGCAAATATCTGAGCTAGTTTTCAAGTAGCTTGTTCAAGCACCATGCAGGTGCAGTCCGAGTGCCATGGCAGTGCTGTAACCCAGCTTCCTGGGACCACCTCATTTGCTGCTTGGAGTTCTGTGCTTCCATATTTACACAGATACCTGTACCTGAGAGATCTAATTTACAGCTGTTCAGTCCACAAAATCTGCAGTCATTTTCACAACTTCTGTATAGACAGTACCCTCAGAGATACCCTGGATTTAGGCAGGATACAATATACACTGAACTCAAGTATTCACAACCACCTATTACCCCAGTAATACAATACAATACAATAATAGCAGCACAAAGGAACTCCAGCCAGTGAGACAGCTTCATCGGGGGCCCAACTTAAATGCCTCTATGCAAACGCACGTAGCATGGGGAATAAACAAGCCCTGCACATGCCTGCAGGGCTACAACCTTACTGGCGTCACGGAGACATGGTGGGATGGCTCCTATGATTGGAGTGTTGGGATGGAGACATACAGGCTCTTTTGGAAGGACAGGCAGGGGAGATGAGGGGGTGTTGCCCTCCATGTCAATGACCAGCTGGAGTGCATGGAACTCTGCCTGGGGATGTATGAGGAGCCAACCGAGAGCTTGTGGATCAGAATTAAAGGGAAGGCAGGGACAGGTGACATTACGGTGGGGGTTTGCTACAGGCCACCTGACCAGGAAGACTGAGCAGATGAGGCCCTCTATAGACAGATAGGAGCAGCCTCACACTCACCAGCCCTGGTCCTCATGGGGGACTTCAACCACCCCAACATCTGTTGGAGGGACAACACGGCAGGGCATAAGCAATCCGGGAGGTTCCTGGAATGCATCGATGATAACTTCCTTCTCCAAGTGGGGTGCTATGCTGGACCTTGTTCTCACCAACAAGGAGGGGCTGGTGGGGAATGTGAAGCTCAAGGGCAGCCTGGGCTGCAGCGACCACGCAATGGTGGAGTTCAAGATCCTTAGGGCACCAAGGAGGGCGCACAGCAAGCTCACTACCCTGGACTTCAGGAGAGCAGGCTTTGGCCTCTTCAGGGATCTGCTTGGTAG
>NW_008824542.1:4728525-4730506 GCF_000699105.1 Pygoscelis adeliae
TGTCCCTGCCCACGGCAAGGGGGTTTGGACTAGATGACCTTTAAAGGTCCCTTCCAAACCAAAGTATTCTATGATTCTATGATTCTATGATAATACAGCAATGTAGTTCTAAAAAGCAGTTTATTGAAGCCTTAGGGAAGAAAAAAACATAGGCAAGTTAAAATTCAACAAACCTATTCTTGTGGCCCAATCTTATGGGACACAAGTGTACTTTGGGGACTGTGAAGTGTTCTTCATGCATTCATTCACTTTTGGTTACAATGGTTTTCAGGAGAAATCCCTTCTTTAATATCTGAGTCCTCTTTACTAATAAGCAAATTACCATCTGAAAAAATAAATAAAGTATATGGTTTAAAACACTACATGACTAAAAGCCAGACATGTCCATGTGATACTGTGATATAATTTGAAATGGAAGTAGAGCTAAAAGAAAAATATGCACCTCTTGCATTCGTCAATATACTTTACTATGTAAAGCAGTTTGTATATACAATAGAGTAATTATACTAGCTTGCCAAGAAAGACAACTTTCTTAAAAGGTGATTAAATGAGGACATTTTATGGTAAGGCACTGAAACAATTTATATATTGCTGATATTTCTAGTAAGAACATGTACTTCATATTTAGCTCCCACAGTGAACCTGTCTCCATTATGTTCAGTGCTGAAAGTTTGAAAAGGTCAGTTTATCTCCATTCTCATTTATTTATTGTTTTTGTGCTCTGCAAAAAGAGTGTTCATATGTTTTACTTACATATTTGCTTAACTTTAACACTTCCACAAAGAAAAAGTCAGCTGGAAAGATGGTGTAAATGAAATGGTGGTTAGAGAGGAACATTATCAAAGTCTGATAAAAAATAAGTCTCTTGAGGTAATAAAAGCTAACCATACTTCAGACAATTAATGAACTTCAAATTTAACTTTCTCTTATTGCCATAGGAAATCTGAAGGAGGGAAACCAGTTGTGGATCCAATCTTAAAAACTCCATACTGGGAAAACTCCCCAAAGCTACAACAACTATTCCTGTCTGAGAAATGCGGGTTTAGATTTTAATGTGAATATCACTACATATTTCTCATATAAAAATGAAAAATTAATTCAAAATTACTATGAAAGAAAGAATGCTTGTATTAGTGAAACAGAAGATATGTACTATTAGGGCCCTGAGGGCACCAACAGACCTTACTGGCTCTGACCAGCCCCACCTGGGAGCCCCATCTACCTCCTGCGTCCAATAAGCCCCATTTCAGCTCAACCCGTGGCTGTCAGTCTCTACTCCAGTGAAACCACGGGAGTGCCAGTCTCCAGCCTTGTCCTTCTCCCTGCCTCTGGGATGTACACCTCTGCCCTACACTGTAGGAAGTATTTAATTGTAGTCAGACAGGTACAGCTCGAACACTAAAGAACTGCTCTTTCGAAACATGTCCCTAAAAAGGGTATTCAGCTGGTATGATGTCCAGGAAAATTAAAGGAAAAAATATAATTTGTATACAGAATCCTACAATATGATTCCATTACCTTATCTGCAGCTCTTCTTGAAATATTGAAACAGTACATTAAGTTTTTTGATAATACTCAAGTCACTACTTATACTTGTAATTTCGTAAAACTGACTGGCTTTAGGACCACATTCTTTACAGCCTTGAATATCCAAAATTAGCAAGCTATACTCTGGACAAAAAGTAAGATTTTAGAAAAAGAAATGTGGGGTTCTATTTATTCCTTTCCTTCTACAATCAGAAAGGTGTGTAATCTTTATTTTCTGTTGAAAGTTCACATTTGTCATGTATGATTTCTCCTAGAGTTACAGTTTCAAGAAAGAGGAAAAAACTGAATTTAGAATGGCTTTCAAAAAGTAAAAAAAAAAAACAAAACAACGCACAAAAAGAAAATTTAAGTATTGGTGTCGTGGTTTAACCTCAGTCGGCAACCGAGTACCACACAGCCGCTCACTCACTCCTCCCCCCCCTCCGGTGGGATG
>NW_008824542.1:4735204-4745368 GCF_000699105.1 Pygoscelis adeliae
GTGCCCCTGTACTCTGCACTGGTGAGGCCGCACCTTGAATACTGTGTTCAGTTTTGGGCCCCTCACTACAAGAAGGACGTCGAGGTGCTGGAGCGTGTCCAGAGAAGGGCAACGAGGCTGGTGAGGGGTCTGGAGAACAAGCCTTATGAGGAGCGGCTGAGGGAGCTGGGGTTGTTTAGCCTGGAGAAAAGGAGGCTGAGGGGAGACCTCATTGCTCTCTACAACTACGGTCTCTTCTCCCAAGTAACTAGCGATAGGACGAGAGGAAATGGCCTCAAGTTGCGCCAGGGGAGGTTTAGATTGGACGTGAGGAAAAAAGTCTTTACTGAAAGAGTGGTTAAACATTGGAACAGGCTGGCCCAGGAGGTTGAGTCCCCATCCCTGGAAGTATTTAAAAGACGTGTGGATGAGGCGCTTAGGGACATGGTTTAATGGGCATGGTGGTGTTGGGCTGACGGTTGGACTCAGTGATCTTAGAGGTCTCTTCCAATAATTTACCAACTACCATCATGGGCAAAACAGACTTGACTTGGGAAAAATTATTTTAATTTATTGCCACTTAAAATAATTTGGATAGTGAGAAACAAAGACAAATTTAAACAACACTTTCTCCCCATCCTCCCTTCTTCCCAGTCTCAACTTTACTCCTTCATTCCTGACTCCTCTATCATTTAACCCCATGGCCCTGAGCTGTGCAGGGGAATGGGGAACGGGGGTTTATGATCAGTCCGTAATAGTTCCTCTCCAACATGACTCCTTCATCCTCACTCTTTTCCCCTGCTCCAGTGTGGGTCCTCCATGGATTGCAGTTCTGCCAGAAGCCTGCTCTAGCATGTGCTCTCCATGGGCTGAATCTTCCTCCAGGGCACATCCACCTGCTCTGTCATGGGCTGCAGGGTGGATATCTGCTCCACCATGGTCCTCCATGGGCTGCAGGGGGACAACTTCCTTCACCCTGGTCTTATCCACAGGCTGCAGGGGAATCTCTGCTCCAGCACCTGGAGTACCTCCTCCCATTCCTTCTCCTCTGACCTCGGTGCCTACAGGGCTGTTTCTCACACATTTTTGTCACTCTCTCACAGCTGTTTTCTTAAAGATGTTACCACAGAGGCATCACAAGCATTGCTGATTGGCTCAGCTGTGTCCTGCAGTAGGTCCACTGGAGCTGGCTGGAACCAGCTGGAACCAGCTGTGCCTGGCATGGGGCAGCCCCTGGCCTCTTCTCACAGAAGCCACCCATGCAGCGCTGCCACTGCCAACACTTGGACACATAAACCCAATACAATGGTGGAGGACAAAGACCACAGTCCAGCAACAGAAGGGTTCTGCCTACTTCAGAGGGCTCAGATCTGCTGCAGAACTTTCCTTGTTCCTATCACTTTGCTATTTAGGCTAAAATAGAGGTAACCTGGAGAAGGGGTGAACAGTACAGTTCTTCAACTTCTCTGACAAGCTTCAATTAGGGCCACTCAACTAATGGTAGGTCAGGGAAAGTGTTTGAGCATTAAAATATAAACAATGTTTTCTTAATCTCTCAATTCAGCAGTACACAATAAACACTATCTCTGTGGAAAATTGTCTTCTGCCAAATCTTGCATTTCTGATGATTTGATATCAAACCTAATTAATCTCAGAAGCAGCATATCAGTTCTCTGTGAAGGCTTGTCCCCATCACTTATTATTTTTTAGCTCATGGGAGTTATGGCTGTTAAAACAAGGAAGGTGTTGTGATTTATTTTTTATTTTTTTAAAGGCAAAGCATTTTATTTTTTCTTTCTCACTTGCAAAGCTATATTTCTCTCATTACTCACTTGAAAATGACTTAACCATTTTTTTCTTTGACATTCTTCACCTGAAGTTCATCTTCCTATGAACTACATACTGGAAGTCTTCAACACACAAAATAAGTTCATACCATCAACAGAATTAGAAAAGAAACTATTGTGAGGGCTGAGCAGGAGGCTGTAATGGTAATGTCAGATTGCACAGAGTTTGCTCACTATTTTTTCTTCATATTAAGAACTAGGCTGCGCTACACAGAAAGAATATGAATGTTTCTTTCAGTTCAGTTCACAAAGCTTTAATAATAATGTGTATTGGGTTTGTGTGGCCAGGTTTTGGTAGCGGGGGGCCTATAGGAGTGGCTTCTGTGAAAAGCTGCTAAAAGCTTCCCCTGTGTCCGACAGAGCCAATGCCAGCTGGCTCCAAGACAGACCCACCACTTGCCAAGGCTGAGCCCATCAGCGACAGTGATAGTGCCTCTATAATAACGTATTTAAGAAGGGGGAAAAAAACCTGCACAACTGCAGCTGAAGAGAGGAGTGAGATTATGTGAGAGAAAAAACTCTGAAGACACCAAGGTCAGTGAAGAAGGAGGGGGAGGAGGTGCTTTAGGTGCCAGAGCAGAGATTCCCCTGCAGCTCATGGGGAAGACCATGGTGAGGCAGGCTGTCCCCCTGCAGTCCATGGAGGTTAACCGTGGAGCAGATATCCACCTGCAGCCTGTGGAGGACCCCACGCCGGAGCAGGTGGATGCCCAAAGGAGGCTGTGAGCCTGTGGGAAGCCCACACTGAAGCAGGCTCCTGGCAGGACCTGTGGCCCCATGGGGGACCCACGCTGGAACAGTCTGTTCCTGAAAGATTGCACCCCATGGAAGGGACCCATGCTGGAGCAGTTCATGAAGAACTGCAGCCTGTGGGAAGGACTCATGTTGAAGAAGTTTGTGGAGGACTGTCTCCTGTGGGAGGGACTGGACTGGAGCAGGCGAAGAGTGTGAGGAGTCCTCGCCCTGAAGAGGAAGGAATAGCAGAGACAATGTGTGATGAATTGACCGCAACCCCCATTCCTCGTCCCTCTTCGCCGCTGGGGGGGAGGAGGTAGAGAAATCGGGAGTGAAGTTGAGCCTGGGAAGAAGGGAGGGGTGGGGGAAGGTGTTTTTAAGATTTGGGTTTATTTCTCATTATCCTACTCTGATTTGATTGGTAATAAATTAAATTAATTTCCCCAAGTCGAGTCTGTTTTGCCCGTGACAGTAGTTGGTGAGTGATCTCCCTCTGTCCTTATCTTGACCTGTGAGCCTTTTGTTATATTTTCTCTCCCCTGTCCAGCTGAGAAGGGGGAGTGATAGAGCAGGTTTGGTGGCACCTGGTGTCCAGCCAAGGTCAATCTACCATATAATGCAAGCATGCCTGATTTATATTTAATTAGCTGAATTTAATTCTTTCAATCAGGACTCAGTGAGATTACTGGAGGTTTTAAATAAGCTTACGCTTCTTAAATAAAACTAAAAGATACTAGATAATGGTTGTTGGTAAGTATACCAAGTTTTAACATATATTTCTGTCATGCGCAGGAAGATGTATTATCCATCATAACGGATGTGATTCAATGCACATTTGACACATTTAGGCATCTAAATGTAGATGTTTATTTCAGATATGAGCAATTCAGTTCAGTAGCCTAGGTAAAGGTGTCTAGCATCATTTGAGATTGTATGTGACAGGATCTACAGGACACCTGTGCCCTTCTGGGCTGCCAGCTGAAGTCTGGTACTTCCAATAAAAATAGATGCCTACCTTTTGTCAGCAAAGACTGAATCTAAATAGGAATCAGAGCCTAGAGTGAGTCAGTTCTCCAAAAGGCAGAGTTCATGTCAGTTGCTCAAATACAGACATAAGGTGCCATTATAACAGCAGCAGAGTATTCAAGTCACCTGTAGACATATGTCAAATATGATACAAGAAACAGAGGTATGCACAAGGGAGATGCCTAACATTTTGGACCTGCAGTTAGAGGCCAGATAAGAACAGCTTGTGACAGTTTAAATAATGCTAAATGCCTGTGTTTAATAAACTGAATCATCCCATGCAAAACAATTTAGTTCATTGTAAAATACACATTACCTGCCCAGTCACTTCAAATTCCACCCTTAATTAGCTGCACTGAGAAACACTGTATTTACCAATGGGCTCAACCAGCTGAGGAAATATTTTCAGTCCCTTCACCTGTTGGTTCTCCAAGGAGATGGGCAAGGCATCCTACTCAAAGGGCAAATTACCTATTTTAGCTAACAATGCCACTTTAAAGCATACTTTGAGTGACATACAACATCACTTAAGGTGAGACTTTATCAATAACTGCAGAATTTGTTGAGTTAGATCTATGTCTACTGTAGATAAGCTAAGCTATGTTTAAATGAAATTTGATCAGCTCTTACAAGTTGCTGAGAGGGAGTCCGGGTTCTCCATTTGTTTTTTAGGCCATGATGCTGTTCCCTAGTGCTGCTGTTATTCCTTGCTGAGGTTAGATTTGGATCTCTTTTCCACTGCTTTCTTCTCTCCATACTCCTACACAGTGATTCTTTATAAGTTCTTAGGAGTTATGCGGAACTAATGTCTTCTATCTGATCTGGAGCTTTATCACACATACCAAATGCAGGTGACCCTGTATTCTGTCCTATTTGCTGTGGTCTTCAAAATTGCTTTAATCTAATTTATGTTCTCCCTAAATTAGATTCTATGCAAGTAAAACATTCTTTATTACAAGGTCAGTTTTTTCTCAGTTTTTTGTTTACTACCTTATTTGGCCAGGTTTGTGCTGGGCACTACAATCTGAATAGTAATGTCTTGCACTAACTACATAGAGCACATCCATAGCTCATGAGGTGCAGCAAATATTTCATTAATAACCTACATTAGCAATTAGACCACTGATTCTAGCAAAAATTTAGATGGCCAGTACATGTCTCAGTCTTCAGACAAATCCCTCTCGGTTCATATAACCGTTCAAACTGACTTGGGTTTTTTTTGTGTGTGTTTTTTTTGTTTTAGTAGTTGCTTAACTTAGGATAGCTTTCTTATCAAAACTTATCAAGACATTATCCTTTTCAAAATATAGAAAAAATGTTATGTAGGCTGTTTCAAAGGTAATATTTGAAAATAATATTGTAAAGGATTATTTTGTCAGTTTTACAGGGAAATCTTCACTATGGTTCTTTTCATATTAAAAGTATTTTCAATTTCAAACTCACACTTCCTAAACTAAACTTCGGCCAGAGTTCGCATTTGTCTTTTTGTCTATCATTTAAGTTGTTTATCTATATCTAAAAGTGCTTCATAGCGTCTTGAAAAATAAGAAGAGTATTCTGTGATAAGGCATCCACTTGCTCATATTTTATTTTCTGTTCTTCCAGTTTCTGACTATTCAACACCACAGGAATTTTGCATGAGAATATAACCTCCAGTCTTAAAAGTTCCTCTGCTCCTGTTCTTCATCATTGCACCAAATAAAAGTCTGTTTGTGGCTTCATTGTTGGTCATAAGAGAAAATGACAAGAACTACATTTGAAAGTAGCCTGATGCAGTTATTAGCAATGTGGAAAGCTCAACAGGTTTGGATTGTATAATTACAGTCTCAATGTCACATGGTGATATGACTTCTAAGTTATGAGAGGGTGTAGGAAAGGAAATAATTCCTAAAGACCATTGAATAGCTATTTGAATCTATGCTCACAAAAAAAGGGAAATAACATGGAAAATGGTAGAGGAACTGCGTGCCTCTGAGAGACACTAACCCAAAAATGTTAGAAATTATTCCTGTGATCTTCTGACTGTCAGAGGTAAAGATGGGGAAGAAGAGATTTTATGAAAAGTGTGTGTGCTGTTTTATATCTTACTGATATGCACTGATGAATCACAAGACAAAAGAGAGTGGAAGTAACTAGTTATAGCAATAAGCATAGTATGAGAAGCAAGCATGCTCACTGGGGAAGTTTGTTCTTTCCTTCTGTAGAGACTGTTGAATCTGTAGTTGCAGGAGAGGGAAAACAGAATCAACCCCATCCCTTCCTGCAACAGATGAAATGTTGGTAAGAGATGTCAGAAGTTACCCTCAAATGATCAGTGCTAGGTGGATATACAGTAGGCATTACCATTGCACTAGGAAATGTTGTTCTAGCATAATAACAACACAAGCAGGTGAATGAAAAAAATAGACAGGTTTGAGAAAACATGAATGAGGTAACAGTAATTTGATGGGATGTCTGCTTTGGCGTCTGGATGGGAGTCAACTTTAAGAAATATTCCAGGATAAGGTAGTTCATGATCTCCTGAAGG
Source organism: Pygoscelis adeliae (assembly GCF_000699105.1). Lineage (NCBI taxonomy): Eukaryota > Metazoa > Chordata > Aves > Sphenisciformes > Spheniscidae > Pygoscelis > Pygoscelis adeliae. The sequence continues at coordinate 4,741,319 of NW_008824542.1, forward strand.
TGTAGTCCAGGTGTGAACACTAAGTTTCTCATCGCAAAAGTAAGCCAAAAGCCAATAAAGGGAAAGGAAAAAAGTTCTGAAAGGCTAGGAAAGTTCATCTTCAAATTGGAGTAATCTTTTTTATTGTTTTTAAAGTAATTATTTTTCCACCATACTATCGAGAAGTATAAATCATGAAACTGCAAAACCAAGTCTGCTTTTACTTATTTTTGTTGAGAATGAACTCATGAAATGGGCAGATTTGTGTTGGAGAATTGTCTCTTGAAAACTTTTAAAACAATGGGCTTTGTTTAAAATCTGTGAAAATTTGAGGGGGGAAGGGAGGCTAGATAGCTATGAATTTTTCATTTTTAATTGACCGTGTTGAAAAAAACTATACTTCTATTTATCTTATATATACTTGAAGATAGTTATATGAGATATATCAACAGGTAAATAAAAACTATGTAAACTCAATAGCTCAAATAATGTAGTTTTTCTTTTAAAGTATATTCTGAAATAGAAGATACAGGAGAGAAGATAGTATCATAAGATTTAGGCAGACTACTGTCTAGAAGACTACTACTTCTCTTTAAAGCTGTTAATGCTTTAGCAAATTGAGTGCCAAAAATGGAACAACACAGAAGACAATCAGCCTTCAGAAGATAAGTAAACCAGCTGCTAATTCAGGAAAGTGTATGGGAATTAATGGAATTATGGCAAAGGATTTATGTCCCTGATATGAACACAGCATGATCTTAAGAAGTGTGAATAAAAGCAAATCCCAAGATATCAGGGGTGAAAATGTTTAATCCTTAGGCTCATCTTCTAAAGAATTTAAAAATTTTACTTGCTTTTGTGGTGTCTCAGGTAAATCACTCAAGAAGAAAGAACAACTGCTATTCAGTCTTCTAAAAGATGGTAAGGAACAGTAAAGAACATTTATTTTGAACTATGATCTCTCTATTGGCTCTGTAGTGTTCATTCAGAGATGTTCCCTTTTTAATCTATGAAAAGAAGGTATCAGCGAGACGGACTCCAGAGAGCCTGTGAGTTTCCAATCTGTTAGTCCACAACAGCTAGTGTAGGGACACTCAGTTTGATGTACAGGAACTGGTGCAAAATAACAGAAGGAAGCACAAATGCCTCAGTGTTTTCTTTTGGACTGTGTAGGAAGCCTGCCCAATAACCTACACTGTACAAGCCACAACTCTGTGTTCTGCTCTAATTAAAAAACACAGCAAAATCAGATAGTTGGAAGGAGGAATGAGACTGAAACATACGTTAATGTTCGTCAAGGCAAGTCTATTTTTACAACTTCTTGTCAGCTTTCTTTTTCCTTCTCATTTTTTTTAATTAGACATGTATCATGAAGAATAACGCTTGTAAAGTTCCATGGTGCCAGAAAAGCTGAAGTGAAAATGACACAGAGAAACACTGTCAGACTGTATAAATAGCCAATATTCTCAGAATATGTCTTCTGAAGAAGTAAAGTCAAGGAAGAGACACCAGTTTATACTCTCTGTATATCTGACCTGTAGACTTTAGGAGCAATGGAGCAGAGAAGTCAGGGAAGCAATGAAGACAGGACCTCATTTTTGTAGAAACTCTTTATGGTTCAAGTTAAAAAAAAAGAGAATTCTAAAGAGAGACTTGACTATTTCCAAGAATGGTAGTTTAAGTAACAGATATCTTTGATAACAACACATACTGTACCACCTACTAAGAATCCAACAAGAAATCAATACTCTTACTGCATTCTAAAGTATTACTTTGTACCTACCTTAACTATAACTTTTCCTTTTTGAATGTTTCATGTTATTCTTTGATCCTGATGTCATAAATTCCTGAAGTCAAGTATGGACAGCTTGTTTCCTGATGTTTTTATCCACCTATAGAGTCACAAGTTAACATTTCAAATAACCAACAACCTGTATTTTCCAATCTAATCCATAAAGTCAGAATGCTGTGTCTGTGTAAGTGACTCAGTAAAGAGATCAGCATTTCATTTTGTAGAAGGTGTTGACTTTATTAATTCAATTGATTGACCTGTCCCTGTGCAATGAAAGTAATAAGAATGTCTTGCTATGTTATAATAGTTATTCAAGTTTTAATTTTGAGAGTGAAGAGTAATGAGATAGCTCAATTCTATGTACTGCTTAACACACTCTGGAAACTGCATACAATCTACAGGGTTGAGGACCAGATAGAGAATCACAATAAGAGAGACAAAAAATAAAAGTGTTTATATTATTGTTGAGGTTTCTTGTCATCTGAATTTTAGAGGTCATTTTGGGGTTCTCGTTACTCACGAGTTGTATATCCCAATCATGCTTTATATTTTAATATATTCTTGTATCTGTATTTTATAACATGTTTGAACTATGTTAATTTGCAAAGACATAGGCTGTTCATTTAATCTAGTCTATTTGGAATAAGTAAATTTTAATTTATATAAAACAGACCTTTGATAATGAGGTTCTCTTCTACATGTCTTTCGGTTTTTCTATGTCCTGTAGTGCCTAACAAGGATTTTTTTTGCAATTATGAATTACTTAAATATTCCCTGAAGAGTTGCTATATATAGCAAAGTCATTTAAGCAATTGTCAGCCATTTAAAATCAACAACATAACAGTGTTGATTAAAATCAGCACCTTTTCCACCATTCTCATCAAAGTCTTGAGAGAAGGTTTTGATTTAGTATGGATTATAATGTGGGATGGAAAACTAAACTTCATGGTTGTTTTCACAATCTCCAGAACTGTCGTTTATAAAACACATCTAAAGGTTACCAGTATCAATAAATATATGCATAGGAAAAGTTTATCTTACTACTATATTTGTATTCTGCCTCAGATTCTTATAGAATAGGAACTACCATATCTGCTCAAGGATCATACTTTACCTATTGAAAATGTTCTTAATTGAAAATCATTACAATTTTTTTCACTGAAAATACATTTTTTGAGGGTGAAAGAGAAGGTAGAGAAGAATGAGTATGAAGCATCAGTCTTGTGTAAGAGACTAAGAATCTAAAAGTGAAAAAAACCCAAAAGTTCTGAAAATTAATTAATAAAATATGTCATAGCACTAATCCATTTTCTTAGTAAAATATTTTGGAGTTAATGTTAAGGAGTAGTCCTAACTGATGACTAGTCTTTGCTTTTTCTTTATTTCCAGTGAATGTTGTTGTCCTTTTGCCTTGTTTCTCCTTGTCTCCCCACCCATTTTATAATGGCAACTTCTTTATACCGATATATTTTCTTTTCACAAAATAGCCAAAAATAGTTTGCAACTCTAAAATGCAGAATACTGTATATATTTCTTTTTAGTGTATAAACACAAACAATATCCTGAAAAATCAATGGAACAAAAACCTAACACACACATAGAAAAAAGAAAATTTATTAACATAAAATAAATTGTGGGTATATTTTTATATTACATTAGGGCTTTCTGTTAAGGAAAATTCTGTTTTAATCTAATAACAGCATTTGATATTTTTCTATTGTTAACTTTTGCCCTCATTTCAAATTAGCAGCCCTCCTAGTTTAGTTTTTTTAAGTTTGTAGTTTTCAGAGACACTAAGCTATAAGGACCACTAAAAGAAAAGGCAGTTCTGAAGAAGACAAAAGAACCTCTTTGAGGTTGAAGTCCAGAAAAACTTACCTATCAGGTAATTGTCTGATTCCTTCCTAATAATTCCTTCCAGTGTTGGAGAGCTGGCATGTTCCTTGATGCATAACAGTTTTCACTCCTTCCCAAAATCTTGGGTTTGATTTTGCTGAACCCTTGGTACAATATTGCCTGACAATGATGACTTACAGAGACTGGTTGCTTAAAAAACAAATATTTTTCTATCTGTTTCAAATTTCCTACCTTCCGATATGATTGAACAACCACAAGTTCCTGTATTATGAAACATCGTGAATAATGGTACTCCATCTTTTTCATCTACACTATTCATAGAATCATAGAATCATAGAATAATTTGGGTTGGAAGGGACCTTTAAAGGTCATCTAGTCCAAACCCCACTGCCGTGGGCAGGGACATCTTCAACCAGATCAGG
>NW_008824542.1:4745451-4749568 GCF_000699105.1 Pygoscelis adeliae
TTCACCACCCTCAGCATAAAAAATTTCTTCCTTATATCTAGTCTATATCTACCCACCTTTAGTTTAAAGCCATTCCCCCTTGTCCTGTCGCAACAGGCCCTGCTAAAAATGTTGCCGCCATCTTTTTTAGAAGCCCCCTTAAAGTACTGATAGGCTGCAATAAGGTCTCTCCAAAGCCTTCTCTTCTCTAGGCTGAACAACCCCCACTCTCTCAGCCTTTCTTCATAGGAGAGGTGTTCCATCCCCCTGATCATTTTTGGGGTCCTCTTCTGGACCTGCTCCAACAGGTCCGTGTCTTTCTTATGCTGAAGGCTCCAGAGCTGGACACAGTACTCCAGGTGGGGTCTCGCCAGAGCAGAGTAGAGGGGCAGAATCACCTCCCTCGACCTGCTGGCCACACTAAACTGTATACTGATGCCTGTTTTCTATTGTTTACCTGCTACTATAGCCTTTCCAGGCTCACTGCAATCTTTAGCTATCAGTTCAAACAGAAGATCCCAACATCACAGTCACTGGGGTTTTGTATATGTTCTCCTTATTTAGAGCAGGTGAAAAATGTAAGTGAATTCACACATTAACTAAAAAGGGGCAGAAAAGAATCAATATATGTATCCACGGTGCTGTATGAACAGATATAACAGTCACAGCTGTCAGAGGAAAACTAACTCATTACCTTCATTTCAAGAAGTTGAATAAACCTCAGTATCAGCTGCCTGATTTTGAACAAGACACATTCAACTCAAATGAGAAGGAAATGAAAGAGAAACAGTATTAGCAAGATTTCCCCATACAGAATCTCCAAACTGCATCAAGCAGCACTACTTATTCTAACAAAAGGAGTGCAAGGCTTGGGACAATACCCAAAGCCCTGAGAACCATTGCATGTCATGTTAACACAAAAAGAATGAACAAGAGATTTTTGTCAGCTTCTTACGTTCCGCTCTGTGAAATGTTGCTACCTTTACTCCCATGCCAGGGGTGTAGGGTGGTGGCTAGACTAGTGAACCGGTAGGTGAGGAAGAAGCAAGAACTTGCAAAGGGCCCCAGTCAGATGGGTACTATTGAACCTTATGTATCTGAATATGCAATGTATCTTGTACATCAAGTGCTGAATAAGAAAAGTGAAAGGGTGGGATAATAGAGAATAAGGTCCAGGGTTGCGGAGGGTTCTCAGTATAAGGAAACTACTCCTGAATGCATGGAAAAGCCATCAAGATTAATGCTGTTACTGTTGGCATTTACATCATTACATGGTGGTGATGGGAGCAGACCACAGGCAAATATGCAGTTCCCAGTGCAAAAAGGAGGGTAATTTTATACATAAATTCTGTAAAGAATTAAATATTTTACTATCAGTATTTGAATAATAGAAGTGTGATCATTTGTCAAAATGTTGATCTTCCACAGAGAGGAATGTAAGATCCTTACATGCAGACATCTCTAACTGAGATAGTTACTGAATTTCCTACCAGTCAGAGAGAAATAGGTACATCTGGGACATAATTCAAGTCAGCCTAATAACAATGTCTAAACCAGGTTAGAGTAATTGTCACCTAAACATAGTCTCATTTTACATGAGCTTTTCTTGCTTGATTATTTTAAATAAAGTTCTGTTGGCTAGAGAGGAGAGAGGGGAGACTTGTTTGATTTCTGTAACCCCTTGGTTTCACTGTTCCTAAAAATCCCTGAAATTGTCAGCAGCCTATAGTAATTTATCATGGATTACTCAAGGGATAAGGGACATTCTTACTGTGCTGGGGTTTATTTGTACATAAAGAGGGAGATGTCCTGAACAAACTGTGGCTGGATCAGTTCAAAAAGTTAGGAATATTTGACAATAATATTATATTAGAGTCATCATAGATCTACAGCCTGTTGCTTTCACAGCTCCATTAGATCAGGATTTGACATTTACAGAATTCTATGAAGCATGTTTATATGTTACATTTTTTCTTGCATCAATTCCTTTATTCTGGCAATCCATTGCTCATTAGTTTATTTTTTTGAGGCTTTACTTAAAAAAAAGTCTAAGCATGCTTTAAGAATGACTGTCAGCTTCTAACAGTGTTTAAATGCCAAGTGATGTTAGTTTCAGCAGTTGAAGATAGTCCCAATGAACATGTGGATGACAACTGCCACAAGACAATCCTATCTGCAAAAGCTGAATTTTTATTCCACTTGCCAAAGGCAAGACTAAACTGGCAGCTTTTCTACTCAAGTGCAGGTGTTTTCCCCTCTGCCCATGGCTGTTGTGCATGACAGATGGACCAATAATGTAAAAAGGCAAATTATGAACTTAGAATTCCAGAGCGTTTGGTGAAGAGTTCTGAACAGGAAAAGCAGTTTGTCTATGAGATTTTGACTATATGCAACTGCTTTATTATTCTGTTTAAGGATTTTAAGTTAGGAATAATATTATATTGCAATGCAGACTCAAAAGAGGGACTTTCCAAACACTGAGGGGCTGTTGTGCAAGATCACTTGCTCAAATGAAGATGTATGCCATCTGGCAGGTGTCTTGTACCTGTCATTGGGGATGACCATTAAAATAAAGACCTTTTTTGAGCAAGGAAATACTATACCTATCTATAAGTCTTAACCGTTTGGGATTTAGAGGTGTCATACTTTACAGACACTCCATTGTATCTTGTCATTTTCATTAGCCCAAAATCTGGGATCTCATCCCAAGGCGAATTTACAAAAAGTATTTTATTTAATACATGTGACAGAAGCTGTGACTAATCTAGAAACACTTCTGTGGGTCAGAGCCTTCTTAGGGATTTTTTCCACATTTTTAGTGTCTGGTGGTTTTTTTTACCTATCCCCAGTGCCACTGGAGAAGACTATCTTTCCCATCTTACTAATCAGCTCTGACAGACAGTTGGAAATATTATAAGCAAAAATCTCAGTGGAAGTCTTCTGGTATGGACTGGCCCCATGGAGTAAAAAGAGGAGTTAACAATTCTGAATTAAATACTCAAAATTTAAATGTAATTTTCCAGGTATTATTTGTTCTTTAATGAACTATCAAGTGAGAGAAAAATTTGGATGAACTAATTTCTCTCTGAAAATATTTATTAATTGTAATCTTCAGTAGAATATTGTGACTCTCGTGAAATCTCTTGTTAACTCACACTCTCATTTCTTTAGCATTAATCCACTAAACTTCTCTGATATAAAAGTTGCCCATGCCCTCTGAATATACAAGCTTCTTTGGAGTGTGTCAAGAGAGATGAATAGGAGTCAGGCAAGACAGGAAGAAAATGAAACCATTTTGATTTTATTTTTCTAAAGTTTTTTCTTTCCCTCTTTCTCTCCCTTTCTCTCCCTTTCTCTCCCTTTCTCTCCCTTTCTCTCTTTCTCTCTCTCTCTCTCTTTCTTCCTTCCTCTCCCGCCTTTTTCTCTATTCTTCAGAAATAATTATTGCTGCTAAAGGCAATATATGGCATTAGCTGTGGACCCCGTAAATACATCTTAGTGCATAGTTTATCTCAACATCCTTTGTGCAACATTAAGTAATGTGATTAGCACTGCAATGGAGTGTTTACTTTGAATAAAGGGGGTTTAGTAAACCTTGAAGGAGTGGCAGAGGAGAAGGAAGGTGTTTTGCCTTCAAGTGTATGCGTTGCTAGGTATTTCTAATAAAGAAGGCCACATCAGAGAAATGTAATTATATGTGGGTGAGGAGATGTGTAGGTTAGACATTGTCCTAGAATAGACTTTTTCATAGCCTCAGACCAGAAAATGTTCTGTTTTCCATGCAGTACTCCTTTCAGTCAGAGGAACAAAACTGCCAGCTACATCCTTCAGCCCATGGTGTTAAGCATTCTTTCACATAACATCACAACAGTAAGTGTTGAAGGTGAGGACCAAAACCTGGAATTTCATCTCAGATGCTGTGGAACTCAGCAGAACTGAGCAGAACTCTGGTCTGGCATCCCTGTTTGAGTTGCTAAGGAGACACAGTGAAACTTTTTATTCTGGTTATATTTTCTTTCATGCGGTAGACTTTATGGCCAGTCACAGTACATTGCTATAGTTCTGTCAAAAGATAATTAAAAGATAATCAAAACAACCTAGTGATCGTCGATCAGGGTTTTTCACTCTCCCAGGCAAC
>NW_008824542.1:4751999-4752553 GCF_000699105.1 Pygoscelis adeliae
CCTTTCCACTTCCTCCTTCAGCTCTGCCACCAGGCTGAGCAGATCATCCACCTGGTCACATCGCACACAGGTGGTGTCTCTGCTACCCTCCGGTACAGCTGACAGGCTCAGGCACTCCCTGCAGCCTGAGACCTGGACAGCTGTATGCTTGCGTGAGGGCTCCGTCTGGGTCGCCACATTCCTTCTGGCGACGGCTTTCGGCCGAATGGAAACCATAGCTGGTCCTCTTCTGGGAGGGTGACGACTACTAGTTGAGTTGGCCTCTAGAGCCAGGAGGGGGACTGCGCCCTGCCCGCTCGTCTTGCTGCGCCACACCCTTCTGATGCGCCACATCCTGTTTGCCCGCCCTGTTCACCGCACTCCGGGTGGCTCGTGCTCCCTGGGGTCTGCTCTTGTATGTGAAGGGGTTTGGCCGCCGTCCCTCCTGTCCCCTCCCACGCTGAGTCAGAGCTGCCGCTCGTCAGGGGCTCCCCCCTCCGGCTCTTGGTGGGGGGCTGGGGCACCCTCTCACTCCCTGCGCCTTTGCTTCTTGCGGGATTTGCCGCCTCAGCACG
>NW_008824542.1:4752574-4760706 GCF_000699105.1 Pygoscelis adeliae
TCCCTCCGCCGGCTCGGGGCGGGGGGCTGGGGCACCCTCGCACTCCCTGCGCCTTTGCTTTTTGCGGGTTTTGCCGTGGTTTTGCCACTTCAGGAAGGGTCCCCCAGCGTGATCCTCTGCTCTGGAGCCCTTCACCTCGGTGGCTTCGAAAGAGAAAGCTCTGCTCCCTTGCCTTCCTTCCTTCTGCTAGGTTTTGTTTGTTTGCATGTTTGTTTTTCCTGTGTGCATAACATACTCTATGAGTTTCCATGAAAACATAGTTAAGGCATATTGAAGTCAAGGGCTCTAAATTTCTTTCTCTGTCAGAGACTTTCTATGTGTCCTTGGCTGAACCAATATTGCTGTTTCCTCTTTTGCCCTAATAAGTTTGTCATGGTATTTTGTGTTGACTCACCTATTTTGTTTTATTTTGCTGGTAACATTTTAAGTGCAAACATAGACTAGTGAACATCTTATTTAAAACCAATGAAGAAGAAAGCAAGAGCGACACTTAAAACAAGGTCCCACATATTAGGCTTGTCTTATCAGAGTCCTGCATGGAAAAACTATGAGAAACATTTCAGGTCTGATTTCACACTAAGAAAATGATTGAATACTACCTGCCAACTACATGGGATCATCCTATACAATCTTTTTTTTTTTTTTTTTTTCATGTTAACATCCACAAAACTCATTCTTTTGTACTTTTATTTTGGCAGAGCTAAGTGAGGCTTTGGCCTTCTCACAGTAGCATAAGAAAAGTCAGGAGCAACCTATTTTGGTGTGAGTAATCTACTTTGGGTACCTGTATATCCATATTAAAGGTTTTTTCATATAAGCCTCCAAGTCAAATTAATACAGACCAATGCATTGTTTTCAAAGCTTTCAAATTATGTGTCTGATATATGTAAATCAAATGTAAGGATGAAAGTGCAACCAGAAAATACGTAAACTTTTCAATACATTTAAAGGTATTCTGTGATAAGCTCCTTAAACAATCATGTTGATCTCACAAAGTTACTTTCTCAGTTTTGTCTGAAAGCCAATAGCCAACTAACCCTGTTGCATTGAGCATTGTCTAGTCTCATCTGAAGCATATACTTTACACAAGCTGAAAAGGGTTCCTCCTTAATTATTCCTTTGTTGAACATTTCTCCATACCACAGCTGGATCTTGGCTTAATGAATCTCTGGTAATTAAAATTTGATCTGAATTTGCATGAAAGTTTGCAAGAGAAGAAATATGGTATTTGGTAAACTATGCTGGTCTACTACCCAGCCAGGTGGTGATGTGTTTGCAATAGGCTCTATCTGCTCCAGTGCCAGTTGGAAGTCACTGGTGAAAGAACCCAAATCATTCAAATCATCAGATATTTGGAATAATAGTCATGCTGATGAACTGGCTGAAAACATCTTAAGAACTAGCCTGTATTTTCACTGCTATATTTTTTATTTCTCCTTTAGATAACCATAAAGACTTAGAGATACGGATCTTAGAAACCTCTTGTGGAAAGACTGATACAGTAAACTTTGGTAATTTTTAGCTGACAGAGCACTGTATGGTGCTTCAGAAGGAGAAGCAAGAACTCCAAAATAAAAAATTATGAAATAAGTATATAATAATTTTTGTGCTTATTTTCTGAAATAATATCATGCCTAGGTGTGTAAAACTGCTATGTAACATATACAGTGACAGTCAAGTCATCACAATTTAATAAGATATCTTTAACCAAAAGTTTGACACATTCTCTTTTGTCTATAAACAGTGTAAAGAATGTCAGCTGAATAAAGCCTTTATAGGAAAGAATATCAGCCATAATAATGTACGTTCTGTTATTTAGGTAAAGTATGTCATATTTTATTTTTTATCAAATACTAACTGGTTTATATGAATTTAAAAAAAAGTATTTTAGATTTGGTCAACTATTAAAGGCGTCCTGTTTTTCTTGGGGGAAAAACTTCACATTTTAAATATGTTAAACTACAATTTCAAGACAGAGAATTCTTATGCTCGTCACATTTACTTCAATTTTTACAACAGTATAAGTCCATTGAAGGACTTATGAATTTACATCAGTCTCTTCCTGTGTTTCATATTGACTCTTAAGTATTGACTTTTAAATCATATTGACAATTTAGTTCATATTGATCACCCTTGTCTGTATCAGCTTGCCAACTGAATTATTAATTGACATTTCAGTAGCAATATCTTACCCTGCCTGCAGTTCTTTTGAGAATGATGTCTTGGTATTTTTCATGCTGCCTTTTTTCCATAAATATTAGAAATTAGGTATTTTAAATAAAGTTTTCAGCTGAATAATCATACCTCAGCTAATGAGATTATAATGACATGTTCAAAGACTATGAATGCTTTCAAATGAACTTGCACACAAAATATTACTTACATCATACAATCAGAAATAACCTTATTTAAGCACTCCACTAATTATTGAAATATAATGCTGATACTGCCATGGAATTTAATTCTTGATATTTACAGATTTTAAATTCCACAACAACACAGAACATTTAAGACATTTTGTTCTGCAAGTCTCTTTTTTTTTTTTTACCATCAGGGATCTTTTCTCACTTCAGTGGTTCTCAAACAATTACAGAATCAAATCCAAGAGTTTGTCTTTTTACACTATAAAGCTCTCTCAGTTTCTCCTTTAGTTAGTATGGTTAGTTACAATCAAAGCAAAGTTTCTCATTTACAAACAGTCCATGTCTTTATCTGTTCTAAAAACCTAGATAAAATTTCATTGGATCCTTTTCTTCCATTGTGATTCCTCTTTGAAAGGATTTTTCGGAGTATATTTGCAATCACATTTTTCTGAACAGACTCAGTTCTGCCTTCATAGAGTATGTCTCTGTGTTCAGCTCTTGACTGAAATGTATTATTCTGCACTAATTGTTTATATTTACACTTGGTTTCAGATGATCTTGGATATTACTCTTAGAGCTGTTTCACATTTCTTTGGTCCTATTTATGAGAATTGTTGAATAATAAACTCACTAGTTAGTTCTAACAGATCCTGACAGTTTCTGGGATGAAATCCAAATGTAGATGATAAAGTAGCTTCTTTGAAATCTTCAAAGTTGTCAGCAAACTTAGCAAACTTGTACAGGTGCAAAACATTGTAACACACTGAGCACAAAAGCAAAATGGCTGCTTCTGAGATAATCTATCCAGAAAGAAAAATCAATCTCTTTAAAGATACTGAAGAAAATCCTGATGTGTAAATAACCATAATATATTGTATTCCTTTAATGACTTTTATGTTCACATGGCTTGGGATCCAATGTCTTGTAGTTTTAAAAATCTGTCCTAATATTCTTTTCTGTAAATACAGATTGCAAATACAAATTACAAACTGCATCTGTCTAGTCTATGAAAGTTTAGATTGTTATCCTATATTACCATCCCTCATATATTTAATTCACTTAACAGTTCTAGTCACAGGATTATGACTCAATGTATAATCCACAGTTTTTTACTTCACATTGCACATTAACTGGGAAATTTGATTGATCCAATTGGCAATTCTAGCTACTCCAGGGCAAACTACAAGACCACAAGGTTATTCTTTTCAAATACAGAATATATTGGAATGAAAACTGGCTGAACAGCCAGGCCCAAAGGGTGGTGATCAGTGTCACAAAGATTAGCTGGAGACAAGTCACTAACAGTGTACTCAATGGATCAAAACCAGAGTCAGTCTTGTTTAACATCTTCATTAATGATCTGGGTGATGGGGCAGAGTGTGCCCTCAGCAAGTTTGCAGATGACACTAAACTGGGAAGAGTGACTGGTATGCCAGAGGGTCCTGCGGCCATCCAGAGGAACCTTGACAAGCTGGAAAAATGGGCTGACAGGAACCTCATGAAGTTCAACAAGGAGAAGTACAAAGGCCTGCAGCTGTGAAGGAACAACCCCATGCTCTAGAATATGCTGGGGGACAACTGGCTAGAAAGCTGTTTGGCAGAAAAGGCCCTGGGGCTCCTGGTGGATGCCAAGTTGAACATGAGCCAGCAATGTGCCTTTGCTGCAAATAAGGTTAGTGGTATCCTGGGCTGCATTAGGATGAGTGTTGCTAGCAAGTTTAGGGAGGTGATCCTTCCTCAGCACTGATGAGGCCACACCTGGAGTATTGTGTCCAGTTCTGGGCTTCCCAGTACAAGAGAGATGTGGATATACTGGAGAGAGTCCAGCAAATGGCCTCTAAGATGATTAAGGGACTAGAGCATCTCTACATAGGAGGAAAGGCTGAGAGAGCTGGGACTGTTTAGGCTGGACAAGAGAAGGCTCAGGGGATATCTTGTTAATGCATATAAATACCTGAAGGGAGGGTGTAAAGAAGACAGAGCCAGGCTCTTTTCAGTGGCGTCCAATGACAGGACCAGAGGCAGTGGGCACAAACTGAAACAGGAGGTTCTGTCTGAACATCAGGAAACACCTTTTTACTGTGAGGGTGACTGAGCACTGGAACAGGCTGCCCAGACAGGTTGTGGAGTCTCCCTCCTTGGGGATATTCAAAAGCCATCTGGACATGGACCTGGGCAACCAGCTCTGGGTGGCCCTCCTTGAACAAGGAGGTCTCTTCTAACCTCTATGATTTTATGATTCTATGGTTCTAGGCATGTTAATATGTTGAAATAACAAATAATGATAAATCATGAGCATTGCCAGTTTATATATAACAAATGGTTCCCCTGATCCTGAAGTTACAAAACATTGCCCTCATCATAAAATATAAAAAAAAAAAAGCACATAATGTTATCCTCTTTGCTAATCAAGACATTGAATACAGCATCAAGAGAGAAAAGACATGTACTTGCACCCTTTGAAATTATGTACATCAGAGAAGAGTGCAAAATCTGTATGTGATCTTTAGGACATATCTGCATAGATGACGTGCAGCTAATTCCCTTAGAAAGCATATGCTCATTTTCTTGCTTTTCTCGTACCTGAAGACATTTCATACAATGTACCAAAGATACAAAATTTGTTACGAGTTCTGTTTTTTTTTTTTTCCTCTCTCAATGTTCACCTGTACTACTGTGTCATATAAAATATAATATTATATTAGTAGGATAAAAATAAATGTATGTGACCATCTTTTTCTGCTTCTTTCCCCAGACAGAGACATATGACAGAAGTTATACTTAAAGACCAAACTCCTCCTCCTCTTGAAAGGCTGTTCAACATTATTAACCATAACAGCGTTTCTGTTCATACAGTCATTTTGCTTTTCTTGTAAGCTGATGCATCAGAACTAAGAACAACGTGAAATATCACATAAGAAATTTCACTAACATTTTATTTTCTCTTTCTGTCTTGACTGGTTAGATAAATGAAGCTTTGAAGTGATTTTTAATCCTTTCATGTTCTAGAATTAAAAGCTTCTTGCGCGCTAATTTTATAGCAAAATTTTTATAAAGTAAAATTCGTTGCAGAGTAAGTAAAGCTTCAGTTCCTCTCTGTACCTTTAGCATTCTGATTAACAGAGTAAGAAAATGCCAGGTAGAATCATAGAATAGAATCATAGAATAGTTTGGGTTGGAAGGGACCTTTAAAGGTCATCTAGTCCAAACCCCCTGCCGTGGGCAGGGACATCTTCAACCAGATCAGGTTGCTCAGAGCCCTGTCCAGACTGACCTTGAATGTTTCCAGGGATGGGGCATCCACCACCTCTCTGGGCAACCTGTGCCAGTGTTTCGTCACCCTCAGCATAAAAAATTTCTTCCTTATATCTAGTCTCAATCTACCCACCTTTAGTTTAAAGCCATTCCCCCTTGTCGTGTCACAACAGGCCCTGCTAAAAAGGTTGCCGCCATCTTTTTTATAAGCCCCCTTGAAGTACTGATAGACTGCAATAAGGTCTCCCCGAAGCCTTCTCTTCTCTAGGCTGAACAACCTCATCTCTCTCAGCCTTTCTTCACAGGAGAGGTGTTCCATCCCCCTGATAATTTTTTGTGGACCTCTTCTGGACCTGCTCCAACAGGTCCGTGTCTTTCTTAAGCTGAGGGCTCCAGAGCTGGACACAGTACTCCAGGTGGGGTCTCGCCAGAGCAGAGTAGAGGGGCAGAATCACCTCCCTCGACCTGCTGGCCACACTTCTTTTGATGCAGCCCAGGATACACTTGGCCTTCTGGGCTGCAAGCACACATTGCTGGCTCATGTCCAGCTTTTCATCCACCAGTACCCCCAAGGCCTTCTCGGCAGAACTGCTCTCAATCCCTTCATCCCCCAGCCTGTAGTGATACTGGGGCTTGCCCCAACCCAGGTGCAGGACCTTGCACTTGGCCTTGTTGAACCTCATGAGGTTCACGTGGGCCAACTTCTCAAGCTTGTCCAGGTCCCTCTGGATGGCATCCTGTCCTTCTGGCATGTTGACCACAGCACTCAGCTTGGTGTCATCTGCAAACCTGCTGAGGGTGCACTCGATCCTACTGTCTATGTCATTGATGAAGATATTAAACAGTACCGGTTCCAATACAGACCCCTGTGGGACACCACTCCTCAACAACCTCCATCTGGACATTAAGCCGTTGACCACTACCCTCTAAACGCGACCATCTAACCAATTCCTAACCCACCAGAGAGTCCACCCATCAAATCGATATCTCTCCAGTTTAGAGAGAAGGATGTTGTGGGGGACTGTGACAAAGGCCTTACAGAGGTCCAGATACATGACATCCATAGCCCTTCCCTTGTTCACTGAGGTACTCACTCCATCATAGAAGGCCACTAGGCAGGCAGGACTTGCCCTTGGTGAAGCCATGCTGGCTGTCTCGAATCACCTCCCTGTCCTCCATGTGCCTTATGATAGATTCTAGAAATAATATCGGTGATAATTCCTTTAACGTGATGCTCAGAAGTAGATACTGATCTTCACCAAGTTTAAGTGCCTCATTTCAGACATAAAGTAATCACCAGGAAAAAAAGAATTTAGAGCTGTTTTCCAGAAATGTATGCGATGTTTATCTTCATCTACTTAATACTTTTGTTTTTTCATTTTCACTGAAAATATTATTGGTTCCCATTGTTACCCAGCTCATGATGTCCCCAAACATGGGTACTGTATTTTACTTTCCTTCTGCGGTGCTTTGAGAAGAAAGAAAGTTTAATTCATCATTCTTCACCTCTTGAAGATGTGAAGCTCCTGACTACATCCTGTCCTTCTCTATCCTGTTTCCTCATGGCTGTTTCTTAATCTCTGAGTTTTATTAAAGCTTTTCATGTTCTCAACTATCCTTAGTCTTTGTCTTCTACATCCTCATGTCTTCTTCATCTTCCTTTTCTGCAGTCCATATCTCTGTAAAAAAAATTACTGGTATCTTCAATTTATCACTGCCTTCCATATTTCTATTACTATGCCTATTTATTCCATATTATTTACTCTTTTTGCAGGACAACTGCAACAACTTCTGCTGATGTAAATCTCTGTTCAGAGTATGCCAAATGGAAGAGAAGTGTTTTGTTGATTTAACTTGGACAACATAAATACCCATGTGTCACGTCCCACCTAGGAGAAGGGGAGAGTGACTAAGATCCGCAAATCCCCTTGGTGTGGATTAAGGTGAAATAACACTCAAGGTCCAAAAACAAACTCCAAATTTAATGGCACGAACACTTCTATAAGAATCAACCCTCTGTGTCTTAATATATAATACGAGCTCAGTGGCTTTGTGAGGAGTTGAGGTAGGCCTTGTATTGCTTAACAACATCAAAAGCAGAGAACGAGGAAGAGGAGGAGGAGAGAGAAAGAGAAAAAGAAAGAGAGAAGCAGGAGAGAGGTAGAGATAGGCCTTGTATTGCTTAACAACATCAAAAGCAGAGAACGAGGAAGAGGAGGAGGAGAGAGAAAGAGAAAAAGAAAGAGAGAAGCAGGAGAGAGGTAGAGAGAGATAAAGAAAACACCAATCCTGGATCCAGTTAATAAAAAGTGGGAGGGGGAGACTCGGTGTGGAGAATGCCCCCCGGAGGCTCACGTGCACCCCTATTTATTGGCTCCAGCCCAAGGTTTCTAGAGTCTTCTCTTACCCCAACTTCAGGAGTGGTTGAGACATTAGTGTGTGGAAGTGTGTGGAAGACAACTTCCTGACACAGCTGGCAAGTGAGCCTACCAGGGGAGGTGCCTCGCTCGACCT
>NW_008824542.1:4762830-4772248 GCF_000699105.1 Pygoscelis adeliae
CTGAAAGAGTGGTTAAACATTGGACCAGGCTGCCCAGGGAAGTGGTTGAGTCACCATCCCTGGAAGTATTTAAAAAACGGGTAGATAAGGCGCTTAGGGACATGGTTTAGTGGGCATGGTGTTGTTGGGTTGACGGTTGGACTCGATGATCTTGGAGGTCTCTTCCAACCTTAATGATTCTATGATTCTATGATTCTATGATTAGTCAGTCAAGGAGAGTGACACCACGCCCCTCCCCGTTGGCTGCTTTCTGGAGCTTTCCCTGGGGCATTGTCTGTGCTTACAGCACAGACATGTGGGCCTCATCCCTTACACCATGTAAATGCATTTGATATTGTCAAGGGAAGTACTCTGTCAGTTAGTTTATGTGCTTTTTCCATGGCAAACTGTGTTTCAGAGTTGCACGTTTTGGTATATTTCTCACAGGACACAAGCCATATGCATAATTACCTGATCACAGAGTGGCAAGCTAGGGATGGCCTAACTTCCACCTATAAATAAAGTGAAAAAAGTGAATATTTTTACTAGAAAAGGCCTTAGTTTCTTATGTTTCTGCTATAGACTACTTGGCTTAGCTTAGCTGTGGAAGTTGCTGTTTTAATAAGCAAGAGTTGCAAAACAAATGTGGGAGTCATGTCAACTGAAACATAAACTAACACAACTAGCATATTATTCATGATAAAGTGACTTGAGTCAAAAGTTCTATCAATGCTAGCATTAGGATATCAAACCAGAATGATGTACAGCCTTATATGATACTGTCTTTGAACTACGCATGTTGTGGAATAAATCTGAGGATATACAATAAACCAGAACAAGTCAGGAATGCTATACTCACACTTGTTCTGCTGATCTAGAATTAGAGAGCATGAGTAACTATATAAACCCATATTACAGTTGTTAATTTTTTTCCAAAAAAAGTCTTATTTTGTATTCCAATTAATAAAAAGTTGGATTTTAATCCTGCAGATTATCCATGAAAATATAATTAAAAAAAAAAAAAGAAAAAATGAATCAGCAATTCAACAAAAATGTCATATGAATAACAGTTTTAGCAAATAACATAAAGAAATGCTTGAATATGTCACTGAAGACTAGGGAAAAATGACCCGTAAAGACAATAAACTTTTATATAATGCTACATTACAGTAATGTCATTAGGTTCATTATCCTCTATGTTGCAAATGGGGAAAAAAATCCAAGTTATATAAGAAATCACATAGACTATAGGTTTTCCTCAGAGGGAGAAATGAATATATTAAAAATATGAATACACTTTGAAACATCATGACGGTGAAACATAAATGCGCCTGTTGAAATTACAACTTCAGCTCTTTTGATGAACTACCCTTGTACTTAGTGTAAGGGAGAATATGAAATGAGGAAAAAGAGGGCTGGAACTTCTATGTCTTATGAGGAGCAGCTGAGGGAACTGGGACTGTTTAGCCTGGAGAAAAGGAGGCTGAGGGGAGACCTCATCGCACTCTACAACTACCTGAAAGGAGGCTGTAGCGAGGGGGGGGTCGGTCTCTTCTCCCAAGTAACTAGTGACAGGATGAGAAGAAATGGCCTCAAGTTGTGCCAGGGGAGGTTTAGATTGGACGTGAGGAAAAATTTCTTTACTGAAAGAGTGGTTAAACATTGGACCAGGCTGCCCAGGGAAGTGGTTGAGTCACCATCCCTGGAGGTATTTAAAAGACATGTAGATGAGGCGCCTAAGGACATGGTTTAGTGGGCATGGTGGTGTTGGGTTGACGGTTGGACTCGATGATCTTAGAGGTCTTTTCCAACCTTAATGATTCTATGATTCTATGATTCTATGTAATCACAGTTCTTTGTGGTAAAAATGGAGAATGACATTCTGATCAAAAAGTGTAAAGAAACAAGCCCCAAAAGGCTACTGAATCTTAGGAAAATACAGAGGCATTAACAGATGCTAGAAGAATATAAAGCTGTTCAGCTCCCAAAGACAGACAATGGCGAGAGACAATAGTAAAAATATGATCTTGCAGCATATTTCAGACTGAAAAGGCCACCTGTAAAATGCTGAATATCCAGCAAGGAAAGAGTAAAAATATTCATGATGAAACTTAAAATTCTGTAGTAGACATCAGAGAAAGTGAGTATTTAATACCAACCTCAGTTTTATGATACTTTATTTTCATATTAAGAATTTTACTGATCAAAGTGAAAGAAGTCCAAGAACATATAGAATAAAGGTATTGGCTACGTGAAGAATGAGAAATGTAATTGAAAAGTGGAGGTGCATCTTTTTGTAATTCACTTTATCAAATTTGATAAAAAATATTTTGGTCTTTAATGAGACTTTCAGTTTGTTCTTTAGCAACTTTTGTAAGGAAATATAAATAAATCAGCAACAGAAACTGCTATAACCCAAAGACTGTTCTCTGCAAAATACTTAGCATATGCTGTGCTGTATGGAGCTCTTGCAACATCCACAGGAATGGATTGGGGGGGGGGGGGGGGGGAGGGAAAGGAAATAATCAAAATGTAAGCATTCTTTTCCTCATTGCAAGTATTTAGATTTCATTCACTGTAAATGTTCTAAGAAATACATTTTAGACAAAAAATAAATTAAGCCAGATTTTTTGAGAATCATGTTATTCTCCTTAGCACACCATTGCATTCCTGAACCTCCAGCTTATATATTGCAAAATATTTTATCTATGGTCATTAAAAACTTTCAAATACAGTCACAAGTCTTTCTTGACTCTAGTGGATCAGAATTTTCTGATCTTGAGGTAGGAACTAAGATAAAGTTAGAAAAATAGTGTAGAGAACTTAATTGTCAGCTGCTTAGATCCTCAAAACTCTAGTCATTCTTATAGCTGAAGTGATAGGAGTTCCGCCAATTTTGAAACATTTTTTTTTCAGTCAAGAAAACTGGTTATCATCATCACCATGACCAATAGTTGGGAGGAAGATATAGCATCTTAGTCAGTAAATAATTTCAGCATTGCAGCTAGTGCTAAAACATTATCCCAATTTCATTGTATTCCCACACTAATTAAAAAAATTGTAAGGTTTTTAATTGATGCAGTCTGAATATATTAGCTGTAATATAGCTATTAGATATTAGAGCTCATTCATGAATGGTCTAACATCAGGCCATGATAGGTCTGTGATGGGCTTCTCTTAGTCTCCTCTGATGAAGTTCTTTCACTTCATATGGAATGTTTCAATACACAGAGAACATGAACAAGTGATTAATTCTTTAGAATAGAATAGAATAGAATAGAATAGAATAGAATAGACAGAGAACACGAACAAGTGATTAATTCTTTAGAATAGAATAGAATAGAATAGAATAGAATAGAATAGGTTTAGTTCATTTGGAAGGGCCCTACAACAATCATTTGACCAATGACCACTTCAGGGCTGACCAGAAGTTAAAGCATGTTATTAAGGGCCCTGTCCAACTGCCTCTTAAACACTGACAGGCATGGGGCATTGACCACCTCTCTAGGAAGCCTGTTCCAGGGTTTGACCACCTTCTTGGTAAAGAAATGCTTCCTAATGTCCAGTCTAAACCTCCCCGGTGCAGCTTTGAACCATTCCCACATGTCCTGTCACAGAGGGAGAAGAGATCAGCACCTCCCTCTCCACTTCCCCTCCTCAGGAAGCTGTAGAGAGCAACGAGGTCACCTCTCAGTTTCCTTTTCTCCAAACTAGACAAACCCAGAGTCCCTAGTCACTCCTCATAGGACAGTTATGACATTAGCCATATGGTTAGCGCATTTGGACATGGTTTAGTGGGCATGGTGTTGTTGGGTTGATGGTTGGACTCGATGATCTTGGAGGTCTCTTCCAACCTTAATGATTCTATGATTCTATGATTCTATGATTTGTTTTTAAAAATGGGGATCTGAGCCCTTCTCAGTGAGTCATTACATTAACACAAATTTGGTGAGGCTTTTCAAGGAAAGGAAGGCAGTAACCTCATTCTTCCTGATCTTTTATTCAGGTTAGGTATGTTTGGAGCTCTGTGGGCAACCTCTAGCTAGAAAATATCATTAGATCTCAGATGTCACCTAGGTCTGGAAACAGTTTAAGCCTTCTATAATGTTTATATAGAAATATGTGATGCTCAGTTCAACTTCCCCATCATGGCACTTCCAAGCTGAGGATGACCATATGACTAAAGAATTAATCACTTGTTCGTGTTCGCTGTGTGTTGAAAGAATCCATATGAAGTGAAAGAACTTCATCAGAAGAGACTAAGAGAAACCCATCACAGACCTACCGTAGCCTGGTGGTTAGACCATTCACGAATGAGCGTTAATATCTAATATCTATATTACAGCTAATATATTCAGAGGTGGTATTTCTTTTAATGAATGTTAAGTATCTGATGATTAGGTTCTTATATGAAGCTAACGTTTGGATCCCTTGAATGATCAGCAAACAGGAGGAGACACACCAGAGTGGAATAAATCAGTCTTTGAAGAGGGCTACCACTATTTCCAGGAAAAGCTTAGACAACTGAAATTTAATAGAAACTGAATAGAAGATATGACTCAGGCTTAGGGTTACATGTTTAGGCCACAGCTTACTGGAGTTTTTTCAATTTTTACTACCACTTCAGTGTTTGCATTAGGGATCTTAAGTAATAATTAGGTATGTATGCTCCTCAGTGAATTTAGCCTTCTGTTTTTTTCCTTCACAAAAATTCCACATGCAGAAATATTCTAGGGGGTGCTCATAAGGCACTTCTACCTTTAGCAAACGGTGCTCTTGCTCATTAAACCCTCAAAGGTGCTTCACATATGCATGATTCCAAGCACCTGTGTAGCACATTGTGTTCAAAACTGATTTCTATAATCTCTTAGAACCACTTTGCAAATGCTGTCCTTCACCCTCTCTACACATATGCTTCCAATATTTCTCAAGGTGTTATGGCTATAAAAGTGTGTACTTCAGAATGCTCAGTCTAAACCAGCAGACACCTCTGAGCAGTCATGCATGACTAATGCCACTTTAGAGTAGCTTGTTCTCTTTATCCTCAGCTTGGAAATGCCACAATGGGGAAGTTGAGTTGAGCACCACATATTTCTATATACACATTATATGAGGCTTAAAACTCTGATTGTCAGTTAGTTAGAAATCTACCTGCAAACCAACATGCAAAAGCTTGAAAGTTAATGGAACAGAAAATGAAACTGCAAGAGGCTAATGCAGAAAATGTCTATATTTAACATTCTGTTCTCATCCTCTCCAGTACCACAGGATTTTACCTCTAATTTAAATTACAAATCTCATATGTAAAATTGCACAATATCAATTGAACTACAAAGGAACAACCCTTTAAAAGCCATTATATATTCATTCCTAGGTAATTTTTCATAACACTTTCAGTCAATTGTTTTGTTTAGTTTATATTTTTCATACTGTGCAAGTAGGGATTAA
Source organism: Pygoscelis adeliae (assembly GCF_000699105.1). Taxonomy (NCBI): domain Eukaryota; kingdom Metazoa; phylum Chordata; class Aves; order Sphenisciformes; family Spheniscidae; genus Pygoscelis; species Pygoscelis adeliae. The sequence continues at coordinate 4,768,258 of NW_008824542.1, forward strand.
TAAACACAGACACAAAAGAAATCTATTAAGTTTCATGATGCTATACTTTTTTTCAAAACTGCACAGGCTAAGCTGAATGTGTGCTGGAAAGCATTGAAGGGTCTATTTTTCTTAACATTGCATGAGGACTTAGTAAGACAACATTGACAACCTCTACTATCTAAATCAATGCTGACTGATTAAAAATCCACTTAGAACTACCACCAATAAAGCCAGATACCATCCAGGAAAAAAAAAAAAATCTTTAAAGGAGAGCATTATTCTTCTTTCTCTTTGGCTGTCATTTTAAATTGATTGGTCTTCAGGACAGGAAATGTATGAAAATTTATTTAAGGAGCTACCACAAGCTAAATTGTTAGAAAAGGAAGCCTGCGAAGGAAAAAGCTCAAAGAAAAAATGATGAAATAAAATAAGAAGATTAATCCATCAGTAAGAGACACAGACAAGTGTACACTAAAGTGATAGGTGAATCTTCATTTTAAGCGTGACCAGTTCCCAGTTATAAAACTTGGTTTTTTTAATGGACTTCTCACTTTTCCAAGAGTGTTTATCAGGTTCTTTTCCTTAATGGTTCTCTAAACTGTGACTTTAAAATTGTATGTCATTGAGGACCATACCAAGAATGTGTGATCATTACCCATTTTAAAAGGAAACTACAGGAGTTTTTCTAATGCCTAAGAGACTACAGAACAAACAGGACAAAAAAAAAAAAGATATTGTAAAGAACATACTAAATATTGCACTTCTTAGTTTTGTATCCATATTATATTTACAATATCTACAACGATAGCAGGCAGATTCTGAAGTAAGCTTAACAAATGAAAGATTGTCTTAGCAAAATAAAGTTCTTTGCTGACTAACTAGCTACTTTACATCACAGCAAAAGGGAAATGAGAGAAAATTATAGATCTGAAGTTAAACCTGTCTTGAGCAGGAGGTCAGACCAGATGATTTTTAGAGGTCTCTTCCAGGCTGAATTTTGTTGTGATCCTATGATTTGCAGAATCAAATTCGAATCTCAGAGCTTTGTGGGCCCTGCAGAAAAAATAGAGTGCCTTGGAGAGAATATATGCAAGTGAACTCAGTCCATAACCTGTTTATAGGGTGATTCTCCCTTTTTGTAGGCAAGCATTACCAGTTTAGGGAGACTGCAACTATTGCATTTTGTGTGGTTGATGCCTATGAAATACTTCTTGTACAAATCAGTTAAACATACCAAAGCAGACTCAGTTCTCCTATGATTCCCACCATTGACAAGTGCTCATATATTTCTCATCTGACTTTCTTTGTGGCCCTTATTTTCTTTGTGTCACTCATTTTCTTATCCAGCTTAGCCATACTGGCAACTTTGACAGTCCGAGTGCACACAGTCCAAAGCTAACAAGTGAAGCTTATCAGAAGATACCCTTTTTTGTGCCTCTGATCACAGAACTTGAACTTTGGTCCCTTTATCTTTTATCAAAACAAACTTTCAAATCCTTTGAAGTACAGCTGCCTCAAGAGTGCTGGTATCAGTTTTTCTCAGTCATACATGGCTACAGCCATTTTCTCACTGCTTCTTTGTGCATGGTGTGGGAAAGCACTGCTTGAATGAGACAAATAGGAAAATGTTATAATACCCTTTTACAGCAAAACCATAAAAAGGGAAGTGTCTGCTGAGACTCTTCCACTTGAAAGGATGTCCTTGAATGTTTTAAGAATAGTCTGACTGATATTATGGATACAGCACAATTTGAAGATGAATTGAAGTAAGAGACAATGTAAGCTGTATCAGAACTGTGAAAAGACATTATGGCTGAAATGTGTTGTTTCATTTGGAGTGTACTTGGTGTTTAAAATTGCATATACACCTTAATATTTTCTTTTATTTATTGTCTCATTTTTCAGGATGTGTTGTCATCTAATATCTGTAATTCCAAGGTGAGGGAGGACTGCTCACTATTTTTCACAGCATTCAGCATCTTAAAGAATTGGCTGAGAAAGTGAGCAGCACCCCTGCACTACTTCTGGAAATGTTCTCTCTTTTGATGAAGGGGAAAAAAATTATAATCATGCATGCAGAAGATGAAGTTGCACCAATCGTGTCTGCTAATATTTAGTGCACAAAAACAATCAAAGCAGACACATTTTATGGGCATCTAAAGTAGGGTATATTGCTTGAAAATCCAGATGACACAGGGTGATAAAAGTATTGAGGGAAAAAAAAACCAACACTGATTGGCAGTCTATGACATGCCAAGTGAACAGTGGGAAGGAGGCGAAGACTGTGTGCTTTTTAGAGGAAATTTACTGTGCAGAGGTAGGCCTTCTAGCCAAGCAGGAGCAAAAGCATAAATGTCAGAGATATTTGATGCAGAGAGCATCACTTAGGACTACTATCAAGTCTAAGAAAATAATGGTGAAAAGAAAGTAAATGAAAATTAACAAATTAAGAGAACACATACACAATCTAAGAGGCCTTAGGACAATAAAATAATTGTTTAAAGAATACTACCAGCGATATTTTCCTGGTTTGGCATAATATTTATCTGTTAAATTAGTATTTATGTGGATTTAACTATAGCAGAAATAACACTGACAAATGTGAGGGTATGTTGTAAAATGTGTTGTACAGGAAGTCTGTAAACACTATTCATAACAAATGACTCATAACAGGATGAAATGCATTCTTCTGTGTAAGACATTTTTCTGTGCTTCAATAGCAGACCTGCAAGCATCCTAACCAGAAGGATCACTATAGAATTTTTCAGTAGTGAGCAGTCTGTACAGGTTTTTCAGGGTTAACAAATATGTGCATTACAAAATACTGTTCCTTGATTCCTGTCACAGAATGCTATGAGTCCAGCTCTTGTCTGATTTTAAGAGACAGCATGGAATGATTCTGTGTCCCTCTGCTTCTCAGGAACAGTTTCTTTTGTGTACTATTAGATCCAATGGTAGTAGAATTTAACTTCTAGATTACATTAGTAGAACTTTGAATGTCTCCAGTAAAATCTTGAAAAACTGTTTTATCTGTTACACCTCTTTGGAGCTGTTTGGTTTTGTTTACTTCCTGTCAATGCATTTAAATATTGATGGCTTCTGTTTTACTGAGAGCTATATATAAATTATAGATAGTGCCTTTTGGAAACCTACTATAATTTATTTTTTTAACAAAATATGAATATGAAATGTCTACAAGTTTACATTTTATATCCTGAAATGAGTAGCTATCCTAATATAGACAGTGACATTTGGTGATCTGCCTAGCCACCCAGAGAAAAACTATTCATATAGCAAAGTAAAATAATGAGACAACAGCAGCAATCACAATTTTTACATTTGTAAGATAATCATATGTCCATTTATTGTCAATATTTTAAAGTGGAAAAAAGCTGGGACAGGACATTTCTGATAAAATATTTCCAGTCCAAACTTTAATATAGTCAAGTTCATCTTATGGGATATAGAAGGGAAAATATTATAACAGATCAGTAATACCATGTTCCCTATAGCCTTATTCATTGAAGACATTGATGGAGTCATTCCCACAATGAATTTGACCATTGCTCAATGTCTGGATGGAGATCAATGGTGGTTGGTGTCCCTCAGGGGTCCATATTGGGACTGGTACTGTTTAATATCTTCATCAATGACATAGACAGTGGGATCGAGTGCACCTTCAGCAAGTTTGCAGATGACACCAAGTTGAGTGGTGCGGTTGACATGCCAGAGGGATGGGATGCCATCCAGAGGGACCTGGACAAGCTGGAGAAGTGGGCCCGTGTGAACCTCATGAGGTTTAACAAGGCCAAGTGCAGGGTCCTGGACCTGGGTTGGGGCAAGCCCCAGTATCACTACAGGCTGGGGGATGAAGGGATTGAGAGCAGCCCTGCCGAGAAGGCCTTGGGGGTACTGGTTGATGAAAAGCTGGACAGAAGCCAGCAATGTGCACTCGCAGCCCAGAAGGCCAAGTGTATCCTGGGCTGCATCAAAAGCAGCGTGGCCAGCA
>NW_008824542.1:4772342-4779170 GCF_000699105.1 Pygoscelis adeliae
GCAGGGCGAGGGAGGTGATTCTGCCCCTCTCCTCTGCTCTGGTGAGACCCCACCTGCAGTACTGCATCCAGCTCTGGAGTCCTCAGCACAGGAGAGACATGGACCTATTGGAGCAGGTCCAGAAGAGGGCCACAAGAGTGATCGGGGGATGGAACAACTCTCCTGTGAAGAAAGGCTGAGAGAGTTGGGGCTGTTCAACCTGGAAAAGAGAAGGTTCCTGGGAGACCTTATTGTAGCCTTTCAGTACTTAAAGGGGGCTTATAAGAAAGATGGGGACAGACTTTTTAATAGGGCCTGTGGTGATAGGACAAGGGGTGATGGTTTTAAACTAAACGGGGTAGATTCAGACTAGATATAAGGAAGACATTTTTTACGCTGAGGGTGGTGAAACACTGGAACAGGTTGCCCAGAGAGGTGGTGGATGTCCCATCCCTAGAAACGTTCAAGGCTGGTTTGGATGGGGCTCTGAGCAACCTGATCTAGTTGAAGATGTCCCTGCCCACGTCAGGGGAGTTGGACTAGATGACCTTTAAAGGTCCCTTCCAACCCAAATCATTCTATTACTCTATGATTCTATGATTTAAGTTTCAAAAGGACTAGTCTGCTATAATTAGTTTTTAAGGCAGACAAGCAGCATCCAGGGACAACCAATAATTCCAGAAGAATATAAATCTCCAGGTATGCAATCAATTCAAGGGACATATTGAACCTTCTGCTTATGCAGTGTAGGCCAATTAAGTCATGTTAACATTGCAAATTTTGCAGTATTTAAGGGGTGGTGTTAATCAGGCTTAAAAAAAGAAGCTATGATTTCCTCACTGAGCACAGTCTTTCCTGTACATTTTCAGGATAATTTTCTTTGTGGGACTGTTTGCATCTATTTCTATTCATGTTTTTTCCTTTATTGTTTTTGTCCTCATCTGTAAGCTCACTGAAGTAGTAGAGTATTCTGTACATCTCCAGCTCTGTCCAATAAATAATAAAAGCAGAAAATGGACTTTATTTTATACCCATTTGCTGAAGTCCATAAATATTATATTTTATTATAGGAATTTGTGGACATTTTTAAGATTAGAGAGAGACAAAAAAAGAGTATCTGCAGTCTGTCACAGATAACTCATATGTAATCAGGACTGAATACTAAATGAAATGAGTGAAATCTGTACACTGCTTATTGTCATTACCTGTAATATACTCCTCAAATGTCTTATCACTTTCAGAAAGGAAGGTGAATGGCTTAAATGATTGATAATACAATGCAGAAACTTACAATGATAGATGACTTGTTCAGATATCTCAAAGTGGTATATAAGATAGTTCCACAGTTGCCTGGAGATATCATACAAAGTCAGTGGTGGTTTTTTTTTTTTTTTTCCAGTTTATTCATTGTTTATTAGTGTAAATACAGTTTGAAAAAAAACAGGAAAAAATCCAGTGTTAACTTTCAGCAAGTGCTGCCATTTACTAACATTAAATCAATGTGGACTGTATTCAGTAGTCTCAGCCTACTCCCATATACTTATATCCCAGAAAAAGCCCAGGAATAACTGCTTTGTATTTCTGCTGGCTTTATGACCAGAGGTCAAGTCTGAAAGCTGAACCTTAAGGATTCCAGAGAAACCTGCTCCAAGGAACTTAACACCTTAATATTTCGGTGTCATTCATGAATTAGCATTTAAATGTAGGTCACTAGTTCATATCAGAGTCAAGCATGTGCACCATGGAGAACAGGGTTCACTGCCACCAGTCATGCTGTGTTGTCCATTTTAAGTAGTAATGCATGCTACAATTCTTCCTGCTACCTCAAGTATCACAGATTCTAATAAAAAATAACATTAGAATGTGTATATCTGTTAATAGCTTAGGTATATGATTACCTGATCTGTGAGAAGCTTCTGAATAGATTAATCCCACACCAGATTAAGTGGTATGTCTGTTATAAAAGAAGAACAACTTTTGATGACCAGTGGTTACTGGTCATTATAGGAATACAGCCTCAGATGCTGGGTAAAATCAGATACAGGGATAGCAATAAAAACAGAGAATAAGCATTCAATGTATGTAGAACATAATTATGTAGTAAATTTCAAGTTTGATATAGAGTTGAAGACCAGTGGAGAAGCAGCAAGGTGTAGAGTGTGACAGAAAAAATATGATCCTGCAGTTCACAGGAAGAAGCCCCTGCTAGTACTTCTCCCAGCAAAATGAAGTACAAATTTTAAGGAACAGTTAGAACTTATCCTAGAACAGTGGTGTGTGTCAAAATTAATTTTTAATTCTGTGCCTATCTGTAAATAATCTTGTTTTAATACTCATAAATGTATTCAACAGTCTATTTTACCAAAATGTACCATGAACACTTTGCAGATGTAAATTAATGAACTTGTGTTCTTCCAGTATGACCACTTAGGAATTTTCTACTAGGACCAATTAGAAAACCCCATAGCAGGAAACAGTCACCCCAACAAAGGGAGGGTTTATGATTTATACTAACACTTAAAGGAAATTAAAAGGAAATAGAGATACACTGATGAAAAGGCTTATTGAAGGCAACAGAGGAAAGCACTGCAAAGCCAAAAATAAGGTCTCTATCTCCGGCACCTAAACAGTGTTTCATCCATTGTTTCACCCAAAGAGCAGGGTTTAAAAATACTCTGAATTTTAGAATGCATTTCTATTATGTCTAAAATCAAAATATCAGGACCAAGATTAAGTAAGAAATACTCAATAGAAAGATCATGGTAAGCACCAAAGATCTCTGGTATTTACCAGAGTTTTAAATATCTTCTTCTAAAAAGATTGTTCAAAACAAACAGGAGACAGAAGCCATTTAATATAATTCTTATCTTACGGAATCACTATGCTGGCAAAACTGTTTTGTGTTTAATTAAACAATTGCACATTACAGCTGAAAATGAAAAGTAATTACAATTTGATTAGCATTAAATTAATGGCCTGAGGAAATTTACCTTTGTTTAAATATGGTATTATTAAAAGAAAAATTCTTTTCAAAAAATGCTTGCTTTACTGAACATCGAAAATGGGAAAATATCTCATGTAATTAGATGATCAAGGACAGAGGAGTATTATATTGAACTGCAAAGCAAGTCTAGTGAGATACGCAGTGATATCAGTCCGGTGACATAAACCCACTGTTGCTAGGAGCTTTGATATCAGCCAGAAATATCCTGAGAAAATTAATTAGAGAAAAATCATTACTGAAGACATAATGTCACTGATCTTCATTACCCATCATCCAAAAAAGGGCTCACTTAATTTGATAAGTTTTGCTATTAATATGGAAACATAGATTTATGTTTGCATAATAATGATATATTTTACCAGTTGCTGTCAGCTTCCTTAAAAAATTATTGTTATAACCTGGAAATGTTGCAAATTATGGAAATCACAATTACCTAAATTAAGTTAATTTGCAAAGAAGAGAAAATATGCAGGTTTTCTACCCTAGTTTGTTTCTTGTCAATGTGAATGTTACATAAATATTTATCTCATTCAGGTGTGCTTGTTGTTTGTTTCATTGGTTTATGTTGACACACTGGTGGTTATTTTATAACTCTGTCTCCTAGGTCTCTGTTGCTGTCTTAGAACAAGATTTTATAACTATTCAGTTTCAAAGTAATAGAGGGAATACATTTTATTTCCCCTTTCTTCAGAAAACTTGACCCCTCCTGACAGAGCAGACATAGCAGAAGGAATGTTACTACTAACAATTAGTGAGTCTGTAGCACATTCAACCTGATTCAGTATAATAACCTAGGTTGTGGGTGATAATTGTGTAGCCACACGATCTTTATGAAAGCCCATCACAGCTGTGGTCTCTGCACTGGAACAAGAGCAAAGGTGTTAAACACATGGTATCCAAAAGGGACCAGGAATAATTAGATCATATGTGGCATCACAATTTTCCCAAGACATAGTAGGAACAGTATACAGGATTTACTGGAGATTTTATTTTCATTTATGTACTTCATACATACACTTTTGAACAAAATAATCATTGTTACCTCTCAAAAAGTGTAATCTGTGCTACCATTGCACAACATCCTCAGTATAGGGCTATATCCAAGCTATTCTATGGTCTCTCCAAGAGCATAATACCATGTAATCCTAGAAAAAAAAAAAAATATTTAGAAGTCATCTAGTGACTTCTCTGGAAGTCATCTAATCCAAACTCCTAGTCAAAACAGGGCTAACTGGAAAATTAGATTGTTTAAGGTCTTGTCCAGCTGAGTTTTGAAAACCTCCAAGGATGGAAAGTCTGCAACAACTTTGGGCAACCTGTTCCAGGGCTTAACAACTCTGATTATTAAATTTTCCTTATATTCAGTGGGAATTTCCAACAGCTTGTGTCTGTTGCCTCTTGTACTTTCCCTGTGAACCTCTAAGATGAACCTGGCACCATCTTCTCTAAGCACTCCCCTCTTTAAGCCATGGAAGACTCCAATTAGATCTGTCAGAAAGTAACAAGTGGAGGCAGGATCCGAGGGTGACAACAGGGGAGGCAGAGGCAGTTGCATCACAGGCAAGTGTCCAGTCCCACAGTACCCCAGCAAGGCAAGGAGGTCTGGTGATGGTAACCAGGTTCAGCAAGAATCCAGATGACCAGACAAGTCCCTGGTGATAAATCAGGCCTGAAGTCAACCCAGGAAGTTGAGTTGGCAAGTCAGGGTCAGGATAGGTCTGGAAAGAGTAGCCAGGATCAGACACCATCCAGCAATTGCCAGACGAGTCCATCATGATGAGGCAAGTCTGAGGTCAAACCTGGAAGTCAAATCTGTGAGTTACTATCAGTGACTGGATCAAGGAAGCACATGGTCAGGCATGGGCATATCTGTAAGGCTGCTGCAACATCAGGCCAGGACCTTATACAAAAGCCTCAGCTTAAAAACAGCTCCCATGTGAAGGAGGGGAGCCTCTGATGAGGCTTCTTAGCAGAGGTATTTGGAGCAGCTAGCCCTCTGAAGCTTCTTCCAGCCTTTTCTTGAAGAGCTCTAAGGCCAGCTAAGGCTTCTCAAATAGCCCTCATTATCAGGGAGCTGGCTTTGAGCATGGGCAGCCAAATGCTGCCCCTTCACTACTGCCAGTGAAAACAATTCTAGGAGGAAACTAATTCTTCAGTCTTCCTTCTCCGAGTTTAAATGGCAAATGTGAATGGCACACCTGAGTATGATGGTGAGGAGAAGCAGTACAGAAGCACAACAGGGCACCAGAAACTGCACCTTGTGTACTACTTAGTTGTGTACTACTGTAGTTTGTGTTGTGATTTTTGTACATCCTCTGAACCATACTAAGAGGCTGACATGAAGTCTTTCCTTGGAGTATGTCTACCTCAAGGAATAATGCCTATGGCAAAGATCCCCAAGCTAGCGATGATTTGGGTCACACAGTGCAATTCAGGTCCACAAAGCCAGACACTTGATTTCCTGGACTCCCCACTGACAAGGTCTATACAGCATTTCACACCACCACATGAATTTACCAGCTCAGGGTTCCACTCCCTTGGGTATTTCTACGCCTTTTTTCATTCCACATTGAAAACACATTTTGAGAGAAGCTTTTTTTTTCCCCCCATGAGACTGTCATACAAACACTGGGGGCTGATCTTACCCAAAACATAACTAACCTACTTTGACTTATTCTTCTGGCTGTATGTACAGATAAAACTATTACTTGCAAATACACTTATGAATTTATGATTTCCATGTGTGTTTCCTACTTTCTTCTTCTTATGAGACCAGAATTAAATGTGAGGCATGAGCCTACCTCATGTGTTCTTATCTGGGTGTAACTGTTGAGTTTAACACTACACTTGATATACAAATGTTTATGAGAACACATTAAGGTGCATGCTCCCTGCACAAGGTGAAACTTGACATCATTGAGAAAACAGGTGCTGATTATCTGAATGTTAATTTTGTTTTTCATCCTTTACCCTTCTCCATATGGTTGGAGGTTCCAGTGTCACATCTACCCATCTGGTACCTCTCATGAGCTTATTTTCCTTCACAGGATAGTAAGATTTAATGTTGCTAAGCTAAATGTTAGACCAGTAGGAGTATTCATCCTATTAGACAGAACTGGCATTTCCCAGAGATCTATATGGTTCCTGTAAACTAAGTGTACTGTAAAACATACTGAGGAGGTGAAGAATCTGTGAACTGTATCCAGCATATACACAGCTTTGCCTTTCCTGGGCCAAACACTAAGCGTGATTGCCTCATGAAAAAAAAATAGACATACTCTTCCCAGTTAAAGGATTCCAGGCAGGGAGTACACCTGAGTGCTTTGACTGGCTTGTCAAGTTTGTTGTTTAAAAAAAAAAAAGCCTCCACTTGCAAGAACTTCCATTTTAAGATTTTTTCTTTAGAGAATCAGAAAAGTAGTCTATTAAGTTTGCCCTAAAGTTAAAATTTCTAGAGAAAACACTGTGTCTAGCCTTTTCAAAGATGCTGCAATATTGGAAATCATGTAAAAAGCAAGCCTCCTGGAACTTCCACAGTATAAAACCATGCTATTAAAAAAAAAAAAAAAAGATCTTCTGCTTTGAGGGATGTTGCTGTCTATAGCAGTATTCTCCAATTTAGGATCAAATGTCATTTAAATGACTTCTACAAGCGGCTGACAGAAGTCTCTCAATCGCTAGCCCTTGTTCTCGTGGGGGACTTCAACTTCCCGGACATCTGCTGGAAATACAACATGGCAGAGAGGAAGCAGTCTAGGAGGTTCCTGGAGTGTGTGGAAGACAACTTCCTGACACAGCTGGTAAGTGAGCCTACCAGGGGAGGTGCCTCGCTCGACCTGCTGTTT
>NW_008824542.1:4781283-4795843 GCF_000699105.1 Pygoscelis adeliae
TTTCTTTACTGAAAGAGTGGTTAAACATTGGACCAGGCTGCCCAGGGAAGTGGTTGAGTCACCATCCCTGGAAGTATTTAAAAGACGTGTAGATGAGGCGCTTAGGGACATGGTTTAGTGGGCATGGTGGTGTTGGGCTGACTGTTGGACTCGATGATCTTAGAGGTCTTTTCCAACCTTAATGATTCTATGATTCTATGATTGTATGATTCTATGATTAAACAAGAAAATTTACTTTAAAAAGGAAGATCCTTGTAATGTGTGACTGGTAATGGCCTCAGGATATGCCCAGGTACTTGCCTTTTTCCTGCTCTTAGACCTGTTCTCATTGGCCCTTGGTTGTTATTTTAAATACATACACATGCACAAGTAAATAATCTGTGCTAAGATGTGTATTAAGAAATAGTATTCATTATTTTTGGATATATTTTATACATGGATATACACAGCTGTTGAAATGGACTAATACATCACAAGCTAGATCAGGTACCAGAATATATTAGCAGAATTTTCTGTGGATGGAAAATGAGAAAAAAATGTGTCATCATCTGGTTTTCTCCTGTACTAACAGATCTTCCTACCAATATTTGATGATAAGCACAATATTCTCTGTGCAAAATGGAATGTATACACATGTATGTGCATTTAAACTTATATAACAAAAAAAAAGAAATCGGTGCTAAAAAGCACCAGGCAAATGGATTTTTAAGATGAAATTTTACAAATATTAGATATCCAGATTTCAGATTGCAAAATTATATACTTGTGCATCCATTTTACATATACATAAGTGTTTCTGCATCTGTTTATAGATATAGTCATTTCTGAAGATTTGTATCCATGCAATAAACTTCTTAATTAATGAGCAGAAAGTACTAATAGTGACACTTTTATTAAAGGAAGTATAGTTTAACATTATGAAGTCTTCACTACATCCAAAACACAAGATTATAGCTGTGATACTGTGATATTTCAGTCATTTTAACAGACTTTTGTTATAGTGTGAATCACCAGATTATGAGATTCGTTTTAAATTAATCATCATCTCTACAATCTTCCTGTATGCATTAGAAATACCTCTTGCCACTAGCTGATTAGCATTACTTTCCGTATTATTCCTGTAGTACACACAAGCCATCAGAATTACAGTGCATCAGCTGACAGACATTTAAGTTTCTCACCAACACCTTTTACCATATATCTGATCATGTTCCAATACATTTAATCTCAAAGCTTTTCTCTGAGACATAGAAGTACTATTATGCCTAATTTACAGAAGGATATTAAGGTACATCAATATGCAATTATATTGTCCATGTGCAATTAACTGTATCTAATTGCTTAGGCAAAATTTAGGATTCTAAGTAAACACTGACTTAAAAAGGGGAATTCTACAACTTCCTACTTACTGTATTGTCCGGGAGCAATGGAGGTTTTCATTCTTATCATTGCTAAAAGGAGTGTTTCTATTGTATGTAATGGCTGCTTCAGTTAGAAAAATACAAACCTCTCCTGGATACCATTTCTCTCTCTCTTCATTCTTTACATAAGGAATTAAGATGCTTAAGACAGGCTTCTGAGCTTCATTGAGGGAGCCTTAAAATGGGTATCTCTTCAAAGTTCATTTTTGAACTCTGGATGTTGCACTGAGTGGAATTATTCTTTAAGTTTTCTTGTAGGTACTAAGTGCTCTTTCCTTTTATCATATATGTATATTGTCAGTAGCAGATTGGCATGGAGATCTTCACTTATGAAAGCAGATGCTAACGCACACACACAAGCACTCAAGTCAAAATAGAAACTTTAGTCCTTCAGGATCAAACTTGAGAATTTACATTTAACCATTTCACCAGGGACTCCTGAAGAAACTAAAAAGGAAATGTAATGAAAACACATGTATGATGTTTCCTTCTTCTGTCTTATAAAAAATAAGATGCTGAGTAAATATATTAATGAAATAAACAAGTTTACCTAATATCTCAAAAAATAGTCAGTAGTTTTTTACACTTTTAAAACGTGTACATGTGAGAAAGTATCAGGGTGCAAATGTGTTGAACCACATGTGGGAGTATAGTCTTAGTATTAGAAGCAATTGAAGAATATTTTGCAGCTGAGAGAAGAGAATATAACTTCTATTTTGCTTTTAGATTTCAGTGAAATCTCAATCAGATTTTTTATTTGCTGCATGGCTCTGCTTTTCAGCCATACAAATAGGCTCTGCACTACATTATACAGTAAATTTGTTCAATTAGTCATTAATCAATTAGGAAACATACATTAGGGTTGACAAGCATAAGAAAGTTCTGTGAAAAACATGTCTTAAAGAAACCATGTCCTCATAAGAAACAATGTTCAGTTTTGCATTTTTCTAGGCACTGTTTACAAAATTTGAATATATGAAAAAACTGATTGGGCGTTCTGAATCTTCATATTTAGCTTTTTACTCAGATACTGTAAGATAACATGAAGCCAAATTCAGGCACATAATGGGTTGAATGCTCAGATAATAACCAAAGGTTATATCCCAATTTTCTACCTCTTCTACGGTATTGGAACTGCTCACATAAGCAAAACAAATATTGATTCCTTCAGTCAAAACTCACCTTTATTCTCTTACCTATTGCATGGGAAATAAAAAAGAACTTGATATTTTATTTTAATATATAATTTTACAGCATCAAAAAAGCTGCAAAGTGTAATGCAAGGAGAAAAGTCAGTATTTTAGACTAAGGTTCTTCAGTCTAATCTTTTCAGATAATTTGTGGTAAGAAGGCTAAACAGTAGGAAGCAGTAATGCAATTGCCATAGTAACATTAAAAAGATTGTTTGGCAAATCCACTTGCAACTGAGCTTTTTCTCCTTAAATAACAATAAATAAAAATAATGTTATTGTTATCACCGATTAATGTTTTAAAGCACTATGGAAGTTTTTCTTAAAGGTGGATCCAAATAAGATTAAAAGGACATTTTTAGCTTAATGCTCAAAGGCATTTGTTATGCAAGAGAGAGCTAGGAGAACAAAAGAGAAAACATAGATCTAGTTGGGAGAACAGGAAGCAAACTGCATTCCAAAGCTGGCATCATATGCTTCATGAGAGAGAAGGGATGGAAACACAATCAGACAAGAAGATAGTTAATCTTAAAATGAGGGCAAGAACACTAAATGTAAATAAGATGCAAGGAAAAACATCAGAAGGAATGAAAAACAACGTTTACACTTCAGAACAAAAGTACTTTGAAGACTGCAAAGGGGAGTTGTTCCCATTTCTTTGTTAGTTTAATTCTTTGTACTTCTTTTTATCTCTTAAGATAGTAAATATTCCTGTTAGATCAGTGAAGTTTTTTGCAGATAGTCAACTATAATTGCTCTTCCTTCTCAATTTATAGACAACTTTCTACTTATTGATTATGATGCCACAGGCTAAACATTATTAATAACTCAAGGCAGAGAGTGGTTTTGAGTGTGAGTGTCTTCTTTCTTCACTCTGGGTTGAATCCTTGCTGATACTTCAAAACAACTGTTCATTTTCTCAGAGGGCTACTGTTCTGTTCACGTGCCAAAGATTTCCCTGTTTCTTTCTGGGAAAGAAACTAAAGTAGCTGAATGTGCAGTGACATTGCTGTGTCGTGTCCTCGAAGGCCATGAGCTCCTTCTTTTCCTAAACCCACCTGTTTCAGTCTGCAGCAGGCTGGTGAAATGAGAGCATTTTATCTGGTAGGTCTGTGACAGAATCCATTAACTGGGTCTCATACACTTCCAAACTAAATAGATAGCATCTAGGAAGGCGTGTCAATCCAGTCTAACTTCTTCCTCCAGTCATAGGTACTCCCAGGTCACCACATTAACTTCTGGTTTAACCCTTCAAGGAAAAAAAAAAAAAAAAAAGTGCCAGAAAGTAAGGAAAACAGACTTAGGAAAGGAATTTACTGACCACATAGACAAGTGCAAGGGGGAATTTTATGTTGCTGCTTCTTTTTCACTCACTGTCAAAATGAATTGCAAGACCAGAATGTGTGCTTGGAAAGCTTTATTGATAAAAATTGTCTACAGCTGACCTTGTATTATGTTAATTGTCTATGGTTAATTGACTGTCTATTTCTACACGTGGCAAAGGAAAAACATACAGTGTCAAAGGAAAGATTATGGCTTTCTTGAAGAATAATAAAAGTAATATTTTTTCTACAGGTTTTTGAAGAAAGAAACATATCTAGAAGCTATAACAGAAGGAGGGAGTTGCTGAAACAAATCTTTACATGATAAAAAGAAGTGCTCTTTAACAAATTTAAAACATCTGAAATATTTGCAGAAAACAACTTGCTTATGAAAGCCACTCAAACATAAAGGAAAACTCCAAAAGGATGAATTTATTAAGCTTACTATTTTTAGGAAAACAAAAAAATAAAACAAACAAACAAATAAACAAAAACCAAAACAGAAAAAGACCTCTCTGGCATCTATGATGAACAGATATCTAAGAACCAAGTGATAATCAAAGATTATGTTTCACAGGTGGAAATGGCTAGAATAAGGGTACCGAGTTAGAATGAACCACATCTTAGCAAGATGGATAGAAGAAAGAGAAATAGACAGCTAAAGGTATTAAATTGTTACAACTTTCCAAAATAAACTCCATGTTTAACAGTAAAAACAGCTAATTGTTTCATGCTATCCTGGCATGAAAATTAATTCAGCAGATCAGTTTTGTATGTAAGTAATACAGGACTCAATTATTGACATGAAACCGAGGGCAACTTCTGTAAGTGCAACTGTATTCACTGATGAAAGTGTGATTTGGTCTGTTCAAGTATCAAAGGAGAACACTGTCCCTACTCTTCCCCAGTCTTCAGAAGAAGCCTAAAAGGGTGAAATTAGAACAAAAACAAGCACAAGATTACTCTGATGTTGTACTTACACCCTTAGCTTCAATATAGGATAAGATTTAAATCCATAGACTGAAGGGCTTATGTTATGTTCTGACACTATTACAATTAAGAACACATGCCATTTCTAAGTGCTTTTATTAACACAGAACTTATTTTGTCCATGCATTGCTTCTGTCTACTGCTTTTTCTGAATCTGCATAGCTGAGGTGCTGAGAGCACAAACTACTCTTGAAAATCATTCTTACTAAAAAAGCCTGTTTAATATATTCTATCTTGTGCAACTCTGAAGTATTGTAAGTATCCTAAAAATGTTTTATTCTTAAAAACACTTGAGGTATGCAGGATAATATAAATTACAAAATACATTTCTCCCTGAGAGATCTAACATGATTTCTTCCGCTTCTTGAGTCCAAAATTTGTCAGCATTTCAGTCTCTCCTACCTCTTTCTTCTATGAGTCATTGTGTTTTAATGAATAAATGGTCCCCTACCACCTCTTGTCATGTGCTTGCATGGTATGATTTTGTCCAGATCCACCCATGCAGAGAATCTATTTTTCCCTGAAGATGAGAGACTGGCTAAAAGTCATCAAAAGTAAAAGCCTCAGGCTGCATCTGCATGGCAGCTTTGATGATTCTTTGAAGAGCTACTAACTCCATTGTTGGGGGGAAAACTTTCTGCAGTGTCATTGCTCTCAGACACGCTCATATTGTAGTTACAAAGCTACTTTAGTTCTGCTGTGCTGCTACCAGAAGTGAAATGGGTCCCTCCTCAGTCACAGAGCGAAGACAGCCAGGGAACTGCGCTGGATGTTGAAATTAAAATGAACCTTAATTTTACAGAGTTATCCTCTGAAGCCCAAATTTACCTGACTTCTACTCAAAGTGTATTATTTTCTTTGAAAAAGCTCCAAGTCATGGAAAGGTGAGTAAAGCCTTAAATTCAGCACAGACAAGCTGAGCAATACAGCGGTTGTGCTTGCTTAGACAAGTCCTCCCCATGCTGTCTTGGGGCAACATTACATAGTTGGGATTAGATTGAAAACATGTTGCCAGTCAGCTAGGACGTGCAGGTAGCTGAATGAGAGATATCTCCATTATTGTAATGTGGATATGAGATGCAGAAACCAGAGAACATACAGTAAAATAATCTGCACTCCTAAGCCTAAAATAAATGTCATTGGCTAATAAGACTCTGCCTGTATATAAGGGATAGCTGTCACAGACTGGGGAGGAAATATCTTCTCCCTTCATTGCTGGTTATGCTAAATAGTCTTAACTATTCCTAATGGGCCTCAGCTCCTTGGCTACTCCTTGGTACCCAGGGGATGGTAGAACCCCAAGGGCATTTGTTTAATCTTTCCTCTGAAAGGGTTTTTTCTTTCATTTAGATGGTGACCTTGCCATGCTTATCTATGTCTTTGTCATACCCTTGGTTGCTTTTGTAACTAACAGGCACAGAATAAGATTCCTTTTTTGTTTTTCTTTTTTTTTTTTTTTTTAACTTAATAAGTGTCTTGAAGGGTCTAGCTGTATTGAAACAAAGCTTTACAAATTACTTTCTATTTCATATCAGCCTGAACTCCAACACTCTACATGACAGCTTATCTCCTACACAAACATCCTTACTATTAATTGAAGTAAGTGTCTAAGGAAGCCTTAGTGTATTTTATTTTTAAATATGATGAAATAAGACACACATTTGTTCTGTGTACATAAGTATTCAGCAACTAAATCTTGGCAGAAGTTAAACTACTGTAGCATTAATTAAAATTAGCAGTATTTTGCTAAAATCCTTTACTGTTTCACTGCATACAAATTTAGAATTCCATTTCAACTATAAATTGATAATTTATATAAAACATACAAATATCAAAATGCCTTTGTATAAAATGTTCAATAATATCTACAGGCACTCAGCGTGAGTGTTTCAGTGGTTTACATCTCTATTTGGTGTTTGGAGACACATTTCTGATTCAAGAAAAGAAACATGGAGCTTTATTTTACCTATGTTTTTTATCATGATGTTATGTATATACTTTTGTCTTCCACTACAGAAAAAAGTGCCAGGAGCTGAAATAAAATTATTTCTTCAAGATCAATAAATATATAAATAAAAACTGTAGTGAGAAATATTAAAAATAAATTTAAGTAGACTTAATAGTTGTATTTGAAATTTTCTTAGATGTATTTGAACTATCAGCTGGATAATAAACTGAGGTGAAATGTGTCACTTTATGATGCACTAGCTGCACGTTGCTAAAACTGGAAAAACAATACTTAATAAATGCCTTCTGCAGCATTCAGACAGCTGTGACTCCAAGGCTGCCTTCACTGGTATTATAATATCATCAAAAAGTTTAAAAAGAAGACTGAGATGCTATTGTGACAAGCAACATGAAGAAAAAAGTTTTGTTCATCACCACTTTACTATATCGGTAGACATACATTAAAAAGAAAGAAGAAAAATATATTTTGTCCCCATTTTCCTAGGAAACTGAGGTAAAGAAATATGTTTTTCTGCTCTTATGGGCAGATTCCTATGCATCTGTTCTGCTCCAATTGTAACTTGAAGCAATAGTTTTATTAAAATTATTTAAGGGAAAATTTAGGGAAAAATTTAGACGTTTCATTAATGAAATATCTTACTAAAGTATGCCCACATTGAAAGATGCTGAATAATTACATTAGAAATAATTTTGCATCTTAACTGTGCCTACACAACTGTTACTATTCACTTTTCTATACATTAAGTGATTTTAAATCATAATATCATAATTAGGGATATGTTTATAGTTATAGGATAGTAGCACAGTATCTCTGTCAAGTGCCATACTTCCAAGAGATTTATTTTAATCATCATGCTTAGTTAACTCAATAGAAATAAGACTTTTAGATTGAAAAGGATGTAGCTATATTTTAGGATGGTTACTCATATAGTATAAATTACCTTCTGAATCTTCCTCTTACTTTTTGGAATAATGACAATGGCTTCATTTTTCTCATAAGAGTAGATATTATAAAGCTGCACTTTAATGATGTCCAGTATAGATTTGTAGAATTCCAGAGAAGATCTGACCATTCATTGCAAGTGGAAATGCAGGTAGATATAATGATCATGTTCTCAGAAAACCTATAGAAGCAGAATTTAAAGTAAAAGTAAGAAAAATTCCAAGCTTTTCTTTTTTGTAGGACTTACAGAGGAAGAAATGAAAATATATGGCAGCAAGAATCATTGCCTGTATTGGGCATAGCTGTCAGGATTTTGGTAGCAGGGAGCTGCAGGTATGACCTTGGTGGGAGGAGGTCAGGGGCTGCTCTGTGCTGATTGTGGACAGTTCCAGCTGACCCTGCAACGGATGACACTAACCCATCATGCACCAAAACTGGAACCAGTCAGAAAACCCCCTGGCACCTCTGCAAAAATATATTTAAGAAGCAGTGGTAGCCACTGGAGGCACAAAGGGAGACATGGGGGGAGATACCGGAGTAAGTGACATGTGAGGACACATAAAAAAAGATACAAAGGTGGTCACGAGAGGAGAGGTATGAGGATGCATGTGAGGACACACTAAAGGAGACACAGAGGTATGCATCTGAGGGGACTTCAGCCCATGGATGACCCATGCCAGAGCAGGTACACCCTGAAAGGGACTGCAGCCTCTGGATGATTCACACCAGTGCAGCAGAAACAAGTGAGAAGGAAGGAGCAGGGGGAAGAAAAAGAGTCAAGCATGAGGAATGGCAGGAAGGAACTGCTGTGCATTGACGCCCTCCTCCTGTGCTCTCCGTTGCCTCTGAAGGGACTGGGTGTAATGTGTAGCAAAAGCAAGGGGAATGGAGACCAGGAAGGGGGAGGAAAGATGTCTGGAGTGAAGTTGAGACAGGCTAAGGAGGAGAAAAAGGGTTTTGCCCAAGTCTTAGTTTACCTTACTGTCTTCAATGTATCACAATACCTGAACCAGTAATTAAAGGTTCATGTAACCAGCAATAAATTAAAATTCCGTTAAATTCCCTGAGTCAAGACCATTTTGCCCATGACAGTGCCCTACATTGATGATTTCTGCAATGTTGAAGTTAAGAAAAACCTAGTGAAAACCACAGTTCAGTAGATACTGAATACTGCTTTTAAACTACTATTTATACTGTTATTCCAATGAGCAGCCTCAGTCATGAAGCAAGTCGTGAAACAATTTTCTGCTGGGTAATTGGCACAGAACATAGAATAAAAAGATAGTCCCTGATTCAACCTTTCTATTCATGTACATCCTGCACACAATTTTATATTCTCTGGGTGTTTAGATGACTGATTTATTATGTTAATGTACTAATCAGGGAACTCCACAATATTAATTAATAATGGTCAGAGGGAAAATAAGCAGACATTCTCAAAACAAGTGTACCATGGTTAAAATAATTTTGGCAGGCTTACTTTTAAAATACAGAAATAGTGAAACTATCTGGCAGCTGACTAAAAAAAAAGTCACTAAATTGTTTTCTAAAGAAAATGGCAGCTCATAGGAACATAAAGTAGAGAAGTGTAGTAGAAGGTGTTCTTTCTAACTGTGATTTGAGCATGGTGGGTCACAAGGTATAGCACTGCTTCATGTAAATGCAGATTAAATCTAGACAGTTCTGCTTCCCTGAAGTCTCACAAAAACATTGAATATTTTCATAAGAAATAAGGTAAATCTCAAAAGAGATATTGTCTGAAGC
Source organism: Pygoscelis adeliae (assembly GCF_000699105.1). Lineage (NCBI taxonomy): Eukaryota > Metazoa > Chordata > Aves > Sphenisciformes > Spheniscidae > Pygoscelis > Pygoscelis adeliae. The sequence goes on from NW_008824542.1 coordinate 4,790,882, forward strand.
AGAATTTTGGTGACACTCCTGAAATGGTGGAGGTCCAGCTAAGAAACATAGCAGTAGCACAATTTACCCTATTAAATAAAGTGACAAGCAGATAATAGGTAGCTACGGTAACATTACAAAAACTTTTTGCTATCCTAAAGGACATTATGGCTGCTGTTCCTGACCTGGGCAACTCTTGTGTTGGTGGAGTTATTTCTCTGGAAAGACAGAAAACTTCATGTACCCATCAGCATCCAAAACCCATTCTGTTCTCACTGTGTAAATCCCCCCAGTTTAGAGCTGGAAGAAAATTGCAGTATCTATGTTCACACTCTAAATGTAGGCAAGTGGGAAGGAATTAAACTACTGGAACTGTCAATCTGGCACTTCTCACAGATAATACTCATGAAACAATAAATAATATTTTAGGAAAAGTACTTTTTGGTTATATTTTTAAACTAATTTACATCTTAAATTTCTGTTAATTATTGTGTTTGATATTAAAAAGGATGACCAAGTCCCTCTTTGAAGCCTGTATATGATTAATGCTGACGTGTGTTATGTAATCCATTATTTTAAAATCTGGTAAGTAATTATTCCTTATCACAATAATTGATTGCTACAATCTTAAAGCTTCAAATACAGTGTTCACAGCAAAAGAAACACACAGTTGTTTATATGACTGAAGAATAAATTAGACTGTTTTCATTTGTTGCAAGGACACTAAAAAATTGTTCTTTTTTTTTTTTTTTATTTTGAACACATTAAAAATATCAGATCTGCCATAGGATCTTTGTGTTTCCTATCTGTATTTTGCAGCACATGTCAGATTATCTTGGCAAATAGCAGGGTAAGAGCCTCTTCGGTATTGCTCCTGTTGTCAGATTGAGTGGCTCGGCTGGAGGATTGATGCTTTTAGCCAATGCAGTTGATAAGAATGCAACAGTATTAGTATTGTCTTTCCTATAGAAGCAATCAAAATTGTCTACATTTATCTTCCAAATTTAAAATAGTCTGCACTAGACTGATAAAAAAAGATCAGTGTATATCAGTATGTAGCAATTATTAACAAAACTTAGCCATTTTAAAGATTGTATTTTAAAATGCCAAAATCTATCAGTCTTATTCACTGGGCACAGCACTTCACCCCTTAAGTAGATCCACTATGCCACGAACAGCTGCTGGGTTTTCAGCACTGCTGAAAAATCAAGTCACTTGCAAGCTCTTGGTTTAAGAAATTCTATTTTTAAATGTAGTTCATATCTTATCAACTGGAAGTGAACATCCTTCAGCTGAGACTCTATAAACACATGTATGTTCTAAAAACCACAGAAAAGTGAAATATTATGGGAATATACACAATTATCTTGCCTTTCTGAAGGTGGTACTTCTCAAAATGTTCTAACTTAATTACTTAATGGTCTGTCTGGCCATGTGTTTGGGCATTGCAGCACAAGTTCCAGAATCTGAATTTAGGCTCCTGTTTTTACAAGTTGTGTAAATATTATTATTATTATTATTATAGGGACATTGTAAAATTTATTACTGTGTTATGTACTTTTTCTTGAATGATCCTTTATAGGAATTTGATCGCACTTTAATTCAAAATCTTTAAAAGTGCTAATAGAGAAATTCCTCTCCCACTCAACTTGGGCACAGAAGTTAGCAGAGGCCAGAGACCATTTTGCATAGTGAATTTAGATGTGGCTGTCCTGTTATAGGCTGTCAGAGAATTTGAAACTAGGGATGTGGGCCACACTGTGCCAGCTGGCCGCAGTGTCATCAGGCATTCCCTGGCACATTTAATTTACAGATTTACGAATGCAGACTCAAGTTTCTTGTATTACAAGGATGCTAGCACTTGATTCTCCTCTATTTGTCAACTGCTGTCAAGAGGAATCCATACTAGGAGTTCCCAATCAGGGGTATAACCACCCCCACTTGCAGCTCCTGCCATCACCAATTTGGTTTGATTCTGCTGTGGAATCAGCTTGGCACTGCTGCTGCTAATCTGGCAGGGCCTACCTGCCAGGTCTGCACACTGAAATACAGCTAAGCAATGCTAAACCTATAAGATGTATAAACATATAGATGAGGCTATAAAGAAACTTGTTATATCCTTTGTTTTCTTCTTTTTTTCTGCCCATGTTGAGGAAGCTGAGTTCTATCCATCTAACTGCTCTAGCCCTATGTTTGGCATTTTGATTTTTCACACAGTTGCTTACTCCCTCCTTAGCCAGCAAAATCTTCTGATCCTTCTTTTCTGTTTAGAGCCTGCCCTTTGTCTGCTCCCACTGCAAATGTCTGGAGTTTTGCTGTTGACTGAAACAGGAGCTGGTTTGTGCCCAAAAATTGATCAATTATTGCAGAAGATATTTTTTTAAACAGTTTAGTTCATGGGAGTCTGTCTGTCAACTTCATGTTTCTGTATTGTCTAAATTATTTTTTAATTAATGATAAACTTCTGTTGTTTATCTGCCTAATTTGATTTCATGCTATAATATTTTTGTTTATTTATATATAAAATCTTTCTCAAAAAATGCAAACTGTTCGGGTTAAGTAAACTCTTCAGTCAGTCAAATTGCAGCTTTTTCTATTTTTTCCACTAATGGAATGGTTTCTTATTCATACTAATGGACGATGACATCTCAGTGAGTACATAAATCTCACAGTACCTTGACCTCTTTGCAAAATTGAAAAGTCTGAACAAAATTTGACTAAACATTTGTGGGAACTGACCTTCTCTGGTGCTACATGCTATATTTTATGATGACAGCTCTAATTATTCTTGAGATACAGCCATCAGAAAATTGCCATTTTGCATTGTGTACAAGAATAAGCCTTTCTGCATTGCAACTCCCATCACAGTGTGCTAAGCACTCCAGCTGTGTTATAATGCCATATTTTTACCTGAACCTATATTTGGTTTCAACTAAGGTTAAGAATACCCATTAACTCTGTCCTCATAAATGATTCCTACTTATTATTGCAGAAATATAGCATGGCACAGTAAAAGGAAAAGTCACACAGCATGAATATACAAATTGAGTAGTTAAAATACAGAGAGAACATGTTCAGGATTTTAAATACATATTTAGCATCAAATTTTTCACTGACTTGCTCTGATTTCAGCATGACTGTTCTGAGTATAAGACAAATCAGGATTTAGCTGTTAAGATGAGTTTAACCACCAGTTACTCGACAACAATAGTCAAAAAGCCTAATTGGAGTTTCACAAGGAAGGTGGTAGGGGAGTTACATGGCAGAAGAGCAGCACTGTTTGCATTTCACATTAAAGCTTGTTTTTTGCAGTCCATAACTGTAATACACTAGCCTGAGGCATGGTTCTGAAATCTTCATCATACACTATATTACAATTTTCTGTAGTCTTTTACTGTAGCTCTTAGGCTAAAATAGCTTAATAATTAAGTGTAAATTATTGGAAGATCATTATTTTAGGCATTTTTAAGGTGTATCATTACTTTAAATGGTATTTTTGCTTTTTTTGGCTAGTTTGAATATGTTACAGTACAGAAGGCTGTTAAATCAAGGTATGGATAACACACATACACACACACACAGAGATTTCTTGCCTGAGTCTATTGACAACATTTGCAAAAGAAACCACGGTTAAAGCAAAACTTTTGCTCTGTACTAAAGAAAAAACCAAGAAGCACAACCTTCATTAGCAAAACTTATTTCCATATTAAATTTCCATGTGTCTCTCCTTTTAGTTATTACTTGATGCATTCCATCCTTCCCCTTTCTTACCTCTCCTTGTTTTACAATTTTTAGTGTCCTTTTCAGTAATTTCACATCCAACTATCTTATTTACTAGGCTAATTAAATACTGCCAGAATGGCACCTGGTAGCAAGACAACATTGTTATGGACTTTCTAGGAAAGGATGAATATAGTCACAATCAAATCATCAACCCTCAATGATGAATGAGCTACTATGTGTCTCATAGCAATCGCTCATGTTAGAGCTTAGGTGACGCTGACTAAGCACAGCAGGCCTTGTGGGTCAGTACTAGATTTACACATAAGCACCAGCTCCATAATCTACTTCTGGAACCTTTTTGCCTTGAAATGAAAAAGTCATTGTGTTATCTTTGTGAATTCTACTAAAATCAAATATTGAAATATATAGGCTGACCTTACAAGTGCCCCTAAAGGAAAGGCATCCAGAGCCAAGATCACACACCTGGGAAATTATGCGGGGATGCCAGTGCACAGCAAAGTAGTTTGGCTATGGAAACCTGGAGCACAAGGATCCTCCTTCCTCTTTGGGACATTTACGTGGGCTGCCTTGTATAGCTGCAGTATAAGCCTGGGGGAGCAGCAAGGGGGGCTGATAACTCACAGGTCCTGGGCCTGCTCTGGTACATGTTGCTTCCTCCAATCTCTTTTTTCTTCACTTCTATGTTTTAGGTTTGGTGAAAGTCAGACTGAGTTAAACACCTAGGATGGCACAGTGGAATGTGTGTCATTCAGGTAAGGCGAGGCAAAATAACAAATAAGAAAGCATTACCTAAGACTTATGACACAAATGTCATATTTGATGGTCCCTCAAGAACAGAGCAGTATGAATACTACTAAGAAAGTTTTCAGGCACACTAAAGTTACAATTGGTGTCATGGAAGCCATACTCTAGCACAGGACACTTTTGTGGGAATGGTTCGCATAGGCAGAAGTGAAGGGGTATACACTGAGCTTTCGTCACCTAGAACATAACTGATGATGACTAAAGTAGAAAACAGGTTAGAGAGGTTTTGACTCTAAGACTTTATGAAGTAGAAAAACACCCTAAAATCTAAATAAGATCGTAATATTCTCTTTGATATTGAATGTTAACACATCCAATTCTCATATGAAACTAACGTTACAATTTTATTTAGATTTTAGGGATACTCTAAGTACTTTATAGTACTCTTAGAGTGGGTGAAATTATTGGTCTATGACCAATGAGATAGAACTCAGT
>NW_008824542.1:4795858-4797724 GCF_000699105.1 Pygoscelis adeliae
AGCAGGAAAAAAAAATCTTTTTTTTTCTTCTGTAACAAATCCCGTATTCAGAAATAAGTTAACTGCTTCTACAAAGCCAATAACTTCACCCACTGTAAGGCTATTTAGCTTTTTAGCATTTATTCGAAGTACAAAGGCCATAAAGTTCACCTTTCTACTATTTCCCTATAAAGTAATGTTATTAGTAGTAGACACCAGTCAAAAATAACAATGTTATTTCAAAATATAGTTTACTTCTATTCAGAACAAACCTCCCTCCTCTGCATTCCTCAAAATCCTCAAAATTATCTGCAGAAAGTAGAAAGCACTGAATGGGGCAAACCACAGGGCAACCTGCTGGGTAATGGACATTGGATTTTCACAGTTCCTAGTTCCTAGGCAGTCTTCATGATTTCCTTAGACAGGAACTCTTGCGATCCTGGATCTCTTATGAAGTGATGATATATTCAGTAAATACAGTACTTTAGTATGAACTTTTGGAAATATAGGTAACATCTACATGTTTTTTCAGCTACCAAATAAACACCAGATGTTTATTTCTGCAGTATGAACTGCAGAAAACATCTTTTTTTTTTTTTTTTTCAAAAAAATTAGTAACAGAATGTTAGCATGGAATTGTACAAAGCAAACAAAACCCAATAATAACCAAAATATTTACTTTCAGAAAGCAGATACACATTTCAAAGGTACATATCTTTAAAGTAATTATTTATTACATTTGTTCCTGTTTTCAGATTTTTTTTCCCATGCACACCATCTTTACAAGGAAAAATAATAAGAAGAAATTATTTCATTAAAAATTTATTTGTTGTGACTACACATTAAAGTCAAATTTAACTGTTCTATGATGTCCAATCCATGCTAGTTTCTTGTTTAATCAAATTTGATTATATGCAGAAAAATATGAAAGCATTATAAGAAAGTACCTGTACAAACTATAATAGTACAAGTATAAACTACAATAAAACTACATTTCTTGTCGGTCAACAAGACATGTATCTACTAATAAATTATTGTATTCATCAATCTTTCAACTAATCAGGCTGATCACTTGACATCTAAAAGTGAAAATTGTAAGGAAGCTCAAAATGAAAGAGCATTTGTTGGCAGTGTGAAAGAAATTAGCATTCTGAAATGCACAACTGATGCAAACCTAAAAATAAAATATTGCAGGACAGATTTAAAACAGAGTTCTTTCCACAATCCATTAGTAAACGGCAAAATGTTCCAATATTTTAAATATCACAAGTCCTGAAGCAATCAAAAGGGACTTCAGGGCACTGGGACGACTGGTTGAAGGATCGGGAGCACAGGTAGTGTTTTCCTCAATCCCTACAGTGGCAGGGAAGGACACTGAACGGAACAGGAGAACACACCTGATCAACACGTGGCTCAGGGGCTGGTGCCATCAGCGGAATTATGGCTTTTTTGATCATGGGGAGGTTTACATGGCACCGGGCCTGCTGGCGACAGATGGAGTCCAGCTGTCTCACAGGGGGAAAAGGATCATTGCTCATGAATTGGCAGGGCTCATTGAGAGGGCTTTAAACTAGGTTTGAAGGGGGAAGGGGATAAAACCGGGCTCACTAGAGATGAGCCGAAGGGTGGCATGCTGATGCCGGGGGTGAAATCGATAGCCCAGCTCAAGTGCATCTACACCAATGCACGCAGCATGGGCGGCAAACAGGAGGTGCTGGAGGCCATTGTGCAGTGGGAGAGATATGACTTAGTCACCATCACAGAAACATGGTGGGGTGACTCTCATGATTGGAGTATTGCAATGGATGGCTATAGACTCTTCAGAAGGGACAGGCGAGGAAGGAGAGGCAGCGGGGGGGGTCTGTATGTTTGGGAGGGGTTCTATTG
>NW_008824542.1:4800208-4804534 GCF_000699105.1 Pygoscelis adeliae
TCTTTACTGAAAGAGTGGTTAAACATTGGACCAGGCTGCCCAGGGAAGTGGGTGAGTCCCCATCCCTGGACGTATTTAAAAGACGTGTAGATGAGGCGCTTAGGGACATGGTTTAGTGGGCATGGTGTTGTTGGGTTGACGGTTGGACTCGATGATCTTAGAGGTCTTTTCCAACCTTAATGATTCTATGATTCTATGATTCTATGATTAGAAGAAGGACTTGCCCTAGAGCAAGATGTCTCTGACGATGACATCTCTTTTATACTAACATTCTCACCTGCAAGTACAAGGAAGTCCTCATTTTTTTGTAACTTTATCTGAAGCTTGGACAAAGTTTACCCCTAAATGATTCATTGTTTATCTTGTTTCTCAACAACTTTAAACCTCTACATTGCAATATTTGAATTATTCTTCTGTATTTGTTGCAGGAAGAAGCCTACCTGAAATCACTGCTTAGACAAATGAGACCTGGACTACATCTGCCAGTATCTAATTGATTAGATTACTCCTGTATGTGTTGGGAAACAGAGAAGCATGGATGAGTTTTGTTGTGTAACTGTTGCCAAATTTACATTCTTCTTAGTCAATTGTGACGAAGTCTGAAAGATGATAGTCACCCAGGTAAATTGACTTTATATAATGAGAAAGTAAGAGAGATCTGCTTGAGGCTACCTAACTCATAAGTCCATTGGCAGTTTTTGCCCACAGTCTTATTCAAAGAAGCAATAAACCATTAAGACAGTAGCCCTGTGTGGGGCAACATAACGATCCGACATCTGACACCATACTGAAGTCAGAGCCCAAGATGGAACCACTAGACTTAAGGGCTAGACCACCATCCAGGACTTGGACACATCACGTAATTAAAGCAAGTGTCCTGAACTGCTTGGTCCATGGCACTGGTCACAAGTGGATGGGAGAGACTTGGCACTTGATTGACATGAATATGAAGTGTGTGAGTATAATCTCATGAAGAGGCTCATGAAGATTAACAAAGCAAACCCTAAGTCCTGCACCTGGGGAGGAATAACCACATGCACTGGTACATGCTGGGGCAAATCAGCTGGAAAGCAGATTTTCAGAAAAGTCCCTGATGGTCTTGATGGGCAACAAGTTGAACATGAGTCAGCAATGTGCCCTTGTGATAAAGAAGGCCAACAGCATGCTGGGGTCTCTCAGAAACAGTGTAGACAGCAGGTGCAGGAGAGTGATTCTTCCTCTCATCACTGGTGAGACCCCATCTGGAGTGCTGTGTCCAGTTCTGGGCTCCCCAGTAGAAGAGATATGGACATACTGGAAGAAGGCCAGCAAGAGTTTATGAAGATGATTAAGGGACTGGAGCATCTTTCATAGAAAGAGACTGAAGAGTTGGGACTGCTTAGTCCCAACTCCCAAAGAGCAGAAAGCTCAGGGAAAATCTCATGAATGTATGCAAATATCTGATGAAGGGAAGCCAAAAAAGGAAGCCAGACTCTTCTCAGTGGTGCCCAATGAGAGACCAAGGGACAATGGGCACAAATGAAAATACAGGAAATTTTATTTAAACGTAAGAAAAATTTTTTTTACTGTAAGGATGTTTGAGCCCTGGAACACGTTGCCCAGGTAAGCTGTGGAGTGTCAATCCTTGGAGATATTAAAAACCTGACTCAACACAACCTTGAGCAATCTATCATAGTTGAGCCTGCTCTGAGCAGTGGGGTTGGACTAGGTGACCTTCAGAAATACCTTCCAACCTCAAAGATTCTGTGATTCTATGAACAGAAATAAAAATAGATTTTTACCTCAAATAGAAACTGCTATCCACTCATTTTGCCCATCCTGCTTAGTAAATAACTTTTAGATTATATATGACATTGTGGTGTGGCCTGACTCTTGCAGCTGCCCTACACAAAATCCCCCTTTACGGTATTCCATAATTAATATTTCCAGAAACAGTTTTTTAGAAGAAGTGTTCTTTTTTTATACGTTCATTTTTCTGAAACTAGTTCCTTAAGAATTCTCCTAGGTTCAAAGTCATGTAGGAAGAATGTGAAAATTAATAATTCTTCGTGCAAAATTGTTTTGCATTGTGTTGCTTATGAAATTCAATTACTCATACATAAAATAAGCTTCTGATTCCTATCCAGTTTATACCTCTGTCTAGTACAGGACTTTACAAACTTGCCTTGTTTACAGACATAGTAGCAGAGTGCCTCTGAGCCACAAACATATGAAGGTTAAGTTTATCTGTACAGGTAGCTTTTGTGCATTCTGCTTTATAAACAAAATCGACAGGAAGAATTCCTCTAACATTTGCTATCTGTACTAGTTTTGCAAGAACTAGTGTCAATAGTGTAAGAAATGCTAACCTATTAATCACAAGGCTTCCATGAGGATTGAGTCAATTTATACAAACTCAGGTCTTTGTTTTCCAATAGCTGATAAAATGTTTTGCTTTAACATAGGAATTGAAACAAAAGGTACAAAAATAAACAGCAAATACTGTCTCTTGCAAATGTTGGTAAGCCTTTTTTTATCTGTTCCCTACTAAATGACCTTTGGCTCTAAATCTTGTATACAAGCCCTCAAGTGAGAAATGACACAACTAGCCCATGTTAGTATTGACAGATTATCCATACAACCCAGATGACGTTCCCCAAAAGAAAAAAAATTTTGAATATGCTCAAAATAGGACACTCAGAAACAAAATGATAAAAAGACAAAAGTGAAGGCTAAAGACAATCTATCAAACTCCTTTCAAACTACATATTACATTCATTTCTCTGGTTACCTTATTGTTCTTATCACACTTATCACACAGACTTTTCTTCCACTCACACTGATAAACCAATCAATGGTATTGTTAATAATGGGAACTGTTTTGTCTGCTTTTTCAATTGTCTGAGTATACCACATTGAGTATTGTTCTCTTTATGCTCCCTTTAAAAATCTTTTTACTCTAGCTGATCTTAGCAAATCTCAGATATGGGCATACGGTCCTAGATCTTTCCATCATTATTCTGCAGTGGATTCACAGAAACTCAGCATAAAAATTGTTCTAAACCCCATTATGAATCCACTCTATGGTCATTTATTCCTTTTAAGGTGTTTTATTCCATTTGAGTTGAATTATCCACACATATTTTGACACTTTAGAAATCAGTCTTGACTATAAATCACACAGATCAGTCATGTTTTGAGCAACCACTTCCCAGCTGATGGTGACATCTTTATTAGTCGTTACAACCATATCCCTTTCTTTTGTCTTAAATAAAATCAGGTTGCTATGACCATTCTAATTCAGAATTGTTCATGTTTATTGTCCATAATTTCTGTAATAAAAGAAAAAAGCTACAAAGAAACTTAAGAGCAAAACTCATTGCTATTACTAATATAACAAACTGTCTGACATTGGACTGTCCCCAAATTAAAAAAAAAAATCTTATTATATATTTTTCCTTGAGAAACATGTGAATTCATTTACAACACCTTATCCATCTGCTTTTATTTGCAGTAGAGTTTTCCTTCTAAAGCTGTATTTTGCTTCAGAGCTGTGAAAAAGAAAGGAAAAAATAAAATAAGTTCATTTTTAAAGCTATCATGGAAAATATTATTTTATAAGTCAAAGGATGTACAAAGAGCCATGTGAAATATTTTGTACAAAACCTAAATGGATACTATTAAAAAATTCAGATGTTAGCAAAGCTGGGCTTTACCAGATTTATCCACACTTTTTGAAAATATGTTTACCAACTTCTGCAATTTTTTCCCTCTTTTATAAATATTATTTTCATAATAGCTGCTTTGCTTCTCCCTGCATATGAAATTGGACTATATTCCCCTCATTGCTGGACTCTATTGCATACTTGCCATCTTCCCCATTTCTTGCTGTGAACAGGATGTGTCAGGACATCATTTCCTTCCCCCAGTTTTAAGCACCTGGGCTGACAAAACAATATTTACTCTATCTTACACTAGAAAAACATTTTCAAAGAATAACATAGGAAGAAAACTGAGTATTCAGTAAGACTGTGAATCTAAAGGTATATTCACATTCTCAGTCTGTATAGAGGACAGGAATATTGTGGGAGAGTGTGCTCCTTCACATTTTTTGTGGGCTGATAACAATATCTACCTTAAGACATCCTTCATGATGAAATGGTATCATTTGACTAGTACTCGATGAATTGCAGAGTCAATGTAGTTACAACAAAGTTTTGGGAAGACTTTCTGATTGAGTTTATGACAGCCATATCTACAGTAGCAAACAAAATGAACCAGGGAAGAATAGCATGAATAAATGACTAGCATGTCTCCCACTCAAAAAAACCAACCCCAAACCAAACC
>NW_008824542.1:4809006-4831047 GCF_000699105.1 Pygoscelis adeliae
GTCCTGTTCGCCGCGCTCCTGGGTCGCTCGCGCTCCCTGGGGGCTGCTCTTCTACGTGGGGAGGTTTGGCCGCCGCCCCTCTTGTCCCCGCCCACGCTGAGTCAGAGCTGCCACTCGTCAGGGGCTCCCTCCTCCGGCTCTTGGTGGGGGGCTGGGGCACCCTCTCACTCCCTGCGCCTTTGCTTCTTGCGGGTTTTGCCGCCTCAGGAAGGGTCCCCCGGCGCGATCCTCCGCTTCGGAGCCCTTCGCCTCGGTGGCTTCGCTGAAAATGTGGCCTGGATCTATGTAGATTACAAGATACTTAAACAATAGTAAACCAATCTTGTGGCCTGGATCTATGTAGATTACAAGAATAGATACAGTGTCTTGGGTCTGGGGTCCAAGTCTGGTTACTAGACAGTAATCTTTATTTGGAATTTTAGGTTAGCCAGCATTAAAAGAAACCTCAAAAGAAATATTAACTTGTTTTACAACTTATTATATAGTAAGGAAAATTTTCCTTTTTGTTGAGTTATTAACTCATTGGTTTTATGCTCCCTGCAAAGTATCCCTTTTTTTCTTTTATTTCAAATTTATTTTTCCTACTTTTCTCCTGTACCATTACTGTACTACAGAAAGTGAATAAGAACCTGCACCAAAAAGCAGACCCAATGCTATTTTACTGGCAGAGTTGTTGCAGTTTGCTTGAGATTTTGCAGCTCATGCCCTTCTGACTGATAATAATGAGGTTCCTGACATGTAACTGTAGGGCATTCTTATTAACAGGATCTTTTGGTTGACCATTATCTAAACTCTGGGTCTCCCTTTTAATGAGGTTGAGTTGTTTCAAAGCAGAGACACTAAAGGTTGTCTCTGTTATCTGTCTCATTCTTCAAAAAAAAGCCCAAAACTTTTCTTCTAAGGAAGGGTCAAGAATTTGAAGCTCAGAAAGCAAGCTATAATATTTTGGGTTTTAATTCTCTCTCTGGTTTTTTATTGTGTAACTTACAGATATTTCCATTCCAAAACATTCTTGTTCCATGTTGCAAAACATTCTTACATTATAGTAATGATCAGAGATAATATTAACGCTGTCAATGAAAGAAAACAGTTCTCAGTAATTCCTCTCTACTTCAAAATCAGATACTTCTAAGGCATTGAACCGGAATGAAAAATAGTAATTAATGTTTGCATTGAGTTTCTCCCTATTGGATTGTGTTTTTCACTGCTTTTACCATATGTTGGGTTACTTTTGCTTAGATTTTCAAAAAATAGAGTAAGAATATGCGTATTAATTTTAGCTTTTATTTCTTCGACTTATATACACAACCTGATAAGATATACCAATAAACCAATAGACAACAAGGAACATTCATAAAAATAATGTTTTTAGTGAAAAATAGCCATTTACAAAGAAAATTTTCTTTTTAAATTTTCAAAAATAGCCATTTTTGTTTCAATTTATTCAGAATATCACTTGGAATACAAGTAACACAAAAAATATTCTTCTAAGAGAAAGAGATGCCAGCTTGCTTAAAAACAGAGAAGAGGGGGAAATTCCGGCTTCATTTTTTATGGAGCTGATGTGTATAACGTTTTGCAGAAATATCTAAGAAATACTGAAAAGTCAGTGAGGCAGAAGCATCTCTTCAGAAGTGTCTTGTAGTAACTTTTCTGTCTTCCAGGCAGTAGTAATGTGAATGAATGCTGAATGAGTATGACCAGCATCAAATCATAGTATGTGAACAGAGGTATGATCAATATCTGAAAAAATCAAAATATGTTGGAAAAAAATCTAAAAAAACCCCAAATATATTGATACTGATAAAGTAGAAGATAAAAAATAACTCTAATTTGATCAGTTTCTCTACAGTATTCCTTATATTCTAAATATAGTAAACCAAATGTACAAAATTTCTCTTGAGAGAATATGTGCAGAAATCAAGGCAGAAACATGTAGATTGTAATCAAAAGACTCATATTTTTCTTTTCTTCCTCTAGTGCCCCACGTACATAGTAGCAGAGTGCCTCCAAGCCACAAACATATGAAGGTTAAGTTTATCTGTACAGGTAGCTTTTGTGCATTCTGCTTTATAAACAAAATCTACAGGAAGAATTCCTCTCTAACATCTGCTGATGTTAGATGTCAATTCTGAAAGCTCAGAATTATCTTCCTACTGACCAACTTCTGATCAGTCTCAGAATGCTCTTATGGAATGTCTGGGAACTTTGCCTTGGGTTGACTCCAAAGCAAAGCAGCATAAAGCCAGAAACATATAGCTCACATGTGAGATTAAAAGATTTTTTATTTGAGTTTGGTAAACTTCTCTGTTGGTACACACTAAGGCTTATTTGTTATACCTCTGTGTTGTTTCTGCTTATTTGATAAGGGATAGTGTATTAAGATTGCGTGTTTTATAGCTACTCTGTTTTCTTTCTACTTTCCTATTCAGAACTTCAAACCACCCCATAGCTTTCTATTGGATTGAAACAAAACAAAAAATGTTTTCAGAAAGACAGAAAGATCCCCATGTTTGCCCTTGAAAAATTGAGAACTTGGTACACAGCATCCTTAGGGTAACAGTCTCATTTAGTTAATGTCATTTTTAGTGAATCAGAAATAATTTAGAAAGCAACCACAAACTATTTAAAACATTATCCCTCATAACTTGAGAGAAAGCAGTTATTGGAGCTTGGATTCTAGGCAAATTTTCCTTTACTTATGTGGTTTTTGCTGAAGTTGGTGTTCTTAATTGAGCTAAACTGCTATTTCATATGATTTGAGATGTGGCAGGTATCAGGAAGGCACTGCATTTTGGACCACTGTTTCAACTTGTTTTTAAAACTAGTGGTTGTACGCACATACAGATGAATAGGCTTGACATTGCTTCCCTATTTAAATGCAAAAAACCTGGTAAATCTTATTAAATTAGTTGGGTATAAGACAACTTGAAAGAAGTGATTAGGGGCAGAAAAGAAATGCTGATCCACTGAGGAAGAAAAATTTGAAAATGCAAAAGATCCAGAAACATGATAAGAATCCAAAATTCCTTAGGGTTTATCTGATTATATTTCTGAAGTTTGCTTGTCACTAATTTCCCTGGAAACACACCTGTCTAACAATTTCTTTTTTTCATCCAGAGAGAAATGCCAATCCAAACTAGCATTGCACAAGTGTCACTCAAGCAGTGAAGCAGATTAAAGAGGTTATGTGAAACCACACTCCTTCCCCAAACACAAAGGACCCTTTCTTTCATCTAACTAGTCTTGAGATATATTCCCACCTTATTTGAAGATACTTATTTTTGTTTGACTCGAGCTGTGTAATCCCCAGCAGTATAGACTTATGGTTTAGACTTCAAAGTGTTGCTGTAAATTTATTTTAGATCTTTCCTCTCTCCCATAGAAAACCAGCCCCCTATTTTCTGTGTGGGTGGTGGCGTGGTGGAAGTAGAAGAATTAGGAGAATTATATGTCTGAAAGTTTGTGCATTACATTTAGATTGTATGTAGGTGCCAGCAGGTTTCTGCAGATTATTAAATATTGGCACGATCACTGTAGACACCTAAAGCACAGTTCTCGTAATGATGGAAGGTTGACACTGGGACCAGAAGAAAAGCTGCTCAAATATTGGCAGTCATGTCACTATGATTTTTAGAACAAGGAAAGGGGGAGAATGTAGGTGCCCTGACCTCATAAGAAATACCAGACAACTAGAGATTTTGAGAAGATGATACGTAAACAGTGCCCAGAGACAAATGGTGTTCTAGTTCAAAGCTGAGCCTGTAGTGATTTCCTGCCTTAAAAGCTTAGCCTTTATATTGCCAAATATGTTAAAAACAACATGGATTGCTTTTACATGGATAGAAAAACTTATCAATGTCACAGCTGTCAGTGGCAATTTCAGAAATTTTACCTTCAAGTCCCCTATTCTTGATGTTTTCATAGATTAGGAATTTACCTACCGGTGATTTAAGCTTGACTCACTCACTCTGTCACTGACTATTATCCTCTACCGTCCAAGGAATCTTTTGACAGAATTCAGAATACCGTTCTCAGTTTGTATGTGTATGTTTCTGTCCCTTCCTTAATTTTTTTACAATTCCTTCTTAAAAATTTATTCTTTTTGTTTGCTTTGGTTTATTTTTTCATCTAGGCCACGCTTATTGTTATAAGTAAAATCTGAAATTATACTTTTTAAGAAAAAAACATACTGTTGTCAAAATGAGAAAGTAGAGAAGGAGAATGAGACACTGAGTAATCACCTTAAACTTTTTACCAATGTAGGATTTGCTGTACTATTTTGTGTTGTAGGGGACAGACATTGGATAGTGCTGTGCACAAACAGCTGTGATCAGAATTTCAAAAGGTGTGGTGCTTAGAGTTGAACAGAAAATGATTCTCCAAAGAGCTTTAAATTGGGAAATGCCATACTGAAAACAATGACTTTTGCTGTGAAACCGTAAGGATCTTATCTGAATTTACTTATTTCATTTAAAGACAAGAAAATTACAGAATCTAAAAATAAAAAAATTAAAAATAGCTATACTACCATAGAAGCTGTAAGTGTCCATTTTTTAAAAATTTTAGAATTAAAATTTGTTTTCAAAGTATTTTATAAATAATGCTTTTAATGAAATATCAAAACAAATAATGTAAAACATTCTTATGAAATATTCTCACTGTCCACAAATTACATTTTTCCTTGGATATTTTTTCTTAAACAGTTTCAAAGTATTGGTTTCTTATTGCACTTCTGAATGATTTGCATTTAGTAAATCCATTTTTTGATCAACAACATGAGATACATTTTAATAAACCAGAGAAGGGAGTCCTGAAATGTGTGTCAACAGAATGGAACTAAAGACTCTGGCATTAAAAGTTTAAATTATACATACTTCTATTAAGTGTTTGTCCTGGTTTCGGCAGGAATAGAGTTAATTTCCTTCCTAGTAGCTGGTACAGTGCTGTGTTTTGGATTTAGGGTGAGAACAATGTTGATAACACAACGATGTTTTAGTTGTTGCTAGGTAGTTTTTACACTAGTCAAGGACTTTCCAGATTCCCATGCTCTACCGACTGAGAAGGCTGGAGGGGCACAAGAAACTGGGAGGGGGCACAGCCAGGACAGCTGACCCAAACTGGCCAAAGGGATATTCCATACCATGTGATGTCATGCTCAGTATATAAAGCTGGGGGAAGAAGAAGGAAGGGGGGGACGTTTGGAGTGATGGCGTTTGTCTTCCCAAGTAACCGTTACGCGTGATGGAGCCCTGCTTTCCTGGAGATGGCTGAACACCTGCCTGCCCATGGGAAGTAGTGAATGAATTCCTTGTTTTGCTTTGCTTGCGTGTGTGGCTTTTGCTTTACCTATTAAACTGTCTTTATCTCAACCCACGAGTTTTCTCACTTTTACCCTTCCGATTCTCTCCCCCATTCCCCTGGGGGGGAGTGAGCGAGCGGCTGCGTGGTGCTTAGTTGCCGGCTGAGGTTAAACCATGACAGTGTTCAGAAGCATTCATACTTGAAAATGATAGGAAAAGAGGCCTCTGACGACCTCTATTTAGGATCAGAAAAGGTTGCCTGGATCACTCAGTCAACTTATTGTGACCATCATTCCTCCCGCTACCTCTAAGTAAAGTACAGTAGCTAGCACAAGAAATCAAACTGAGGAGGTTAATATATCTTTATCAAGGAAGTTCACTGTTGCATGCAGAAAACTGGTTAAAGAATTAGGATACCACATACTTTGTTTATTTTTTTGTATAATTTACAAAATGTACATGATCTACTATCATGTCATTCCAGAAAAATTCAAGGCCATCTTAATAAATTGTATCTATGCTATAGACAAAGTAGTCACGATGAGTAGCTGTTAAGGATGTTGGTGGATGCAGGCAGAAACATTGTGTCTTTCTTATTTTTAGAGAAAACTTTATGTATTTGAATCCAACCCTTAGCACCACAATACCAGGAAACACGATAAAGGTAAGATGCCTTAAGTACACATTTTCAAATCTTTTTATCCCACTCTAAGTTCTTTGTCTTGTGCAATTTTCAAACTTAGCTATGAATCAATGAAAAGAAAATGGGCTTTGATAACAAAATATGGAAAAATAACCCCCAGTGAACCTTAAAGCTGAGAGAGACCAACTTCCAGTGTTGAGCTCCTCCTAGCAAAGGACTCAGAACCCTGACAGCACCTCATCTTTTCTTCATTTCTGCTTGAGAAAACCTGGCACCACTGACCTTACCACCACCAGAATGGAGGTGTAAACATAGGACATCAGAAAAGAGGGGTAGATACTAGGGTGTTTTCTATGAAAAAAAAAATATATATTGCTAATGAGACTTTTCTGCAATAATCAGGTAAGTTAGACTACAAATGTTTGTATCATTGTGAGTGAACGAGCAATAATAGCTGCTCTATTTTGATTAGACTCTTAAAATTGTAATAAGAAAAACAATATTTTTTTGTCTCTGTATGTTAGGTGTTTCCTTTCTTGCTCCTAACAAGAAAATGAGCATAACTGTCCCTAGGACAGCATTTATGAGGCTCTCAGTCTTCAGAATCTGAGAAAAAGGACTAGAGGAACAGGAGCTATCCAGTCATGGCAAAAGCATAACAACTGATTAAGCTAAGTAGAAAAGCATGCAGAGTGCAGTAAGAAGTGTATGAGAGAGAAGACTATGAGAAACTGTTATTGCTGGCAGAAAAATTCTGTTATATTTATTGGGTGACTGAGATCATGACCGTTAGATGAGTGAACCTGAGGGACTGTTTGGAACAGCACAGATTCCTGTGCTACAGACAGTGGATTATTATCTACTTGCATCTTACATACGTGGGAATAAGCAGTGGAATGTCATGCTGTCATCATTAAGCACTGTACCCTTCTTCAGTCAGTAGACTAAAAACAGACATTTGCCAGTGGCAACCAGAATGGCTTCTGGTCCATGTCACTGTGTCCTGGTTTTCTGTTGATATATCTTGGATAGATGCAAGTAATTTCATTTTCTACAGGTGAAAGGCAATCTTGCAGGTACCAGACATCCTTTTTTGTAAGGATCTGCCTGTAGGGACATGCCAGGGAAATACTGCCTCCACATAAAGAAGCAACTGATGATCCAGAGATCCATACCTTTGCTACATATTTGCTCATTACCATATTAGCTTGGGTCCTATCAAGAAATAAGGATTTTCTGGACTGAGGCCATTTCCTCCCAAGGTTTCAGGACAGGCTCTATAATACAACTGTAGCAACAGGAGGTTTAAAGTGGTTGTAAATTCTGTTGCTGTTAATATTTTTAAGAAGGCATGTGAAAAAATGCCTTCAAGCCCAGTAATAAGTAATATACTTCCATACAGTCACATTGTTAAACACAGGGCCAAATGATGATGCAGGGTAATGAAAACAACACTATCATTTTGGGAAAAATATCTTGGTGAGAGTTGCTTTGAATAGAAAAGTGTGTTGAAAAACAAGAAAAGGAGGTCTCTTTCTTATCTCATGCCCCTGAAGGGGAAACAGTTGAGTGGTCCCATTCAGCCAGTCTATGGTTAATTTTGGTTTATAATTGTCCCCTAAACCTTTATGAGTCCTTACATAATCTGAATACAAGAAGATATAGTGAATATTTTTCTTTCTTGGGAATGCACAAAAAATATTCTTAATAGAAAAATTTTCATGATCTGGAATCCTGTTTGACAGTTGAAGTTGTCTCTGCCACAGCAACGTAATTTGCAGTATTACATTTTGAGGACTTCTCATCTATTTTACTATAAAAGGAGGTAATCTCTAAATCTGAAATGACTTTTCCTGGACTACCACTTTCAGGTATATTTTATGAGAAGTGTCTAAATGAAAACTATTACTATTGATCTATTCTTCTAAGGCACCAAGGCATTTCTCACAAGCATGTGTTGGCAATTAGGCTTGACTTTCCTGTATTCCAGTCACCTGACCCACATCTCCCCCCCGCCCCCCCCCAGCCCCCTTAACTCAGCATTATAATAGGCTCTTGTTTGGAGCCTCTGTCTGTTTGGACAGATACAAATCTGTCCAGAATAACTCATGACAAAACCAAAAGCAACATTTAAGACCAGTCATCAAGCAGCAATTTAATTTTTAGATCTGACATGGCAAAGCATACAATAGCTCTCCTTAGAGGCAGCTAAATCTGGAATAGAAGACAGCAGCAACTTAACAGAAAGAGTTGCTGAAGGACAAATTGTTAAAAAGAAAATTTTGAGCAACTACCCATACTTAGGCTGGGATCAGATATGAAATTTTTATCTAACTTGGTACTTGTGGTGGGTTAGCCTTGGCTAGCAGTCAAACTCCCACCCAGCTACTCACTCACTCACCCTCCTTAGTGGGACAGATGGCACAAATAAGAACAAGAACAAGAAAGCTCGTTAAGTTGAGATAAAGACAGGGAGGTTGCTTACCAATTACTATCGTGAGCAAAACAGAATTGACTTGGGCTAAACTAATTTATTTATTGCCTATTCAGGGAAGATTCAGACTTGATATTAGGAAGCATTTCTTTACTGAGAGGGTCGTCAAACAGTGGAACAGGCTTCCTAGAGAGGTGGTCAATGCCCCATGCCTGTCTGTTTAAGAGGCATTTGGACAATGTCCTTAATAATATGCTTTAACTTTTGGACAGCCCTGAAGTTGTCGGGGATGATGTGGTCAGATGATAGTTGTAGGTTCTTTCCAACTGAAAATATTCTATTCTATTCTGTTCTGTTCTGTTCTGTTCTGTTCTGTTCTGTTCTGTTCTATTAAAATAGATTCATGTACCGAGAAACAAGAAATCAAAGATTAAAAACCACCTTTCCTCCACCCTCTCCCAGGCTCAACTCCACTCCTTCAATACCAATTACCCTCCCTAAGCTTTCTGAGCAGCACAGGTGGGATGGGGGGGGTTATGGTCAGTACACAGCAGTTCCTCTCTCTCACTTCTTCCTTCTCACACTTTTCCTCTGCTCTGGCGTGGGCTCTTCCATGGGCTGCAGGGGACTATCTGCTCTGGCACCTGGAGCACCTCCTTCTCCTCCTTGGAACTTGGTGTTACCTCTTCTGTTTCTTACTCTTTTTGTTCCCTCCTCTCTATCTGACTTTTTTTGACCTTTCTTAAAAATGTTAACACAGAGGTGCTGACAGCTTGGCTGATGGGATCAGCTGTGTCCTGTGGTGGGTCTGTGTCTGGCACAGGGTAGCCCTTGACCTCTTCTCAAAGGAGCCATCCCTACTAACAAAGTAGACCCCCTGATACAAAAACCTTGCAATGGACAGCCAATACAATATTCGTCTAAATTTTCTTCCATAAAATGAGACCTACATTCAGATGCAACACTTACCTTCATCTCAGATCCCATATTTTGGTTCAGATCCAGAAAGTAAATCTTTATATCCATAAAACATAACATTATAGAATGTAATCACCATCTGAGTTGCACTACCACCTTAGTGAGAACCTAAATTTACTTTGAAAATAATATCTGTTTTGGATTCAGAAAAAAATTAATAAAAAATTTAACTAATAGATACAAATGAGACTCTCCGTATGTGTTATGTGAAAATCTGAGAGTACTGTTATGTACTGTAGCCAAATAAATGTTGTCATTCACTAACCATCCCTTCATCTACTGGCAGAATTCAGCTCATAAAGCCAGAAAAAAAAAGCAAATTTCCTGTTACCATATTTTTGTCTGTGAATAGTACACTTTCTATTAAATTACACTGATTTTCATTGGCTGACTAACATATAAAAAAGAACTTCAATACTAATTGATGACTAAAGGTTTCCTAAAAGATACTAAAATACAACACATATTTAAATGTGTTATGAAATCTGGGACATGCTTCCCAGGATATTATTTAGATTTTCAGTGTGTGGTTTGATTCAGGAGCTGGTAGGTTTAGAGGGTCTCACTTACTATAGTTCTCTAGTGTTTATTTTCTAAAAAAAATTTCCACTCAGGTAAATGGCTTATACAAAGTCCTAGGTTATGATGTTCTTCCTGCATTGTCTCCATTATTTCTAACTGTAATCATTACTTGATGCTATGTTTTAAGTCATTTTATGCCATGAGTTCTCAGTGAGGCTTCTACCAAAATTTAAGAAAAGAAAATAACAGATAAAAGTCTGGTTTCAAATAACTCAATGAGTTTTCATGGTATGGACCACAGTCTTCATGGTCTCACCTCAAGAGAGAACTGCACCTCCTTTATGCTGCCAGCCCCCATTTCCATTAAATGGAATGCCAGGGAAAAGGTGAAAAGACAAGTTTCATTACAACTTGAAGTTGTGTGAAGCTATAGATAGCACTCAGAGCTGGGGAGGGCATGAAAATGCTCTTATGTCCTTTAGTATAAATATAGCCCAACTAAATTCCTATTGCCTTCAGCATTGCATAGAATTCACCATACATTTATACTTTTAAAACAAAGTGTTAGAATTAAATGAATCATAAGTAGTGATGAAAGAATTTTGAATTCTGAAGTAGCATAGTGTTCTACATTAGGGATTTCATGTTTTTCTCTTTCTCAAGTGGAAAAAGTGGTTGTAAACTAAAGAAAGAAAGAAAGAAAGAAAGAAAGAAAGAAAGAAAGAAAGAAAGAAAGAGAAAGAAAGAAAGAAAGAAAGAAAGAAAGAAAGAAAGAAAGAAAGAAAGAAAGAAAGAAAGAAAGAAAGAAAGAGAGAGGAAGGAAGGAAGGAAGGAAGGAAGGAAGGAAGGAAGGAAGGAAGGAAGGAAGGAAGGAAGGAATGCTTTCATTTAGCATAGAAAAAAGTTCTCAGTGGAGGCCTAATTTCACAACCTTTGATTTCTTGATATCATCAGATCTGAGAAGGATCAAAAGAAGTTACTTTTGATGTACCTAGGAATAAATCTTGGCAATTTTCTTGCCTGCCACCTGTTTGACTTTTTGTAGATTAAAAAAAAAAGAATCATTGTGAAGTCTGACAGTGAGATAGGCTTGTAAGCCATGTTTTCAAGACTGTAATTCATAAACACATTTACCTGTGTATTGACAAGATTGTCCAGATGAGGGTCCCTGGTGGCCAGTAAACCTGTATCAGTGAGACAATATAGTATTTGATACACATTGAATCTTTTAACCTCTTGGCTTTTCTATTTTGGTTATATCCCTATTTTCTGTTTGCACAATATTGCCAAATTAATGGGTACAAATATATATATATTTTTTTCTAGATAAAGGGAGCTAATATTGTTGCTGAAAAAAGCACATGCTTCTAATATCAATAGTAGTTTGATTCACTTCATGGGAGTTAAACCTGGGCTAAATGAGCAGACAGTAACGTGGATTGAAAACTTGCTGAATGATTTTCAGAGCAGCCCAGAGGCTGCTGCTGAATGGCACAAAGACTAGTTGGAAACAAGTCACTAGTGGTGTGTACCCCAGGGGTCAATACTGGGTCCAGTACTGTTTAACATCTTTATTAATCATGGGGCAGAGTATACCCTCAGCCAATTTGCTGGTAATATAAAACTGGGAGGATTGGCTGCTACTCCGGAGGGCTATACTACAATCCAGAGGGACTTTGACAGGCTGGAGAAATGGGCTGACAGGAACCTCATGAAATTCAACAAGGTGAAGTGCAAAGTCCTACACCTGGGAAATAACACCACCATGCAATAATATACACTGGGGCTCATGCAGCTGGAAAGCAGCTTGTCAGAAAAAGTCCTGGGAGTCTTGATAGACACCAAGTTGAACATGAGCCAGCAATGTATATAAATACCTGAAGGGAAGGTGCAAAGAAGACAGATCCAGGCTCTTTTCAGTGGTGCCCGGTGACAGGACCAGAGTGAATGGGCGCAAACTGAAACACAGGAAGTGTTCCCTGTGAACATCAGGAAACACTTTTTTACTGTGAGGGTGACTGAACACTGGCACAGGTTGCCAGAGATACTATGGTGTCTTGGTCCCTGGAGATATCCAAAAACCATCTGGACATGGTCCTGGGCAATCGTCTCCAGGTGGCCCTGCTTGAGCAGAGGTGTTGAACCAGATGACCTGCAGAGAGCCATTCCAACCTCAACCTTTCTGGGATTGTGTGTCTTTAAATTTATATTTATGTAGGCAAGAAAAGACTATATGAATATGTATGTATAAATTTATTGCTATGACAGCTACATTTTAAAAAATAAAAATAGCATGATGTTACTTGTCCCCAAGGGTGAACATTTTCCACAGATTTCAAATCACTTAAGCATATTTTTTTAGAGAACAAAGATTTACAATGGGACTATGGTAAACTCTGAGGTACATTACTATTTGTTGACCATGCTTGGTGCTTCAGAGATTATGGAAATTGCTTCTTTGTTTCTTGAAGCAATTACTACAATCTTTCTTTGCTTTTTCACCTGTCCCAGCCACATGCTCTTGTCATTCACTGGAAAATCTTCAGTGCTTTTGCTGGTACGTTACTCTCACTGAAATTTGTTCATAGCCTGACAGTATGGTACGTTTTCTTCTGTCTTCCTCTTGATTTGATGGAGTAACACCAACTGACAGCAGAATTTGTGTCTGCAATTTGATGCATAATCTGAGCTTCACAAAAGAAATTCAATGATTAAACCTTGATGGAATGCTCTTGGCTATAAGTGTCCTTAACTGAAACTTTAAATTAACATGCATACAGTGTAAATTAGATGCTAGCTAATATGAATGCAATATTCAGACATCCAATATACTCAGAAGACAATTTAGACTCAATAAACAAGTAAAATTGTACTAATAGATGTGATTAGATGTATCTGTTTATGAATGAATTACTGCTTTGTCCCTTGACAGAATCTGGATCTATACATGAAAATAAATAAAAATATAAACCAAATCTCATAAGAGAGGAAATCCATCTTAGTTTCTAAGCGACCCAAATTTAGTGAGGATTAACCATTCTAGTGCAAACCAACTTGTTATTGACTGGTATCAGTAGCATGTATAGTGGCTAAAACTGTGGAAAATATTCATATTAGTACATATATATGTAACTAGCTTCTTTCTATTTCTTTTGCTATTTCGCTTTATTGAAATATAGACAGGTCAGTTACAGCTCTTTCCTACATTTTCTCCCCTAAGCTTGCAGATTGTCTATTAGCTATTACTTTCACTGTCTGTATTAATTCTTGAGTCACTGAAAGGGCAATATCCAAGGAAAATGTAAATCCTAGAGGTATCAGTGAAGGGAGAAATGGTTCCTTTTTTCTTTCTTTTTTTCTTTTTTTCCCCTTCTTCTTTTTCTTCTTTATTCTCTTCTTTTTCTTATTCTCTTTCCTTTTCCTTTTCCTTTTCCTTTTCCTTTTCCTTTTCCTTTTCCTTTCCTTTTCCTTTTTTCCTTTCCCTGTCCCTCTCTCTTTTCTTTTCCTTTTCAATTTTTTTCTTTTCTTTCCCTTTTCCTTTTTCATTTTCCCTTTTAAAATTTTTTTTCAAGAACACTCACAAAAACAGGTCTTAAGCTTTCTTCAGAGCTAAGACAACACATTAGACTACTGAAGGAACTAAAGTTACCATTAACATTCCATCTGGTGCACAAAACCTGTTTGTTTAAAAAAATAATAAAATTTCAAAATATACCTATATTGACATGCATACATTCCACATCAAAACTTCCCACTTTTTATATTGTTTCACCTAGCAAGAGGACAGAAAATAAATGTGAAAAATTTGAGTGTTTACCATTTTTCCAGAAGCTGCTGAGGTGCTGAGATGATAAGCGTGGTACAAGAGCTCAAAAAAAAAAAAAAAAAAAAAAAAGTTTACCTGTGCTGAACATCTCTGCAAACTAAATATCTTATTTAGATAACTACATTGTTCTAGTACAGTACTTAGGTAGATTTTACTCTGCAATTGCACCATTATATTTTCCTGGTTTTGGCTGGGATAGAGTTAATTTCCTTCCTAGGAGCTGGTACAGTGCTGTGTTTTGGATTCTGTATGAGAACAATGTTGATATCACACTGATGTTTTAGTTGTTGCTAAGCAGTGCTTACACTAGTCAAGGACTTTTCAGCTTCTCATGCCCTGCCAGTGAGAAGCTGGGAGGGGGCACAGCCAGGACAGCTGACCCAAACTGGCCAGAGGGCTATTCCATACCATATGACGTCATGCTCAGTATATAAATTGGGGGATTTGGCTGGGGGGTGGTAATCGCTGCTTGGGAACTGGCTGGGTATCGGTCAACAGGTGGTGAGCAATTGCATTGTGCACCACTTGTTTTGTATATTCTTTTATCATTATTACTATTATTTTCCCTTCCTTTTCTGTCCTATTAAAGTGTCTTTATCTCAACCCATGAATTTTAATTTTTTTTCCCAATTCTCTTCCCCATCCCACTGAGGCGGGGAGGGGAGTGAGCAAACGGCTGTATGGTGTTTAGATGCCTGCCGGGTTAAACCACAACATATTCTCTCTTTATATTTTCACTGTATTTTCTTTGTAGTTTAAAAAATTTAACTACATGAACACTTATTGAGAAATAACAAATTTCAGGGTTTTTTTTTATTCTGTGAAAACTATCCAGGAAGACTTATTTCTCTTTTCTCATTTATTATGCAACAAGGTATAATGTGCTCCTAGACTACAGTCTCTGAGTTACACTTTGTATATTATTAATAGAAAATTATATTCATTCATTGATTCAAAAATCAAAATTTTTCTTCTCTAAGCACCGTTTGATGAGAGCAATCATTCAGTTCACTGCTTTATATTTCTCCAGCTCCCAATGGCATGTCTTGAGTGACAGACTTTCTGGTTCCTTTCTTCATCTATTTTCCATAATTTTGTTTTCTTCTCCAAACAATTGTGGAGGTAAGGAGCTGATGGATCACAAATCTGATCATTTACACCCAATCTTGCATGTTTTTCTTACCTATTTAAGGTAAATTAAAAGGTTTTCAGGAGTCTGTTCTGTGGGGGAGATATAGTGGAATCTGATTTTTTATGCAATCCATTCTACCCTGTCAAATAACTGATGGATGTTTTCACAATACTGAATAAAGTTTGTGCTTCATAAGTACATAATTTACTCATTAAGACCACTGGTCTAATTTTTTATGAGTTGTGAATGACATTGAATTAAATCTCATAATTTGCACTAGCTCTAAGTATAGTCTAATGCACTGACTTAATTAAAAAATAACAAAATAAGTTTAACTGAAAACTAGCTTAAACCTTATTAAAAAATCAATTGATAAGAAATTCCATAGTTTTACAATTTCAATACTTTCACTGAAAAGCTGGAGAAAGCTCTCTGAAACTTTCAGTGGCATGCTGCTTGCCATAAATTTGAGTAAAATCTCTGTGTGTTTTACTGCAGTGCTTGAAACTTCACAGCCTGCCGGAAAAGCTGGATAATTTACTACTGAGGAGATTCAGCTTAGAAACAGAGTGTGGTAGTGCAATATACCTGCTTTGTATGTGCTGTTGCAATAAAATCTTAGCATTACCCATGTTTTTTTGTCTTTTGTTATTCTTCATTGCTACTTTTTCCCAGGCCATTTCTTCAACTTTAGTTTATAACCACAGCAAAAACAATAAAACCAGTATCTTGTGATAGATAACATTTATGATGATGTGGTAATATAGAGAATGAATACTGTATGCCAGATATTACACTCATGTCTGGTGTATGTTCCATGTCGTATTATATGTAATTATTTCACAGAACACATCAAATGGTTGAAAGAAAACTACCCTGTCTAGGTTTCCCTTTCTGCCTTCATATGTCCTTTTATTCTTCATAAATCTTTGTTCTTTTTCAGTTTCTATTTCAATTTCCTTGCAGCATGACTAAAGCAGATAACATTTACCATCCTGGATGTTC
Organism: Pygoscelis adeliae; assembly: GCF_000699105.1. Lineage (NCBI taxonomy): Eukaryota > Metazoa > Chordata > Aves > Sphenisciformes > Spheniscidae > Pygoscelis > Pygoscelis adeliae. The sequence goes on from NW_008824542.1 coordinate 4,824,850, forward strand.
TATTTTGGTATTATCACTTTGCCAGAAAAGGCAATATATGTAAGACTGATATGACTCTTCCACAATCGAAGTCTTGAGTAGAGGTCTTTAAATGCCTCAGCCACTTCAAATTGCATCATGCTGAACCTTGATAAATGAGCTGTCAGCTAAAATGTACTTTGTTTGTTTAAAAAAAACCAAAACAACACAACAAAACCAAAACATCTAAAATTAATAAGCTGTTTAAAAATATGGAGTATCAAACATCTAATTAGAGAATTTCAGTTTACTACACTTTTGACAAACTATTGAAAAATGTCAGACAATTATTTCAGAAACATCTTAAAATTGTGAAGTATCCACAGTTATAATTATTAACAAAGATATATGTAATGTATAAATCTTTAAAATGTTGAAAAGCATTTGGTCAATTTTGCTTGCATGACAATTGTGTTTTCATTCTGCTAGCTGTCTGTCCATTTGATTGTTTTAACAGAGCAGCTTACAACTTGAAAGGCAATGGCAGATTAAAAATTCACTGTTCCATTTACTAGAGTTCAGGAAGGGCTAATGAATTCTTTAGGAGTCTCATAAATTCAAATTTGTCTTCATGAACTATATGAGTGATGGCCTGAAGTATGCCACACTCACTGTGGACAAAAGGAACACGTATTCAAACAACTTTGAATTCGCTGAATGTTACTGGTATTGTGATTATCTTGTTAGGTCTTTTGTGCTGATAATATGCGCCTTCTCTGGATCATCAGAAGCTGCCCATGCCTGATGCCTTAGAGATTCAAGATCTCTATATTCTACCAATAAATCTATTACATATACCCAAAACAGTTTTCAAGAATTTATGCAAGTTTACATTGTTCTTTTTATTTCAGTATGGAGCAATAGATGTCTGTTGCTTATAGTTTTATAGTATCCCCTTGAAGCAGCTGCTAGTATTTTCCAGACGGCTATTGGATTATGCTATACCTTGCACAGCTGGGAAATATTTTACAACAGAAAGACTGAAGACTTCTTGAAATCCCGACTATGGCCTTGTAAATAGAAACTTTACTCAGAACAATGGCAAGGTGTTCCAGGTGAGAAGGAGGTAATAATTTCTTGTAAATAAAATTGAAGATTGCATTTAAATAACAAATTAAAAAATTGCTACTGACTACAAAATATTTGTTTATATATTTATTTATTTGTTCATGTTTTTGTTAAATAGTAAAAGTGATTTCCTACATGGCACATTAAAAGGTAAATTTTAGCTATGCCAAGATTGTTCATAGTGCTCCCTATACATCCAGCTTTTCTGATCTCCCTTAAGATCTTTTCTCTTTGCCTCCCTAAGTAATTTCATATTATCCCTAAGTTTTCAACTTTGTTGTTAGCTCTCTTCAATCTAATAAATGTTTCAAAATCCATCCCTCAAATACTCCATACATCCCTATAACATAACATTATTTTCTTTTTACTATGAATGGACTCCAAATAAAATAATTTACTAAAGATAAGTGGAACTCATAATTATCCATTGCACTGGATGTGTAAGTGTGTGCTGGAGCAGGGGAAGCTGAAAGAAATGTCTTCTTTCTGAGAAGAATGGAAACATTGACAAAGATTCATGACTAAGCTCAAGTAAGTTAGTTACAAATTTAGCTGAAGTAGCTCCATGAATTTTAATTTGTTCACAATTCAAAAATTCCTTTTAATCATATTCATTCTATCAAAATGAAAGATTTGAAACATTAATAAGCTAATTTATTCAAGATAAATTATATATAACAAATTACCTTCAAAACATTAAAATGTAGCTATTTTCTAATTTTCTATTTAAGAGACAATTGTAAAAATAAAAGGTCACAGCATTATATAAAAAGATTTCATAAAAAGGCTGGATTGTTTGTTGTTTTTCAAATGCCAAAATTTCATCCATTTTTATGTGTTCCATGACAGTACTAAAATCTGACCTCAATTAATGAATGTAAATATAAGATATTTAAAGTGATCATTAAAGGCAATAGCTGTTTGGGACATCCCTAAATATACCAAAAGCATAAATTTTATCCCTTTAGTTTTCATGGCTATTTACACATATTTACTTAAGAACATACTCCTTAAATACTAAGAGGCATTGCAATAAAAACCAAGATCCCAAGCTCCAAGGAGTTTATAGTATGAGTCACCAGTGTGACAAGTTGATTGACATATCCAGATCTCTGTGCCCAGATATCCATAGATTGCAATAAATGATTTTCCAGTATGGACTGATTTGCAGGATCAGAGCTCTATCCATAATACATAAATGAAGGATGATGGAAAGTATGTAACAAGGAAATGAATAATATAGATTCATAATTCTAGGATTGACTGTTAATTTTCCTTTCCTTTATACTGACTTTCAAACAGATTTTGTTATCATCTCAGAGAAAGAATTGATAAGTTCATGGGTCCTACAAATGGACAAAAAATTATTTGCTTATAGTTCTCTGAGCCAATTGATGGTAGACACACTTTTGTCAGCAGCATATGTTCTGCCCAGGGAAGAGAATATATGCTGTCAATATTTGAAGAACTATGCATTACTGAGCAACTTATGAAATCAAATTACAGTATGCAGAACTTGAAGGAAGAGAAATAGCAGACATTGCAGATTGGGTAAAAGCTTGTCCTTTGAGAAGTTCAGAATAGCTTAGGTGAAAGTCATGACAGAAGTGTTGTTATTAACAAAGAATGACAACATATATTCTGCAACAATTTTTTTTAAAAAAAGTGAATTACCTTCCTATCTGGATTTTATCTTCCATCATGTAAAATGAAGCAATGTATTAAACCCATATTTTCCTTTTAAGTTAATGTTTTTTTCATACAGTAATAATAAAAAAAAAAGCATTAAGTGGTCCTGCTTATTCAATACGAATTTTTAAATTATAAGATCTCTATGGTAGGAACTGAGAAAAGAATTTTAACTCTTTTGAGCTTTACTCAAAGGAAAAAAAAAATTTTTTTTCTGATATTTCCATTAAAGATTTATAATGAAGAGTAACATTTCTGAGAACCTTAATCTTCAATATATCATTAGCTAAGAGTTGGATAACCTCTCTTTGGCTATAAAGAATTGCAAACCAAGCTTGTTTGGAGTTTTCTGGATAGCTAAACATACGTGAGATAAGGCATCAAGGTTTTCAAAATAGTCTGACTGACTTTATAAATCTTGGATCCTTCCATAGTAGTTCCTGTCTGCAGTAGTTCAGAGGTATCATATTTATGTGTATATTTCTGGTGTAGTACCTATTTTAAACTACATTCAGCAGAGGGAATAACATCCTATTGGGCTATGAGGAATGGTAAAAACTGAGGTACAATTGAATCATAGAATGTGTGGGGTTAGAAGACACCTCTATAAGTTATCTGGTCCTGCTGCCTGTTCAAAGCAGGGCTTACTTCAAAATTAGATGAGGTTGATCATGGTTTTGACTAGATGAGTTTCCAAGGATGGAGACTTCTCAGCCTTCTTGGTCAACCTGTTCCAGTGCCTAACTGCTCTCATTGTGATTTTTTTTCCCCCTTTGTATCCAATGAGAATTTTACTTGCTTCATTATTACTCTCATTGTTTTACTTTTGAAAAAAAAGTCTGTCTCCTTCATTTCTGTGACCCTTTTTTAAGATAGTGAAAGACCATAATTTGGTTCACCCATTGTCCTTCTCTTATCCGGGCTGAATAAATCTAATTTTTCCACCTCCCCTTATAGGTCATGTTCTCTATCCCTCAGTCATCTCAGTGGTCCTCCTTCAGACTCACTCCAGTTTTTCAATATTTTTCTTGCATTGGGGGGCCCAAACTGGACACAGTACTGCAGATGTGGAGTCATGAGTGCTGACTAGAAGGGAAGAATCATCTCCCATGACCTTCTGGATAAACTCCTCCTAATGCAGCCTAGTACGTGGTTAGCCCTTGCTGTCACAAGTGTGCACTGTTGACTCATGTTCTGCTTCCTACTTGTTCACCAGGACTCTTGGTCTTTTTTGCAAAGTTTTCCCTAAGCCAATCACTTCCCAGTATTATCTCCCAGTCCGAAACTTCAAGCTGCTGGACTTCATATTTGCCTTCACTGAACTTCATAAGATTTCTATTAACCCATTCATCTAGCCTGTAAAAGTCCCCCTGAATGCCTTCTAGCAGAGGTATGATATAAAAGAGCTACGCAGACATTTAAGAAAAATAATTATTATAAACAATTGAATCAGATAATACAATAAAATAGTTGCTTGCTTTTGAATATCATCTACTAAGGTACTCCATAGCAGTCTCTTTCAACACATCTTGGGGGGAAAAAAGAAAAAATGTACTTGTGTACACGTTGATGTAAGGCTTATACAGTCTGTGTTGAATTCCAGCTCTAACTGATCTTTTATTCTCTGGCAAGTAGAACCTCTTTGTACCTCAGTTCCAGGTACAAAATGTTGAACCCAGTGTTTTATTCACTAGGGATCTGTAAAGTTAAATTCACTAACGCATGGGAGGCAGTCAGACAAGACATTGCATGGATGAAATGTGAAACTCATTGCACAGAGAAAAGTTACGCAAATAAGCTCCTATGCACCCATATATCCATTAATCAAGCTCACAGTGATTTTCTAAGATATATACTTGCTCCTTAAAGTATATTAATTGTCAGTCACAATTAAGGGGAAAACAGATTGTTTTTATTATTTAATTCAAATTTTAAGTCCAAATTTTGTCCAAGTTTTTTGCAAAAGTTTATTTGCATGGTATTGAATAAATAATAAACAAAATTAATTTGATCTTCAGCCATGCCTAAATCAAAAGTGGATAAAACTAACCCCTTCTCTATAAACAAAGAACAACCTTAGAAAATTATAGATAGAGTTAGTGACATCCAAATTTTCAGGAAGGATAATGACGAAGCCCAATGGATTAGTGATTCTTATGTTATCTTTACCATATCAATAATTGACAGTACATAAAAGAACGAAGTTATGACAATTTAAATTCAGTAAGCCTTACAGGGGTCCTATTATGGAGATATTTTCCATAGATGCAGATGTTTATTAATATCTACATATGAATATGTACATTTATCTATTGCATTAGAATTATTTATTAAGCTATTTATGTAGTACATTTATCTCTTACAATATTCAACATTTTTGTTTTATGTTCTTCTCTTGATACTATTCTTCAAGAACTATGAATTGCTATTGCTTAAGTTTCTGTCATGGTTTAACGCCAGCCAGCAACTAAGCACCACACAGCCCCTCACTCACTCCCCCAGGTGGGATGTGGGAGAGAATCAGAAGAGTAAAAGTGAGAAAACTTGTGGGTTGAGATAAAGACAGTTTAATAGGTAAAGTAAAAGCCCCACACACAAGCAAAGCAAAACAAGGAATTCATTCACTACTTCCCATGGGCAGGCAGGTGTTCAGCCATCTCCAGGAAAGCAGGGCTCCATCATGCGTAACAGTTACTTGGGAAGACAAACACCATAACTCTGAACATCTCTGCCTTCCTTCTTCTTCCCCCAGCTTTATATGTGAGCATGATATTGTATGGAATATCCCTTTGGTCAGTTGGAGTCAGCTGTCCCAGCTGTGTCCCCTCCCAGCTTCTTGTGCACCCCCAGCCTACTCGCTGGTGGGGTGGGGTGAGAAGCTGAAAAGGCCTTGACTCTGTGTAAGCACTGCTCAGCAGTAGCGAAAACATCAGTGTGTTATCACATTATTCTCATGCTAAATCCAAAACACAGCACTATACCAGCTACTAGGAAGAAAATTAACTCTATCCCAGCCAAAACCAGGACAGTTTCACTTCTCTTAAACTACATAATACTTCTTTTTACACAGGATACATTTTGTGTGTGTGTGTGTCTGTATGTGTGTATCTGTGAGCATACATTTACGTAGCCAAAGATCTACATTGTTTATAATAATCTCTTTTCAGAGATTTAGAGCTGGTCCTCAGGGAAATGTGACGACGGTTTAGTGCAAAATGTCCATCAAGTGATGTTGCCATGATTCATCTTGTTTCCCCAACATTTTTCTTATTAATCTGTATGTAGAAAGTCTGAGAGCAACGCCTGCCATCAAATAAGACCCAATTTTGTCCTTTTTATTTCCTAATTAGGTTATCTATTCATTTTACTGTGATATGCAGATACTGTACCTGATTTCTGGCAGTACCCTGATTAAACATGGTT